>NC_042632.1:39491270-39801927 GCF_901001135.1 Rhinatrema bivittatum | reverse complement strand
CACCAGAAACAAACAAGAACCTCACAGTGGGTTTGTAAAAAACAAAACAAAAACCAGAGACAAGAACATTAGAAAGTCTGGAAATCTCTATATGATTTAAGGATTTACTACCTGAGACCAAGCAACTTTTCCCTTGTACAAGCA
This sequence comes from Rhinatrema bivittatum, assembly GCF_901001135.1. NCBI lineage: Eukaryota > Metazoa > Chordata > Amphibia > Gymnophiona > Rhinatrematidae > Rhinatrema > Rhinatrema bivittatum. The sequence goes on along the minus strand of NC_042632.1, from coordinate 39,801,783 downwards.
GGCTTCAATAGAGCATAAATACTGAGTGGCTAATATCCAAAATGTATAGCATAATTGCAGAAGTAATAAGCATATTAGAAAGGAAATTAAAATGCAGAGAGATACAGCTTATATTACATTTTACAAAGCTAAAATTAAAAGATAAAGAGTGACTAAATACACAAAATATTATTTACTATCTTAGATACCACAGCCTTTGGTGCATAAAATAGATTCTCTTGCCCTCCACATAAGAGACAGATTCCAGTGGTTTGGCTCTCTAGAACGCTCTCTCAAATATGAATTGTAAGGATTTAAGTGGCAGTAACCCAGGCTCCACTCCTTCTCTATGAACCTTATCTTGGACATGCTTGCACCAAATCCAGCAAATCTTTCAGCAGAGCAATGTCAATGTCCTTTCCTCTGCGATGAAAGGCTATCTTTAAAAGCTTGTTTTACCTTATCTAGCTGAGAAATTAAAAGAAAAATCCAACTGGCCTGCCCTGTACTTCCCTTTACGTTACCGTTATCATAAAGAGGTGTCACTACTCTAGGGCCCTGATTGCTAAGGCTTTTCTTCCCATTCTGTGTCCGTAGGAAATTAGGGTGTAGATAGAATATGCATGTTCCCAGTTTGGGTTTGAAAGTCAATGTCTCCCTTTCTCCTTGTTAAGGAAAACAAGACATATAGCATTACCATGTAACCATGGCCCCAGTAGAGTCATTCCCATGTATGAACCATAGACAATAAAAACAGAAGTCACTACAAAACTGTCTACGAAAGGAGGGGACTAGAATTCTTGTTGATATGCTCCCTTTGATAAAGGTTCTCTTAGGTCAAGATTATAGGGATTAAACATTTTTTTTTTCAAAGTTCAGTGCTAAGAAGTTAGAGACAATTTCACGAGCATTTGCATGCTTATTAAAGCCAGGGATGATCAGTCACCTTATGGAGTACATAAAATGGTTTGAAATTTTTATGAGTTTAGTTTTGGCCTGGCAATCCTGAGAGAACAAATAGAGGCAAGAAAACATTATGCACTTCAGTTCACTCCTAAAGAAGAGACAGGCTTTTGACAGGAAACAATTTCTTTGTACTAGGGTTGGTTTTTTTTTTTTTTTTTTTTTAAATGCTATATAATACAACATATTAGAAGATATTATTGGAATATGTGCTCTTAGATGTTTTATGAAAAACAAGAGATAGTCAGCATCATGGCACCAGTTCAAACCTTTCAAATCATCATCTACATTGGAGCACGCCTACAAAAACACTTACAAAAAACAAACAGCCTACTGGGCCAGTAATTATCTGCGTTGCCCTTGATGATAAACAAAGGATATTTTTGTTTAAAACAAGAACAGTTGCCTGTCAAAGCCCCAGCTTCATCTTTCAAATCTATCGCTCAGAGACAGCTTAGCAGACTGGGATAGTTTGTTATGCAACCCGTGTCTGAAAGGATGATGTCCTTGGCCTGATGTGAACGTTCTGAGAGCTTATTATTACATTGATATTGTGACATTCTGACTACAAATGGGGAAACTCTGTGGTTCAAGGTCACCACCTGTACCAAGCATCTCTTCTGGCCCAGTAAAAAGGAGATACGTTAACCTCAGTTGTTCTTTTCTGACTGCTCTTATCAAATACCATCTTCTTAACCTTCATGGGAGCCATTAGAATGACGTTGCAGTGTGCTACCATGTTTATTAATGCAGTGTCAAAAATGCATTATTGTTCCACAGCAGGCATAATGTAGACAGTGGGAGGGGAAAAACTGAGTCAAAAACCATCACTTAAAATGCAAACTTTTCTCCGAGACCTCATTTGGGATCTCAGGGTAGCAAATCTTGGAATGACAGAGAAATCTGTTGGAAACAGAATTCAAGCTTTTGCGAGCAAGGAGGAGACCCATGGTAAAAGAAACCTCAACTTTTACAGCACATCATCTGATTCTGTTCCTTCCTTTTTCCACTCTTCTTCTTGCTCTCCTTTTCCTCCCTTTGTATCTACATGGACCCTACTTTGGTGAGTAAGGGATCGGAACTAGTACTGTATGTGGTGGCCCCAACAAGTTGAGAATTCAAGCTACGGAGGGAACAATCATTCTAATTTTCTTCATGGTGAAAGTATGATTTTATTAGAGGTAATCTTGTAACAGTCCACATATAGTAGTCAGAAAATGCATGCATTCGTTACACCAGTTTTCAAAACAAATTTACGTGCGTATGTTTGCTTTGAAAAATTACCCCACCAAAATTACCTGCATACAATTACGACCTGGCAATTTGTGCACAGACCTTTTTCGGGAAAACGTATGCGCATGCTTTTGAAAATGCCAAAGTATGCATGGAAGGTCAAGCCCTTCCCCAGCTCCACCTCTGGAAATGCCTCTGCTCAGTAATGGGCACACGCACACCTACAGAGCACACACATGAAAGTTGCACCTGCAGGCGAGGCAGGCAATTTTATGCCACACTACTTCTAGGGGCAAAGTGCTATTTTACTCACGGAAATGGCTCGTTATAGACTCGCCTGCCCGATCTGTGGGGGAAACTTACACGTATACCCTCGTGAGTTTGCCCTGGCTGAGCAGACGCATTCCCGGAGCAGAGATCGGCAGGGCTTTGGACTTGCAATGCATACCTTTGCGTTTTCAAAAGCATGCATGCAAACCTCTCGTGTTCTGGTTAGCAGGTGTAATCATTTATGAGTGATGTTGGAAAGCGAATAGTTGTGCCTACATATGCTTTGAAAATTGGTGTAGTTTGAGGGGAGCATTTGGTTATTACAAAATTATTCCCCCCCCCCCGAGAAGGATGATTAAATTTGAGCACATCAGTTCACCACAAATTGTAAATATAGTGCATCCCTCGGCAGCTATTCCAATAAAATCCCTTCACGTGGCACTGAAAATGTAATTTCATTTATGCATTTTAGACCACTTTTCCATCACGATGTTCAAAGCAATTTACAAAATGCAAAACCATCGATCACCACAAGAAATAATAAGAGGAGAGAAATCTTATAGGACTCAATTCAGCCAAATTCGGGACCTAGAAACATTTCTGGCAGGATGTCCACCCCTGTGAAAGGGATGAGATTATCTAAAACTAGGAAAAATGCTTTCTCCTTTGTAGGCCGTAATCTCTGGATCAGGTCCCTAAGGAAGTGTGCTTGATGGGGAATTATTTGAATTGCAAAACCAGTTTTTTTTTTTAATATGGCTTTTAATTAATGGCATCTGAGGATGTCTTTGCTCTGTTACATTTTAGACACTGGTTACTGCATAGTAAGGCGTGAGGTATATTTTAGATGCAGCCATATTATTAATTTGTGTACATTATTGTATGTCTTTGATTTATGTTACTTTTGTACTTATGAATTTTGTATTGTATTTTAATGTAAATTGTAATTTTGCCCTGAAAATGCATGGATGTTAAGTTAAATCAGTTGATCAAAGTTATTTAGACTTCAATGAATAAAAATAAATCTTGTTTTTAAAAATGTTTTTAAGGCATTTCTCAGAAAAACATATCCCCTTTATACACTTTTTTTTTTTTTTTTTTTTACTGGCTCACTTGGAATTCCATAATACCATCTCAGGTTCATCATAATATGCATGCCTCTCATTATCCTTTGTCCTAGTGAACTCAATAAGGCTATGTAACGAGGCACGAACTTCAGAGGTACGTCTTGGCTCACTGGCTGCATGGTTGTACTCTATCTTGGGTGTAGGCCACCCTGTACCAGGACAAATACAAGATCAGGATTCTCGAAAGCAACTTACCTCCATTCATGCCTTGGCCTGACACCTCTGTTTGCTCCTTTCAGGGGTGGGTCACCTGATCAAATGTGTTCCCTTTAATGGCTACAGCACCCCCTTCTGGCTTAGAGGAGCAGATTCAAAGAGCTTCTTCAGGTTAAGGCCCCAGATTAGCACTCATAGTCCTTCTCTGACTGGGTTTAGGTCCCTCTTTGCCATGTGCCTTTTGTATGGTGCTGGTCCTGCTACGATACACAGGGTTTAAACCCCATAGACAAACGCCTGTTTTAGAACCAGCTGTTTAATGCAGCTCTCCCCTCCATAAGGACTCCAGCATAGCAGCAGCTCTAGTCCTTGGGAATTTTAACCCTTCCAGTTTGCAGTCCAGGACATTAGGTGCTCCTGCTCTCAGGTACCAGGTCAGTAATGCTAAAGCTGCCCGCTTCCGTATCAATTCTCCACCTGCAGAAGACCAAACAGACAGATTTTAATAATGAGGTGGGGGTTTTTTTTTTCTTATGCTGGGACTTCATAAAACACAGTTTCTATTGCAAAAAAAAAGTCACAGTCTCATTTTCCAGGGAACAATCTATTTTTCAAAGTAATTCCTGTTGACAGGCTTGGATTCCAACACAGTAGTTGCAAACTCTCCCCTTATCCAGGCTCCTGGTCCTCAGCGCACACATTCTTAAGCAAACAGCACATCTACTTGCCGGGCTGTTCCTCCTAGGTAGACCCTTTAATTACACATTAACCACTTGGGGATTTCTCTTAGCTGACAGGGGTTTTCTTTTGGCTGACAGGTCTGTTTTCTTCAGACAGCTATCCCGAACCAGGTTTCCCACCCTCAGCTTTCCTTCACTTGGGGCAATCCTCTTGATCTTGATTACTTGACTTAAACACCAGCTGAAACTTGATTCGTCTGCAGTTTAAGTGCAGTGCTAGGGAAACAGGCAGAGCTTCAAAGTTTCCCCCTGGCTTAATTGAAGGAAAGTTTTACCCCAGGGTAATTTTCAGATACAGCTTCTGGATCTAGAAAGAGCTTTCGTTTCATGCAATTCAGCAGCACCGTTCGTTGACGCCGCTGCAGTGCCAAGCCCTCCTTTTCTGTCCCGCAGAGCAGTCAGGTCACAGTATTGGCTGATTAATAAGAGACAATTCCTCTCTCAGGCTAGTAGTGAGGTCTTTCCGGGTTCCTTAACAAGCATAGCAAAGGAAAAAAAAAAACCAATCCATTTAGCTTAATGTTTGTGTCCTCTGGTACCCTCTTGTCTCTGGCCCTGTCTTGCCCTCAGAGTCTTCCATCTGGTTCAGCTATGTTCTCTCAAGGGCTGCTCACCACTTTGCTAGCCTTCTTTTCTGCCCAGTGGCATAGCAAGGGTCTCCAGCGCCAAGGGGCCAATACATTTGAATTGCTTCCCCCATGCTGCCCACCACCACCCTCCTTCCTTATAGAAACAGCAGACATTTCAAATAACACCCTCTACGTACTTTCTACCTGCGTGAGGCTGAAAAAAAAATACAAAGAGAGGCCCCCAGGTGCCCCTTCCCCCTCTACAGCACTGTCCCTACCAAAAGCCTTCACCTTTATAAAGCTAATCTATGTGGGGTCCATGACTCCACCCAAAGCCTACTCCTCTCCCAGCTGAGACTCTCTTAAGGTTAGTGAGCAAGGGCAGCTGGGAAATGTAGTTTCCTAGTGTAGCCAACTTGTAGCTTCCTTTTCGCCTATTCTGATCCTAAACATCCTGCCTTCTGCCTCTGAAGTACCAATTCCTGTGCAGGGACTAAGAAAACGTTTAGTGAATTATCACAGGCTATAATATACATGAAAGAGAAAAGGTGTCAAAGCACTTACATGAAATATGTCACTTCTCAATGAGATATGAGCCAAAGGTTAGTTATAATATCTTGTCCAGAGGGCAAGCTTTCTCTATTGTCAATAGCCATGCCAACCATCCCACTACCATTTCTGTATAATTTGTTCTGCATTGCGCAACAAATTTGCATGCAACCTACCCTAGGAAGAATAAGAACATAAGAACATTCCATACTGGGTCAGACCAAGGGTCCATCAAGCCCAGCATCCAGCTTCCAACAGAATGGAAAAGAAAATGAAAAATCAGAAGTGTAGAATGTAGAAATATAAGGTTTATGAAGGAAATAGTCTTCCTTGATATGCAAGGCTACTCATAAGGTGAAGGCAAGGTAAACTATACAGTATAATAGGGATATTATCAATTGTCTATCCCCAGAATATGATGCACACATCTGATGCAAATAAGAGATTGCGTGGTTTTCCATAACAGGACCAAAGCTCTGGAATTCCTGCCTGAGGCACTGCGTATTTTACCAGACAGAAAGAGTTTAAAAAATTAACTGAAAACCTGGCTGTTCAGGAACGCATATGATTTAACTTAGAGACATCAGAATAAACAGAACCACAAAAACAAGAAGGACAAAAGATGTTAATTGAACCTTGAAGTATAAACCAAATGATAGAATGCAAGATCCTCAAAACAACTCACTGACAAGGCCGTGAAAACCATAACTTTGTATTTTCATTATCCGGACTCTGCCTTTTGTACTAGATCAATGTTAATATGTACTAGAAAATTGAATGTGATAGATGTGCTAGAAAAATGCCTGCCTTTGCATACCACCTCTGTAACCAGTCCATATTTGGCTGTTAATTGTGTTAGAATTATGAATGCCATTTTGTAAACCATTGTGATCTATAAATGGAATGATGGCATATAAAATGTCTAAATAAATAAATAAATATGCATTCATTTTCTAACAAAATAAAAATTACAATGCAGTACCAATACCTGTGCAGGGACTATTAGTGAATTATCACCTACTGAAGTGCAGGGGTTTTTATTTCCCTTATTTTTGGAAACTTAAAAAACCTAGCCCCGCCAACATTTAAAAAATTAAACCCAACAACCTCCCCCCACCCCCAGGCCTTTCCCTATATTTCTCCCACCCCCACCTTAGAAACCATTTACCCCTTTCATGCAGTTCCAGTAACTGAAATGGAGTAGGATTAATCCCCAGTCACTCCTGCCCTGCCGGATCCATTTTCAAAATGGTACTGGCTGGCCATACAATAAAATGGTGCGACCTAATAGGGATGAAGCATGGTAGAATGGGCGTGGAGTGCTAATTTCTGCAAATATAGTTGATCAGCAATACTTGCATCCCATGAGTGGGACCCACTTGGAGCAATGTGAGTGAAACTGTGGGGAATTGAGACACCTTACACAAATATTATACCAATGCCTTGTTCTGTACACATTTTGGAGAGATGTGCAGCGTGCAGTTGGAGCAGTTATTAATGTTCAAATGCCAGAGGATCACTGAACTTTTATTTTTTTGTTTGTCTTGGACACAGTGGCAGGAGACAGGCATCACGCTCTTATTGAGAAGCTTTATCTAGTTGGCAAAAGGATTATGTTAAATAATTGGAAGAATAATAATCCTCTGTCAATACAAGACTGGGGCAATGTGCAATTGGGTGCAATGATGGAAATGGAAGCTGTAACTGAAAAGGTTAGCAGGAAGTCTGAAAAGTTGAAGAGGTTGTGGGATCCAGTGTGGCGTTTCCAGAGTGCCAACTTCTGAGCCTGTAGAGTATCTTGCAATGGAGATCTCCCCTCACCATTTTCTTTAACCACATGTTTGTTGATTGTTTAATGATGTTGAGGACTGGGATGGGAAGGGAGGAGGGGGGGTGGGGTAGGAGGAGGAAGTTGGCAGGGTTGGTTGGGTTTGGAAGGTGATGGAGATTGCTTTCTTGTGCTCAGTGTTCATGCATATCAGTTGTGTGTTGACTTATTGGTTGTGTTACTAAATTAATAAAATGGAACTGAAAAAAGTGACAAATTTTAACTCATGCAGTGAAAATCCCGAACACCACCTATTTATAGTGCTCACCAAATACACCTAATTGCTTGAAAAATAACCCCTTAAATTTGCAATTCATAAACTCCTAGGACCAGAAGCCCTAATTATAATTTTTACATTGGGGCAGCCCAGCAAAACAAAGCTGAAAGGAAGTTTACATTTGTATGGATTGTGGTTAATTGGAATTGCAGTTCTTGGTAACAGTTTGTATTCTTGGTTTTTCATTGTTGTGTTCTTGCACCTGTAACCAGGTCTGGGGAAAGGGATTCCAGTAGATAATGAACTATGATATTCATAATGGCTGGCAGATCTAATTTAGACTTAGGGCCTCATTTTCTAAAGTATCACAGGCCTGCGATACTTTAGAAGATGAGGGGCGGGGGGCCGAAATGGGGGGCGGGCCTGCGCTAGCCGGCAGCGATCGCACCATCGAGGTGCGATCGCTGCCGGTTTTCGCACCCAATAGCGCCACCATAGGAGGTGTAGCTATTGGGAGCGAAATAGGCAGCAAAAAGGCACCTACCTTTTCGCTGTCCACTGCGTCGGCACAGAGTCGGCCCCGGTGACGCCCCGACTCCTCCTCTTGCGGGGCCGACTCCGCCCCGATCCTGGTATCGCATGCGATAAGGGACTTTTCACATGCAAAAGGTCCCTTATCGCGTGCGAGTGGCTTGGAAAATGAGGCCCTTAGTGTTGATTTTATCCATCAGTGCTCAACACACTTTGCCAGAGTGTAATCCAGGGCTACTTGATGTCAGTATTAATAGCATTCATTACCTATGTACTCATTTTACAAGCCAACATTCAACTTTGCTAATAAATGAACCAAGTATTGTATTTTTAAGTTAAAGCAAATGATAAACACTCTGATGTTTATTAATTTTTTTCTTAAAGTTAATACTTTAAATTTACTTTATTACTTGAGTATTAAAATGATATATATAGAAAATATTTCCTACAAGTCAACAACTAAAGATAAAAATCATAATTCACTACCCATTTTAATTATTTGACAACTTGGGGCTTAAAAAGAACTATCCTTGGAATATATTTCTATTTTAATTTTTGGTAAATCAATATACATTCTGGAAAAAATAAAATTAGTTGACATAACTTATGTTAACTAAAAAATACATATGCCTTGCTGTGGTTGTGTCCTTTTACACTAAGACAGGTAGAATTTGTATGCCTGGTACACTTCATACACTATTAACTACTACAAAGGAAACAAAAAACCCTTTGACCAAGGCCAGCTATTGCTTTCAGTTGTAGTAAGCCAATGACAACAAATGTCAAGTAGTCAAAATTATAATTTTTTAATTAACGTTTACACAATGGTTATGTCAATGTTCTTTATTATTGATTTGATTGTTGGAAGAAGATGGGAAAGCAGGGGATTGAGGAACCGGAGATATCACTACAGGTGTAGTACAGGCATATGTCAGGAGCAGAGGGGCTTGAGCCACCTGACGCACCCTGATATCATAAGTGCCTTGAGTTCATGGTGCTTGTGTTAAGCTTTGCTGCTGCAGATATTACAGTACCACGACAAAGTTCTCATTGACGAAATAAAACTAGAAGTCCTAAAATGTTTTGTAATGGGAACCTAAGGATGACCAGTCTGAACCGGAGCTCTACAGCCATTTCTGAAGACATTTGGATGGCACACCTCTGTATGATGAGCTTGCAAACCACGTGAGAACTCTGAAAAACTGAACTCTACAACTTGTGATAATGTTTCCAGGCACTGAAATCAGTGACCGCGGGATACCTGTCTATATGAGTATGTTTCCGCAGTGCTTGAAATAGTAATATAGTAAATGATAGCAGATAAACAAAATCCACTCTGCGCAGTTGACATTCACCTATTTTGGGTAGATGCACATAGAAGTTCCCATAAGCAATCCAGCACCAATTACTCTTCCCTCCATACCTGCTGCCTTAACTCTTTTTGTATCAATATCCTCCATCTCTTCAACAGACATGCCCAGTATCTGTTACAGTGACGGCATCCATCACCTTGGCTAGAAGGTCTTCTCAGGCTTTGTCATCTTCACCTTTGCTCCCAACAAGATGAATACTCAAGTCAACACCCAGGACCCCTTTTATTTCCTATTACATTTTGTAATAATCCTCATGGCTGCCAAGGTTAGTGAGAATGTTGTGAAAAAAAGCTGACCTCCCCATGCTCACTGAAGTTTGGGTTTTAACCTTGATTCTTCCATACACAGCTTCTTAACCTTATTGTAAGCCTGATGCTATAGGGTTGTAACTGTCGCTCTGTACAGATTATCCCAATGCTTTTTTGCAAAGCATGTATAGCTGAGAGACAAAATAGAAATTCAATGTACTACTGCCATAATTATGTTGAAACAAGGGTCAGACCGACATGATGAAGCGAGTCAGAAATGTATTCAGTTAGTCCAAAAAAAAAAAAAAGTCTCCTCTTCACCTTGAACGTTGACCCTTATTTCTGCACATTCAAATGGACTAGCACAGCAGCCCAAACACATTACCATAATTACACAATGCAACAAACATGGAATGCTAAAAAATTTAAAAAGTTCAAATTTAGGAAAAAAGGAGTCTTTTGCAATGAATAACTAGAAAGGGGAGCTTCAGTTTCCTATTTTTATTTTGTTTCCTCTCTCACTTCAGAGTTTTACAGTTTCACATGGGCTTTACCTTCTAAGGGGGGGGGGGTCATTACTAAGCAGTGGTACTTCCCCCAGTAAAGGAAAACACCACCAGATTTACTAAGCTGCAGGACTAAATACTGCAGCTTAATAAACTCTGAGGTATTTCCCCCCCCAGTAAAATACAGCTGGGAAACATTCCACTGATTACAAGCCCCCCAAAATGCAGCCTGAAGTACTCCCACAAAGTGTGAAAAATCCCTTGAGGTGGCTCTATTGGAAGACATTTGAAAAGAGACAAAGCCTCATGGTGAAGGTTCCTCCCCTACATCCCACACCCCACCCTTTTTTCAAAGGCCCCCCCCCCCCCAGGCCTCCAGACTCCTCCAGGCTTCTGACCCCCCTCCCTCGCCCTAGGCCACCCCATTTCCCCACCTCTTGATCATATCGTTCAATCCCCTGTGGCCTAGTGAAGCCCGGCGCACTCCCTAGGCTCTGCACAGTTACTGAAAAAATGGTGCCAACCTGCTGGTTTTCTACGTATGCCCCTATCTTGTTTCCAGGCATTCTGCAATTTAATTAACGGGGAAATTCTAGTTCAGCTGGAAACATTTCCTTTCCTGCAGGTAAAATAGAAGACCTCAAGAAAAAAAAATTCCTTTCCATCTTTACTCATTCTCCAGGGGAAAGTTAGCTAACTTTCCTGAAAAATCCCAAACTGCATTATTTTACTTCCATGAAATTACCATTCTTGGATTATTGGGGGTGGGAGGGAAGACATACCACACAGTGTACATCTAGCACAGTACATAGCCCCCTAAAATTGTACCAGAAGCTTCTGAAGGCGCCCAAGGTCACAAGGAGCAGCAACAGGATTTGAACTCTGGCTTCTTTGGTTCAGAGGCTACTGCTTTAACCACTAGGCTAGTCCTGCAGAGGCAAGCAAGGCGCTCTTTTGATATACAATTGGCCATTGAAAGCATGTAGACAATAGAACACAATTGTTTTCTTGTGGTAACATAAGGAATTATGTTTTATTATTATATGAACATGGGAAGAACATGTACCATATAGTTGATTTTATAAAATGTCTCCTTTTGTATAAAGTGTGTGTGTATATATTTTGGGGTAGGGGGTTTCCCATTCACAAATAAAAAATTAAAATGTTGACAGTTGAAGAGTTTGTCGGGCTAACGTTTGCACTTAGCCAGGACAGGACCCAAGATTTGAATATTTTCTCCTGTTCCTTTGCTAATTTTCATTAACAAAAGGCACAGGGGGAAAATCAGAGATTTGCCATCAAGGTTCTCAAGGTAATGACGGGGGGGGGGAATTCCTGCTTTCATTTTCTCTGGGCTGGGAAATCGGGTCCGATGAATACCTGTCCTAAAGTTATCCAGACAGCTTTACTCAGATAACTTTAATCGCTGGCTTACTCAGCATGGGCCAAGTTGCAAAATAAATCCCCAAAAGAGGAATTGTAAAATGGGGGATTCGGTCAGAGAATGTTAGCTGGATACCAGCTCAGGGGGAGAGATTCAGCTCCGGCCCACAAAGAGTTACTGCTGGTACACCTATGAATTTTGCAGGAGAGAGACCTGTGTCTGAGCAGAGGGCAATTAAGCAGCTTTCTGAAGGTTACACACATTGAGTGTTAGAGGGATGAAAGCATCTGCTAGTTTCACGGTTCTAAATTTTAAGCACTAGTCCGTAGTATTGCTAGCCTTTGCTTTCGCAGCTACACAGTTTGCCTGCTTGCACTATGCCTCTCCAATCCCTGATCCCAGAATACACTGGCATCCCTATATTCCTGCCTCAGCTGATTACAATTTCTTTGCTCAGGTTCTTTAATGAGGCACCTTTGCAAAATGCTTAGAAATCCCATAATCCTCCTCTCACACTGCTCAGCAAGGAATCTTTGGACTACCTATCACCTCTCTGGCTCTGAGCAGGCTGGAGACCTGCTACCCGAGTAGAGAAGGCAGTTTAATTCAGACATTTTCTCTCGGCTTCTTTTGTTTTCCCTGCAGGAAAAAAAAAAAATGCTTCCAACTGAACTAGGAATTTCACCACTAATTAAAGTGCCAGGAATGCCTGGAGACTTCAAGCACCCAAAGGGAGTGTCCAAAATAGCTGAATATTTATGCCAAACATAGTAGCATGGGTGCAGGAAGATTTTATATATATATATACACACATATACATACATAATCGCAGTCACTCAGAACTAAGGTATCCATGAAAGATATCCATACATATGCTCATATGAGCATATATATGTTTACTGATTGTGATATAAGAGTTTACTTTACTTAAGTGTTTGTTTTTTTTCTTTTGAATATCTATACATCTCTCTCTCTCTCTCTCTCTCTCTCTCTCTATATATATATATATATATATATATATACATATATACATATATATACATACATACATACATACATACATATACACACACACAAACAAAACCAACTCTGCCAACAAAGCAAGGCTTTCATAGCAAGGCATGAATAAAAGCCAGGCTCCACAAGTGATGCTAATCATTATTTATGAAGGCTGGGATTGAAAAGCATGCATTGAAAATGGTGATGGCAAGCCTCTAATTTGTGCTCATAATATAAATATCCATTAGCATTTACCCTCTACTAAATCTGAATCTTTAACACAGACCCTGTAGCAAAAAGGTCTTCCATTTTACATAGAATTTAAACAGTGATACAGATGAGATGACATGCAAGTTTTATAGAAACATAGAAATGATGGCAGAAAAGGATCAAACGGTCCATCCAATCTTCCCAGAAAGCTTATGGTAGCATCTGTAATGCCATAGAGGTCACCCCCTTACTTTTCAGTTTCTCAGACCATCAAAGTCAGGACCTTTGTTGGTTGCTGTCTGAGTCCAATTCCCCGGTACCTCTTGCCATTGAAGCAGAGAGCAATGGTGGAGTTGCATCAGGATTATTGCTTAAGGGTAGTAACAGCTCATTAGCAAATTACCCCCATGCTTATTTTATTTTCCCAGACTGTAAAATTCAATGTCCTTGTTGGTTGCTGTCTGAATCCAAATTTCCCCTTTCTCCCTGCTGTTGAAGCAGAGCGCAGTAATGAGTTACATCAACAGTATGAAGGCTTATTGGTTAAGGGTAGTAACCACCACACCAGCAAGTTACTCCCTATGCATTCTTTTCTTCATTTCCATCCTCTAACCTTTAGGAATCCACAGTGTTTATCCCAAGCCCTTTGAAGTCTTTTACTGTTTTTGTCTTCACCGCCTCCTCCAGAAGGGCATTCCAGGCATTCACCATCCTCTTTGTGAAGAAATATTTCCTGACGTTGGTTCTGAGTCATCCTCCCTAGAATTTCATTTCGTGACCCCTAGTTCTACTGATTTCTTTCCAATGGAAAAGATGTGTCGATTGTGCATCATTAAAACCTTTTAGATATCTGAAGGTCTGTATCATATCTCCCCTGCACCTCCTCTCCTCCAGGATATACATATTTAGGTTCTTCAACCTCTCCTCAAAAGTCATTTGATAGAGACCACCTACCATTTTGGTTGCCTTTCTCTGGACCACCTCCATCCTTTCTCTGTCCCTTTTGAGCTACAGACTACAGAACTGGGCACAGTTCTCCAGGTGAGGCCTGACTAAGGACCTGTACAAGGGGATTATCACCTCCTTTTTCTTACTGGTTATTCCTCTCTATGCAGCCCATCATTCTTTTGGCTTTCGCTATCACTTTCATATTGCTTCACCATCTTCAGATCGCTAGATACTATTACCCCCAAGGTCCCTCTCTTGCTCTGTGCACAACAGCACTTCACCCCCCACCCCCACCCAATCACATACTACTCTTTTGGATTACCACACCCCAGATGCATAACTCTGCAGTTCTTGACATTGAATCCCAGCTGCCATATCTTCGACCATTGCTCAAGCTTCCTTAAATCATGTCTCATTTTCTCTACTCCTTCTGGCGTGTCCACTCTGTTGAAAATCTTAGTACCATCCGCAAATAGACAAACCTTACCTTCTATCCTTTCTGCAATGTCACTCACAAAGATATTGAACAGAACCAGTCCCAACGCCAGTCCTTGTGGCACTCTGCTTAACACTGTTCTCTCTTCAGAGTAGGTTCCATATACCATCACACGCTGTCTTCTATCCGTCAACCAGTTTGTAATACATGCCACCACCTTGGCACTCACTCCCAAGCTTCTCATTTTATGCATAAGCCTCTTATGCAGGACCGTATCAAAAGCTTTGCTGAAATCCAAATAGATCACATAAAATACTCTTCCTCAATCCAATGCTTTAGTCATCCAATAAAAAAAAAATCAATCAGATTTGTCTGACAGGGCCTTCCCCTGGTGAATCCATGCTGCTTCTGGTCCAGCAGTCCTCCTGACTGTAGATAATTCACTATCTTTTCCTTCAGCAGAGACTCTATTAGTCTCTGTTAGACTATTAGTCAGTTTTACTACAGTTAAAACAATCATTATTGCATTTCATTGAAGCAGGATAGACCCTCTCATAGACCAAATATACCTGAATGCAAAACTGCCAACAATGTAACAGGGGTTACTCAGAGAAAAGTATATTATGAATACGTATTTAAAGCCTGATATTAAACTAACTGAAGACTATAAGACTGGAGCTATCTATTTGCTGTGGAAGAAAACTTTATTCATCTGTTACTTTTATTATTGCTGTCTTGACTTATTCTCCTGAACTGACAGGTCAATGGACCCTCCGTGTTGAAGAGGCTGTGACAAAACCAGTTCCCATCTACATATTTATTTATGTATTTATCTGAATGCCAACTAAACCAATGCCCTAAGCAGCACACAGACAAACTTGCATAATATTAAAACATTTAGGACACATACAAGCAAACATTTCTGGTCCTGGGCAGTAGACCTGTACTGATAAAGGAGAAAAAAGCTAAAGGAAGGCCAGTTGAAAGAACATCTTGGACATTTTATTGAAGGTTTTATGTGGTAGACTGGACCATTAGTGGAAGTGTACTGGCTGGAGCTGAAAATAAATATCTGGGATTCTCAAAAAAAGTAATTGCATTAAATCCATCTTGCGCTCTGGAGGAACACTGGGACAATTCTCCACTTATTAAAGACCTGATTTACTAAGCTTTTTTCCTCTAGACATAGAATGGGAAGGTAGAGGAGTCTTAGTATATCAAGTTCAAATCTGCTCAAATTTTACCCAGTCAAATAATACATGCAGAAATATATACAATTGCCTGCCTCTAAACATCCAAGCATCAAAGGGTCCAATCAAGTGAAGGAAGTTGACCTATTAATTTAAATCCACAGTTGATGAGTATCATAAAAGTATGTGTGTGGCACCCCATGGGTTGGCCACTAGATGTTACCAGGTCCCTAATTAGAACTTTAATATCATGAGCCTTCTTTCCCTCTCAACCCCTCCCATCTGGATGCCTCAACCCTATTTAACCCAGCCATTTCAGAGCCCTTTGGAGTCAGTTTGATTTATATTCAGAGCAGTGAGAATGTAGCTCTTCTACTCTCTGGTGAGGCCTCCTTGACTCATCAGGCACTTTATACTTTTAAGAGGATCCTCTCTGTGCACACTCTGCCAAAGGGATGTCCTGTATTTAGTTATAGTAAGATAGATTTTTGCCTGATTCCCTTTGGGGTAAAAGGGCTCTCAACCCAGAGACTTTAAGACCTCTGATCCCCTCTGCTCCCTAGATGGGGAAAGCACCAGTGACAGATCTTCTGAGTGAGATTTTTGATGGCCATGATGTAGCCTGAGGTTTTCCAAGAAGGGACTCCTCTTAAACCTTGCACCCTTTGAAGAAGGCTCCCCCAGGACATAAAGGCCAAGGACTAAAGACCAGTGAGCCTTAATCTACACCCTAGATAGGGGCAAGCACCAGTAATAGTAAAGCAGCAGACCCTGAAGAATTTTTCAGAGAGCGAACACTTGGACATTGTTTTGTGGTGAGGTTTTTGACTCCCCCCTCCCCACAGAGATGCAGTGCTGAGGTAGTCTGATCTCCTTCTGACTTTTCCTCCCAGAGAAGTCCCTAGTAACAACAACTAAAGATGAAGGAACAAGACTGGGAGACCCCAATTGGATCTCCACTCAGGGGACCAGGTCAGACTGGGTATCTAGGAAGGATATAGAGTCAGGTAGGACTGGTTTTCCTGTGAAAATGGGGACCCCCCCCCCCCTCCAGTAGGATTCCCGATTAGCTGCTGGGTGAGCTTTAGTCATGTAAAAATCACCCAGATGCCTGAAACAAAGGACACCTACCTACAGAGAAATACACTCAAGTACCAGCAGTCATATGTGACTTCAATATTATGGACAAATGGACTTTGATTTAATTATTATCGGTGAACTTTAACAGCCAGATCCTGGTCCTGTCTGATTTGTCCCAGCATCTCATCTCATGGGATGCACGTACAGTCTATGCACACTGAAAGCAAGAGATACCATGGTCCGAGCCATAAGTGAAAGCTTCACCCCAGGATTAAGAGTTGAGTATGGGATGTAAATTGCAAGGCGGAGCAGCCCCAAAGAATAAAAATAAGTTTGTATGCACTTGGGACTTAAATCTCCGCCCCCCCAGGGTTACATATGGGAACCTTATGGGATACAGTAAACTTCTTTTAATTTATCTATGAAAATGTACTCTTCTGATTTGTGATTACTCATACATCTAATGTGAATTTAAACAAAGAGCTTATTTAAAAAATAAATACCTTGGAGGAATATGAAATATAACCACCGCATGGTTTTTTTGTTCTTGTTTTACATTCAGAAAGAATTTCAAGCATGAAACACGGCTCTTCAGAAGGGCATACTATAGAACGTAAAATGCCTATATGCTGATAATTGCAACGACAGTACCAGAGTTAATGCTAGATGAGCGAGCAATATATAATGAATGATATAAAGGGTATTGTTATTTGAACTAGAATTTGAATTTACTGCCGTGTTTAACTAGAAAAGTATCAATATGAAGCAAATTATATAGTAGCTACTTTGATATCCTAGAACATGTATTACTATGAATTAGAATATGTACTTGCTGTGGTGTTGAATTAGAAGTTGAATGTGGACACAAAGTATGTGATCAGAGACCATGAATAAGAACGCTGTTACTGAAAACAGTTGTGGATCTTCTTTTGGAAGGATGGTATATAAAACGTCTAAATAAATAAATAAATTCACCCCATTTCATAAAAGAGTTTTTTAGCCACAGGCTGTGGCAGAGAAATTGGGAAGCCAGGGCTTGTGGTGTTTCAAACCAATAACGAGACAAATAATCTTCATTAGCTTTCCCAAAAGGGGAGTTGTATACCTGGTCCTGACTTGGATGCAACATGGTGACCCACGGTGCTGGGATTTGGAGGGTGCATTTGCAGGCCATACAGGCAACCGTACCTTTGGGTTTGTAGACAGGTTCCCAGGTGGCCCTGCTGTTTGCAGACAGCACGATTAAATGCTTGGCAAGAACCAGAACCTAGTAACAAAATACCAGTTTATAGGCATGATACATCTGGAGACAGATGTCTGAACGGATGGGAAAGCCAGCCACGGCGCCGTTTCAGTGATAGGACTACAGAGCAGAGCTAAGTGGTTCTTGAAGCTCAGGGTCTGTTTGTGACTTTCTTATTCACTAAAACATCTCCCAGAGCACCTATTACTGGAAATTATTAGACTGTAACCACAAGAAACAGTAGATCTTGAAAAATAATTAAATTGGAACAACTGATTTAATTATAAGCCTCTAATGTTTTTTTTCCCTGTCTGCTGCCCCTACCTCTTGTGTAAGTAAAATGATAGAAGTCAGAGTTGAACTATGTGGAAATGTGCATGAATGAGACAAAAAAGGATTTTGCAATGTACGACTCATTGGGAAGATTGGAAATGCTCATAGGAAACACCCATTCCTACCGGCCTGTTCCACCTCAGCCGAATTCACCCAGTGACCTGAGCAAATATCAGCTTCATAAGCCAGAACTGAAAGCACTAAGATGGTTTGCCTTGTTATCCTCTCTGTGCCATTAAATGGCAGATCTGTCTGCAAACAAAGTCAAAATGAAGAGACAAGCATCTGTGTATCAAAGCCATAATCCACAGAGGATTCCCATCCCTTCGCCACAGCCATCTGCCTGGTTAGTTTAAGGATATGTAGCCAGAGAACAATTTTCTTTTTTCAATGTTCTCCTCTGTGGCTGACAGCTCTAGCATGCAATGCTATATTAAGCCAGCGCTGATGTCTCGGTGACGGCAGCATGAGATCTGTGCCACCCGTAATAAGAGAGGACGCTTTATGACATCACCACCAGCAGAACATAAGATCTATGACACAGGCACTTCAAAAAGTCCCACTCTGAAGAAAGTGCTAACAATAGAAATGCTTTCAACTGTGCAAGGATTCTGGTGGCAAACCAGGTGAGTCAGAAAGAAACCTGCTTGGTGCAGCCTAATAGAGAAAACCCAGCACTCCAAACAGTAATTCACAGAAAAACTGTTTATTATAGAAAAAAAAAAGTTTGGATTCCATAAACATTTATGCTTCTGAATATTATACTTGCATGTTTACCATGAATATTAAATGGGTGGCATTTAGTAACTAGAGGAATATAGGATCTGTGATCAGCATTACCCAATTCTCTAGTTTATGACCTACCTAGGAAAATGCAAGATCTAGTAAATCATTACTGCGGCCTATACTTTTTACAGCATGCCAGAAGAATACAAGGTCTCTATGATTAAATATAAGATTTGGTGGATCGTTACTAGATGAGTGGATACCTAAATTGCTATGTGAAATGTCTTATTAGCAGAAAGAGATACTGAGCAGTCAAGAGAACCAGCTATGTTTAACTGGCTATCTTTAGGCTACTTTCCAGGCTGCAAGCTAGCCAGCTAGGTTGTGGCTGAAGATTTTCTGCAATCAAGCCTTCAATTACTGAGCTCAGAGATGTCCAGCTATTAGCTGGGTATTGAACGGCTAAATCTAGTCTTCCAGCGGTGGAAAAATTTCAGTCCTATGGATTTAGCTGTCTAAGTCCTTGTCCTTTATGGCAGGTAGTCTAAGAACCTACACATTTACTCTATTCCAAAAAATAAAATAAAAATTATAGTATAATTTCCTTCTAAAACAAATATAACCTGTATGAGAATTATTTAAGGAAGAGGAACAAGATTCAGTTGCCGTAACTGGCATTTGCTAATCAGAGGACCACCGAAGATGCAAAATGCTAGACCTTTTGAGCAGAGAGGGACAAAAATGGCTTGGTTTTATTTGGACTTTAAAGAAGGACCTAGTTTTGGGGTGAAAATCCATCACCTAATGAGCTATGAACATTGGGTTCATTTTTTACGTTAGCTGGTTCGTTCTTTCAAAAGCCTTTAGAAGAGACAGTAGAGCTAGGTCAATGTTGGCCATCTCTATCTGTGACACGTTTACACAGATAATACAGAATATGCATCAAGACTAACAGCAGAATGAAAGGTTTGTAGAAGTGTGGATAGCCCATCACCGTGAAATCAGCATACCAAAAACAAACTGCTTTACTACAATGCTCTCTCATAGAATAGAGTCATGACTTGGCACTTTTCCTATAGATCCACAAGATATATTTTAACAGGAATTGGTCTTTTTACAGTCAAGTGGAATGGTTCTGTAATGTCAATAACATCAATTAAAAACCACTTTGTAATACGCTTGATGTGGCTTTGCAGCAAGTGCAATATGTGAAATTGCTGTGTTAGGCTTTTAAACCAAATATATTATACAGCAATGCAACTGTGTAAGACACCGAAAAAGAACAAAGATCTGTGCGACTGTGAAGTCATTAAGCAAATTGTCGCAGACCATGCACGAGAGTTGGACCTACTGACCTAGTTTAAGCTTGGACCCTGTGGTTGGCCACTGACTGGGAAATCTCCTTCTCCTTCCAGCATTAACATCATCAGATGGGTTAAGACTGGCAGATAATTGTACTCCTTCAGGAATGAGCAGAAACTGACTGCTGTGGGTTTCCACTGGTTAAAACAAAGAATGATTTTACCCTGGGGGAACACACAAAATTGTCCGATGTCAAACTTCTAAACCAGGCTATAAAAATTCCATCTGATCTGTGGGGGAAATTTGCCGCATGAGTTTTGCTAAGTTTCCACAGTGAAGCTCAGGGAGATCCGAAAATATCTGTTGAAAATTAGCCTGGTTCCGCCTCAAAATTATTCACATATCTTAATTAAGCATACCTGTATTTGAAAACAAGATGCCCCGGTATAACCATTGATCTGTTATATCTAGAAAGGAAACTAGCTGGAACTGAAGGGAATTGGAAGAGAGAAACAAGGGTCATTGAATTTTTGATAATGGGATTTTGTGCCATTGACAGATGACAACTTGGGAACCGCATGAAGGCTTAAGCTACTACGCCCTCACGTAATGAAACAAAATGTCCATTAATCTGCTTTGTACTGTTTTCCACCACTCAAGGAATCAATGACACATGCTCCTACACTTTGACTGGGCTTTGATTGTGCGTGAAGTTTTATTTTGTTATTTTCAAAATTAAATTCTAATCTGTGTATGTTCGAGACATTTTATATTCTGGTCCATATTCAGTAAACCAGCAAGTGGACAAATTATCCAGCTAAAGTGAGCTGAATAACTTGTCATGGATACTTAGGCCAAATCTTGTGCAGGAGTAGCTACCTAGTGGTTAGTAAAGTAAGATATGAACCAGAGAAGCCAGGGTTCAAATCCCACTAATGCTCCTTATGACCTTGGATAAATCACTTTATTCTTCACTGTCTTTGGTACAAACTTAAAGCCTGATTTACTAAATTTCTTTTGCCGTAGACACAGAATTGGGGAAAGAAAGGCTTAGTAAATCAGGGTGTTAGCCTGTATGTCCTCTGAGGACAGAGAAATGTCTCTGTACCTGAATGTAATCCCCTTTGAAATGGCTGATCAGTCACGAATGGCTGAATATAAATCCTTAAAAATTAAAGATTAAGTGATGGAAAAAAAAATCTGCAGGTACAATTCCCGTGCCCCTCCCCCCCCCCCCACACCCCAAAGGTATCATGAGCTAGCACCCATTCCCCCTCCCAACTACCAAAATTTAAAAATAAATGCACATCATAGTGCCCCCCCACCCCCTCCTCAATATTGCATTCTAATTCAGCAAGCCCCCTTCCTGCCCCCCATCCCACCCATCTGCATCCTCAATTCTACCCACCTTACCTGCAACTCTTAATTCCAAGCTCCCCACTCCAGACCTCCCCAAATCCCATCTGGGACCGCAGTAACAGAGAGAATGGCAGTAGATAAAAAAAGACCACAATGGCCCATCCGGTCTACCCTGCAAGTGTTTTAGGGTAGTGGCAACTGCCGTGCCATGCAGGCTACCCCCCAAGCCTTCTGTTAAGGGTCGAGGCAGCTGCCGCTCCATGCAGGCCACCCCCCAAGCCTTTTGCTAAGGGTAGGAGCTACATTCTTTCATGCTCCTGGGCCGCTTCCAGTGCTGCTGGAAGGATATGCTGCTAACAACGTTGCTGTCAAAGCAGACTCTAGAAAAGTTCTTTAGGACCACGGGTCAAGCAGCATTCACAAACCACTAGCGGACACCAGCACTGCACACATTCTGTGTCCCGGAAGGAGCTGGATGATGAGGCAGGCCCCGGGCCAAGGACTGCTGCTGTGATGGCTGAGCTAAATGGGAAAGGAGCTAGAAGTGTTATAAAAAGTAGCAGAACACCTTCAGTAGTTGCAAATAGAGGGTCATGGTACCAGAGCTCCAGAAGGGCCAATTCTGATTGAGCTGCAATCCCAAAAGAACAGAAAGAAAATGAAGAAGGAATAAACAGTGAATATAGGTCAGCAAACACATTATGAGGCAAGTGATTTGGATGGTCAGCAGACAAATCATCATACATACATATTTGATTTCTGCATAGGCAGATGGGACCTTAGCACACCATATGTTGCTGCATCTCTGAGATGAGTTTTAATTAAGTGTTATGAAACCTGAAAGTTAACAGGCTAGTAAGAAGGGATATATCCAGAATGCGGCGGCGAGGATACTCACAAACTCTAATAAAAGAGCCCACGTCACTCCAATTCTTCACGGTCTTCACTGGCTCCCTATAAAATCCAGGATCACTTTCAAAACGTTAATGATGATCCACAAAGACATCATGGGCATTACCCACCTCAATCTAAGCACACAACTCCGTCCTCACACATCACAAAGACCCATCAGATACCATTACAAAGGAACCCTTTATGCTCCTCCAGTCAAAACCTCATTAAGGAAACGAGCACTCTCTACAGCCGGACCCACCCTCTGGAACTTCGCCTAGAAACATGCCATCAAACTTTCAAGAAACACCTAAAAACATGGCTCTTCCGACAAGCCTTCCCAGAATCGCAAGAACACTCTGACACCGGTCAAAAGGTAAAATAGAACATTACAAGACCCACGATCACTCTCACTCCCCTCAGGGCCCGCATACACCTGATTGGACAGCCCACATATTAAAAGTATCTTTCAATTTCTTTATTTATCTTGTTACGTTTATTAATGCTGTGCGATTCACTCAGGACTATCTAATCTTTTCGTTTTAATGTTCTATTTATTTACGACTATCTAATTTACGTTTCTTTACTTATGACTATTGAATTTACGTTTAATGTTCTATTTATTTATTTATGATTATCCAATTTACGTTTTATGTTCAGAAACCCTGTTTATGTTTAATGTTCAGACACCCTGTTTAATGTAACGCCTCAACCGCGACTGTTTTGTTATATGTAAACCGATCTGATTTGATACTTGTATCGAGAATGTCGGTATATAAAAATTCTAAATAAATAAATAAATATGCCTTCAAAAGCTTGCCTAAAAAAAAAAATGTTCCCCCCCCCCCCCGATTGCATTCAGATCCTAAGCTCTCCAAAACTCAGATCTGCTCAGGAAAACTTCAGACCGAATTCGGCTTTAG
Organism: Rhinatrema bivittatum; assembly: GCF_901001135.1. Classification (NCBI taxonomy): domain Eukaryota; kingdom Metazoa; phylum Chordata; class Amphibia; order Gymnophiona; family Rhinatrematidae; genus Rhinatrema; species Rhinatrema bivittatum. The sequence goes on along the minus strand of NC_042632.1, from coordinate 39,778,470 downwards.
TTTCTGGGCCCCCTAACTGCACCTCTCAGAAACTAAAAAGCCCCATGAAATTGTGCCTCCGTGACGGGATTAGAGGCTTCTCACCCTGGCACAATTCTGTGCCTCGGCTCTCCCCGTCACCGCCGGCCTCATGAACGTCCATCCGTGAGGTCAGCTGCTCTTCCACTGCAGCCCAAAGCAGACAGAATCCAAAGTATTCAGGTGCCTGTTTAAATCCAAGCTCCAACTTTGTTTCCAGATTTCCAGAATCTGAAAACTCCACGACAACCAACAACAGGCGGCTGCCACCGCCCGCCTTTTGCCCTTCATGCCCAGAGTCAATAACCAGTCAGGTTTTGGAAAATAAAGGACTGGGCCATTATTTTTAAATAAACTTTCACACTTCATGTGCACGTCCGTAGCCATCGAGCGCCCGCCCTATTAACTGGGCCTCAAGCTCCCGCTGAGCTGCCAAGCAGGGACGTCCTCCAGCAGTCAGGGCTATGCCGAGTGCATGCCCATTAGACTCCAGCCAAAGCTACAATGCCCATCTTTTTTTTTTTTTATGGCCTGACTGACTCCCTCCTCCCCCATCTTCCCAGCACAGGATCGGATGACAAAGGGTCTGGAGGAGACGGCGATGGGGGACCCACCGGGGTACAGGAGCCATGTTAGGCTCAGCTACTGTGCACTGGAGCCCTGGGGGGGGGGGGGGGCTCTTGATTATGAAACATGGAGGGAGGACTGAAATCAGTGAGCTACAGCTGTGCACGCTCCGAATAAAAAAAATCACAACTCAGGTTGATCGTGTGGTAGGAAGACACCAGCAAAAGCAGGTTCACAATGTGTGAGATATGGAAATATTCCGGGAGGAGCAACGCCTTTGGAGTTCCTTATTGATTTTATAGCGTTATTCCCAAAATTAAATAGAAAGGGCATCCGTTAACAGTGTCTAATATTAGCTCGAATCTCTGCGTCACATTCCTGTGTTCCTCTGTCTATTTCGTCGTAAGATTTTCATGCCATTTCATACCGGCCATGCATTATTCATGTTAGGGGACAATGTAAAGTAGCCTATGTAGTTAATGTACTAACGCACGCGGAAGCTCACACAAGTGAGCAGCGAGCGCATGTTATTTTTCCTGCGTGAACGGCCCATTTGAACGTAACACACTCCCCCCCCCCCTCCCCTCCCCTCCTCACAGGACGGGGCACATAAAATGTAAGAGGGTCTGGCACTGGTGGTGGCTTAAGGCTCTCAGAGAGGGTTCGGAAATCAAATGGTCAACAGAGAGTGTAGTGGAGCCATCCAGAGGCAGCCGGGGTGCCTCCTGAGCTAGAAGAAGGAAGCCGGCCTCTGGAGTTTCCCCTCTGTGAACTCTACCTCTCTCTATCGCAAAGGCCGTTTCTGATAGACAATTCCACACCAAGGTACAAGTAAAAACACTTAACATTTTGTATTTGCTGAGGGTCCCCAGCAGAGCAACTCTCTGTACAATGAATGGATAGTAAGTAATAGAAGATCTTTTCTGATATTATCCAAATTCACAGACTTTACAGCCAAGGTACCAGGTTCCAGATATTCATTCAACAGTGATCAAACAAGCCACACAGACCTCCCAAAAACACCTTTCCACTCTTACAACAAGGTTGCAGTTTCACTCTTTCTCCAAGCCTTTTCAGAAATACATGATTTGCATTTCAGAGAGACATCTCAGTCCCAAAACTATCTTTCTGTCACTAGAAAGGGCCAGCCAGCTCCTCACAACTGCATCTATTTCACATCACCCTGTTCCACATCGGGTGCTCTCATTAGGAAGCCCAGGTACCTTCTTGCTTTTGAGTCCATCGTTCTATCTCCACTGCAGGGTGGAGGACACCCCTCCCCGGTTTCCCCTACACTCTGTTGATGTAGCTGCCTCTTCTTTCTCTAGTCCTCCCCAGTCTGTGAGGCACTCTCTCTCTTCTCAGACCACAGGCCAGGTCCCAGGCTAAATCCCCTATAAGAGGAAAGTCCTTAGTTGCTTCAGGCTTTTCCCCTTGAGGGGGGAAAGCCTCCCCCCCCCCCCCAACCGATCTCTCTCCTTAAGGAGGCTGTCCCCTGAGCCCACCAAGTACCGGCTTGGCTGCTCCCTCCACTCTTAACCCATGGTGGAGTCTCCTGGTCTTCCCTCCCCCATGAGGATCTTCCTTCCCAGCCTCTTAAAGGGGCACAACAAATAACACCCCTTAAAAACCTCACCCAGAAACTTCTCTCCATGCTTTCCAAGGACTCAATAGACGAACTGGTCCTTTTAACCATATACACTGCCATCTAGTGGCAGCTCACAATAATAGCGTGATTCATTGAATTCTACTATTTACATTTTCTAGAAGTCAAAGGCCTAAGATTTTTCTAGGTCACTCTAAGTGACAAAGCTCATTTGAGGAGCCTGTCATATGAATGGGCTTTGCTATAATTTTCTTGCATTCATTTTAGCATGAAAACACTGACTTCAACAGCAAAAAAATACAACACTTCTCCAATGAGTAGTTAACTTTCTCACAAAAGTGTCTTTTTTTTTTTTTGCATGTTTAAGAGCATGTAATTTAACTATGCGAACACAGGTAATGACTTGCTTTGCATAATTATGCAGTGTAATGCCTATTTTGTATTGGTTTTTGCAGTGATTTTTTTCCCAAACACAAAATAACACGTTTGTGAAATCCGGCACCCTTTAGTACACTGACCTCAAAGCATACAGCCACATTTGCTGTGCGTAAGCCATGTATACTGAAAGCGCCTTTTTGCACTTGCTATTTGTACAGGCAGCTGAAGTAGGAGGGGGTGGGAGGGATAAAACAGGATAAGATGAATTTTTAAAGCTCAATGTGCATCAAAACTGGGAGGTAACACGAATATGGCAGGCCGGTGTATGCTGAGCAGCTTTTAAAAGCCGCCAGAGTACGTGCGTAAGTCCCGTTGCACACAGAAATGAAAAGTTTAAAAAAAAAAAAAAAGGGGGCAGGGCATGGGCATTTCTGGATTTCAACTTCAAACCAGCGAGTAAATACAGGCGCGTGCCGGGCTTCCTGCCACACAACTTTACTTCTGCTAAGGATGACGTGTAAGTCGTAAAACAAAAAAACTAAATAGATCAGCGGGGTTTTAAGGGTCAGGGCTAACAAGGGGGGGAGGGAAGGAGGGCTATTAAACTTAGGGGGGGGGTTTGGATGTCCTATTCCTTGACCGGGTGAACTGGGAACGAACTAGGAAAATGGTCAATGACTTTGGCGCGCGTGTCTTCTAAAATTCCCCCATTTACACGGAAGAAATGGGATTTGCGTGCACAAGCGTCCACTTAAAATTGCCCACACATGTGCGCGTGGTCAGGCTGTTTTATAATATACGCGCATATACTTATGCATGTTATAAAAATGGCCGTATCCCTTGGCATAAGCCCATGTGAGCCCGCGTGCCTGTTTAAAAGTTGCTATCCTATGGACTCCTGAAAATCCCTTGTATGTATGTGTGCTGTTTCCCTCCCACTTCTAAAGTGCACACCCCTGGAATGCCCCCTGGCAATCCAGCTAAAAGTTGCATGCATTTGTGAAAACCTGCCCACACTTTCGGTCTGCCCCAACGGGGGTGGGGTGGGTATATCTTAGCCAGGTCAATTTATCCAGGGAAAAATCGCTTTTAATGGCTTTTGAGTTTTGCCCGCTAAGCGTCCTGTAGGATACATCCTGGAACACACCAGAATCCTATCCCCTCACTTTTCCTGGAGTTGGACCCTCCTAGACTGCGATGATAAAGCTATTTCTCACGCTCACTCTTGATCTCCATTTGCAGAGGGGTCCTTGGTTCTATTAACTTTGAAAGCCTCTGACCTCTATTTAATGAGGCAATATATCCCCCTGTCCAGGTGAGGGATACTGATCAGTGCAAAGCACAGGATTTATTGATGACCTTGAAAGCCATGTTTTGTGAGATCCACCTTCAGATTGATTCCTGCATCTTTGTCACTCTTCTCCTAGGCCTCTCATCCTGCTGGGCAAGAAGCAGGAAGGAAGGAGCTTGATTTAATATAGAACTTCTTTTTCAATCTTTATTCTAAAGTCCTTTAAAACAAGGGGGGAAGAACAGTAGTGCAGTCAGTTCTGGAATGCAAATTATCCTGAAATCATTTACATGCCAGCACACTGTGATGAGAGAGGGACATTAGGGACGCACAGGAAGATCAATCAAAGAGGTTTAATTACAATTAAGTACTGCATACAGACAATAATAATGGAAGCTAACTCCAGAACCCTGTTCAGTTGTCAAAATCATCACCTGAAAAACAAGAGGACAGGAGAGTTCTCAGCACAATGAAAACAAGTCAGTACCTGGATGGAATCCACAAAATTCCCCAGGTTTCCTGAGATCCACACAAAAGTCTGTCAAGTTAGTTTTGCCATGGATTTTTACAATATCTGTTGATAATTTGCCAAACCATATAAATTCATGGGATGATTCTCCATGACTCTGTAGAGGATTTTACCTACATTTGGTCCATTTTTACAGAAGAGCTTGCAAGTTAGTTCAACAGACTTGCTGATTTTGTCCTAGACCTCTAAATTAGGATGCAAATCTGTTTTTTTTTTAAAGAGGCTGTTCACCTCTACTGCAGATGCAGGGCAGGTACAAGAAAATTAACTCTTATGTGTGTAGCTGATGTTCCAGGGGAAATACCTGACCGCCTGCAGGGATCTGACTTTCTTAGAACAATCAACTCTTGTGGTGGACCTTGGATGGGGATGTCTCTGTGTGGCTACTGGTGCAAGCTCTGTTCTGCTTATTATAACGACCCGGGGGATCTCCACCGGTATGTGCCCTGGTCTAGGACCTGCAGAGAATGAGGGAGTGGAGCCTATTGCTTTACTACAGCACTTCCTGCAGAGTTGCTGCCGAGGTGGGCAGGTAGAGTTAGAGATCTGTGTGGCATTTTAGTTCAGAATTTTTTTTTTTGGAGAAGGTTCCTTTGCTTTGTTTCTCCTGTTTACTTATTTAAATTTAATATAGCGCCTGTAAAAAGAATTATCCAAGTGGCTCCAGTGTGGCTGGCCCTTGAACCCCTGGCTATATGGAGTAGGAAGTGTAAGCTTCCCCATGCATTAGTGGATTAGCCTAGTAAGGTGTCTTGAGTCCTTTTGATTTCTTGAGAATTTTTGAAATTTATATTTGAGAGATTTTCCTGGAACCCCAGATCCTGGCTCTGGGAGGGAAATCCCCCTCCTTGGGAAGAACAGGAAGAGAGAAGACCTGCTAATTTCAAGTCATACCCACTGTTTGGACAGTGGTGACTTTGTGGCAGTGAAGTTGTTTTTGAATCTTTTGCCTTTTTTTTTTTTTTTTGTTTGTTTTCAAAGAAAGTTTTTTCCCCTCCTTTCAAGCCCAGGATTGAGCAGAGAGGAGTTTGTCCTGCTGTTCCTTTGGGACTTTCAACCCAAAAGATCCGGTTAACATCCGAGAAGAGAGTTGGGAGTGAAAAAGGATTTCATCTGGACACCCCCACCGGAGTCTGTCCCCCTGCGATGCTAAGGACTTGGAGAAGAGACATCTGTGACTTCAGGTACTGTTTCAGCTTTTTGAAAAAAGACAACCATTGCCAACTAGGGGACCCTGGCTCGTTCCATCCTGGGATTCATACTTCCAAAATCCAGGAGGAAAGGTTAACCTAGTGCTCGCCACCCTGAGGCAAATATACACGGAGAGCGAGAGACTTGAGATTTGTGCATTAATTATGGCTATAACTGGTTTGATGTCATTGATAACCATTGAAGACTTAATACTGTAGACTTTGGAGCACCCTACTCAAGCGTCTAGCCTGAGTGTTTGCATCTGGTACAGAGAATTCTCCCAAGAGACCGTTAAGTTGATTTTAAAAGGTATTTATCCAGATAACTTTTGAGCTATAAATGCCGAGTTTTGAATATCAGCAGCATTTATCCATATACATTTTATCCAGATAAGTAAGAGGAGATTTGATGGCATTACAGGGTGGAGTTGAGTTAAATAACTTATTCAGCTAACTCTGAAATTTGGAGTTAGCTGAATACATTATTCAGGTAACTCAAGATGTAGCCAACAGATAAGTTAAAGTTGGCTTTAACCTTAACCAGGTATTTTAAAAATATATAGCCAGTTAAGTAGCAATGTCAATATAAAAATAATGACCTCCTTGGATTATTTCCCTTTACATGTAAGAGGCTTTTCCACTTTCCTGCAAATGTTGCCTTTTTATAAGCTAGCTCTCCTTGATACAACCATGCTAAATAGTTGAGCTTTTGTGCTTCGGTATCCTCTTCTTTTGTGGGAATAGATAATTCCTTTTATAGTACTTTTTAAAGCGGCATATGGGTAAGATAATACTGAACTATCAAGTACACTAAGTTCTAAAAGGATATTATTTTGATTTTGTTTTATGATATTGTTGTATTTTATGCTATGTGTGTACAATTTTTATGACTGTTCTTCTGTAATTCGCACTGACCAGATACGTGGAAGTAGAGCACTATAAAAGATTTTAAATAAATAGTATTCTACTGCAGTGATTCTCAACCCTGTCCTTGGGATACCCCCAGCCAGTCAGGCTTTCAGGGTATTCACAATGAATATGCACAAAATAGACCTGCATGCACGGTCCATTGTATGGAAATCTGTGTCAGGCATATTCATTTTGGATATCTTGAAAACCTGACTGGCTAGGTGTCTCCCGAGGACCTGGAAAAACTAGTAATTAAAAATTACTACTTAAAATAAGGCCAATATTATTATTATTATGAGCACTTCTTATCCACCAATCCAAGGTCTTAGCGGAGTATAAAAAATAAAAACAAAACAAACATGAGACAATATTAAAAGTATTCTGGAGAAATCGGCTGTGCTGTATTGAGGGCCTGGTCCCCCCCATCATAAGCGCCTGGTCCCTATTATTCTCCAGCTCTATTCTGCTGCAAATCCTCTGAACTAGCAGAACAGCGCCGGTGTCTTTCATGATCGCGGCTTCCCTGAGACAGAGATTTGCCCTCCCCCCCCCCTTGCCCTGTTTCCGAGTGCAGGCGGTTGCTATAATAGGATTTTAAACACTGAGAAGCCCCGAGGCTGTGCCTAAAAACTCCCATGTTATATTCAAAAGGTTAAGGATTATTAATATTGTAAGATGACATTTGCTGAGAGACAAGGCTATTTAAGGAAACCCAGGTCCAGCTATCAAACCTTACATGCCAAAAAACCAAAGGGCTGGGAGGAACTATGGATGCTGATCTGATTTTCAAAGTCACTCAAAGACAAATTTGTTGATAGAAATAGATCCAGCTTCTTTCAAATAACAAGTGCAATTACTAACATAAGTTAGCAGTAAGATAAATATTTGAATGGAAAGGCGATGGCATAAGGTCTGAATGATGATTTAGGCATTCGAAAAAGTAGGTCTATGTCATACACAGTGTTTGCAAGTAGCTAAGGCGCCAGATATGGAGAGCGTGGGTAGGGGGAATGACAGTGAAAGTTGTTTGGGGGGTTTTTTCAGAGGGGGGGGTGTCACATAAAGATAGTGCAGTTGAATTCTGGAGTGTTGTGATTGGGTTCTTGTGAAATGGGAGTTATGTATTAATATTGTCTTATGGTTTTCTATTTAGGTTAAAAAAAAAAACACAAGTGCCGTGCCGTGTCAGACCATGGTCCATCGACCCCAGCAACTCATCTCAGTCAGTCCGGGTTGCAAGTACCCGGCAGATCCCAAAAAGTAAATCTAATCTAATTTCTGTTTCTCACTCAAAGGGAGAGCAGTAGCTTTTCTTTAGTTTACCTGGCCAATAGTGCATTTTCCTCCAGGAAATTGTCCAAATATCTTTTATCCCCCGCTATGCTCCGTTGCCTTGATCATGTCCTCTGACAACAGATTCCACAGCTTGACAGTGCACAGAGGGAAAAAATACTTTCTATGATTAGCTTTAAATCTGCTGCTTCTTGTTTTAGTATTATTTGAAAGGATAAATAACCATCCTTTACTCATTCGGCCCTACTTATGATTTTAAAAATTTCTATCAGCTGTCTCTTTTCCAAGCTGAAGGTTATTGGTTTGTGGCAAGATAAATGTGTTTCTGCTGTGTATCATGCTGTTCAGGATGGGTCACACTGTACAGTCTGTACATTGTGCAAATGTGCTGGCAGGAAATTATTATATAGCTGTAAAGTGGTATATTCATTAATATGGTGTATAATGGTGAATAGGACATTCTTGCGTTAAGGTGACAAGGTGTTATAATTAGTCCCAATGGAAACTGCAGGAATAACAAAACAAACAAACAAGGAGCTGAGTTTTACCGAGGCAAAATACTGATATAAAAATGTAAATAACCTAAACTAGATAATATTTACTTTGTGCAGGCTCATGGGAAGAACACAGACAAATCATTAGAGGGGAATGGGAACTTAAGCTCTACCCCAGTAGGATTCATGTGGTCTGCTACAGTGGGGAAAAAATTGACTGCTCCACCTGAGTGCGACATCCAGGGTTGTTCTTGGGTTTTCTGCTAGAGTCGCCTCATCTTTCTGGAAGGTAATAAGGGTTCAATAAAAAAAAACAAACAAGATAGAGGAAAATTATTTGCTGGCTCTCCTGCTGATGCTAAAACAACTGGGCTTTACCAAATAGTAAACACTGGAAAATCACAGGATGCAATAAAGAAAAACCTGGAATCCCACCGGTTTTCTGTTTTGCATATTTCCATTGGTCTTACTCATGAATTTCTTTTTCCGAATATTATTATTATTATTATTACTGGGTCTTTTAAATTACATTTTATAACATTCCACCAAGAAAAGAAACACACACACACACACACAAATCACAATAAAGCAGAGATCCAACAGTCTCAAAGAAACAAGCACAGTAAACCAGAAAAAAAAAGCACACAAGGGCTCCAGTCTAAGAAGGAGCATGTCAAGAAAAAAATGATAAACCCAGAAAGAGAAACATACCGAGGGCAATTTTCAAATATTTCTATTTGCATTAAAAATTCCTTTTGATAAACTGCCCCCATTTAGAATTTCACCTGCAAAGTGTGGGGGTATAAAAGTGCCCGAGCTCTCTGGGGATACTGCAGTCATTTCGAGTCATTTTTTGAAGCGCAACAGGAAAAAAAAATGAGCAAACTGTGGGTTTTTGCTCGATCGTTGTCACTTTGCGCTCACTATTGGTAAGTAAGTGTGCACTAAAAACAAAACAGAAACAAAATGAAATTTAGAAAATGACATGTAAATAAATGAAAAGGGAAACAAAATAAGATTTTTCTTTCATGCACACCCCTAGTGCTCCCTGCCGGCTACCAAATTTTCAAAGGGAAACCCAGCAAGAGCTTTCCCTCTGCAGAAAAACTGAAAATTACATCCATAATCTCCAAAAGTCAATTAACAGAAGTACTAACATCAGGTAATAAATTTATCAGATAGACTTTCCAGCTTCAGGTGTTCAAGGTCTCTAAAAACATATGAATTTCCTAAAAGTCTTATACTATAAACAGCGTTATAAGCAAAGGTTTCAGAGAGCGTTCCTCCCTCCCCCCCCCCCCCCCCCCCCCCCCAATGGCTCATTCCTGGGAAGTGAGAGAGTCCCACTCCAGTTCCCATTTACAGAGAGTCCTCTCCAAAGATCTGGCTCTTCTCTCCAATGTCTGGATCCAACCCGTGAGCCCCTGCACCTTTAGGACCAGGAACATCTCCTCTGATCCCCTTAAAGGTGGAGGGGCGGGCAGACCAGTGCAAAGAGGATGACACGTGTATTGCCTGTGCTGACCGATACCCCTGCTCCCAACCCCCCCCCCCCAATGGCCTCTTCCTGTGTTCTCCCCCCCACTACCCTTTCTCCTTTCCCAGCACCCCTCCCTTCTACCATTCCACGACCCCCTTATGACCCCCTTCCAGGGTTGGTGCTTCCATTAGGCAAACTAGACGGTCACCTAGAGCATCAAGATTTCGGGGACAGCGAAATCCCGCCATGTGATGTCTAGAGGGGTACGGTACTACAGCTAATAATCTCAAAGATAGGAGTGCTGTGCTGAAGCCACTGCCACTAGTAGTTAAGTTAGGGGAGGGAGGGGTTTATGAACAAAGGTTCGCCTAGGGCACCAAATATGCTTGCACCGTCCCTGACGCCCTTCCCTCCTACCCACCCTTTAACCCCCTTGTCCCCTTTTCTGTCCCCTCTCCCTTCTGCACTCCTTCTCTACCAGTAACTCCTTCCTGGCTTCTCTATCCTTGCCCCTGCCCCATGGCCCTTCCTGACTCCTCTCCTTTCCCCCCCCCTCCCTATGTCCTCTGAGTCAGTGCATCGATACTGTGCATTACATTGATGGGGTTGGGTTGTTTTGCTCAATGTCAGCCTACGTGAGTAGGCTCCAGTGGTGAGAATGCTGTGTAGTATAGTCTCTGCTTTGCTACATGATGGTGGGCTGTTATGATGAGCTATGCATTATGCATAAATATCAGTGGCTATATTTTCAAAAGGAATTTTTCCATTCTATGTCTATGGCAAAGCAATTTTGCATTTCATGTCTTGTGCAATACAGGATAGGTTGCTTTGTGCAAGGAAGTCTACTCATCAACCCAAGATATGGTCTTCAGCAGTTCATTCTGGGCAGCTGGTGGATGTGATGATTGTTTGGTAACTCGCCTGCTTTGTGCGAAGGTAGTGGACCTCACGCGCCACCTAGATAAGGTTTTAGAGAGTGCTGGGGAGGAGCCAGCTGTTGTGGTACATGTGGCTACCAGTGACATAGGAAGATGCAGGAGGGAAGCTCTGGAAGGTAAATTTAGGTTGTTAGGTAGGAAGTTGAAATGCAGAACCTCCAGGGTAGTATTCTCAGGCATGCTTCCCATTCCACGGGCAGGACCCCAGAGGCAGGCCGAACTCCAATCTCAATGTGTGGATGAGATGATGGTGCAGGGAAGAGGGTTTTACGTTTGTTAGGAACTGGGCTTCATTTTGTGGAAGGGGGAGCCTATTCCGACGGGATGGGCTCCACCTTAACCAGAGTGGAACCAGACTGCTGGCACTAACTTATAAAAGGAGATAGCGCAGCTTTTAAACTAGACGATGGGGGAAAGCCGAGAGTCGCTCCGAAGCACATGGTTCAGAATCATGTATCTTGGAAGGATACTAAGGGAAGTTAGGGCATCTTGATAGAGAGGTTGCAATAAATGCTAAAGTAGCTCAGGTGCCTTTAAATAAAGAGCAGACAGAGCAGAAAGATTTCAAATTACCCCTGATAAACAGGATAATACAAACAAAAAACATACTATGAAATGTCTGTATACAAATGCTAGAAGTCTAAAATGTAAGATGGAAGAGTTAGAGTGTATAGCACTGAATGAAGAGGCAGATATAACTGGCATCTTAGAGACCTGCTAGAAGGAGGATAACCAATGGGACAGTGCTATACCACGGTACAAATTATATCACAATTATAGGATGGCTCATAATGGACAATACTTTGAAATCCTCAGTTCAGTGTGTTGTGGCGGTCAAGCAAGCAAACAGAATGTTAAGAATTGTTAGGAAAGGTATGGAGAATAAAACAGAGAAAGTCATAATGCCTCTGTATTGCTAAGTGGTGAGTCCACTCCTGGAGTATTGTGTGCAGATCTGGCCACCGCATCTCAAAAAATATATAGCAGAATTAGAAAAGTTACAGAGAAGGGTGACCAAAATGATAAAGGGGATGGAACAATGTCCCTAAGAGGAAAGGCTAAAGAACTGTACAGCTTGGTAACAGCTACAGTGAGATATGATAAACGTCTATAAAATAATGTGGAGTGGAATGGGTAAACACAAATTAGTTGTTTATTCTTTCAGAAAGTACAAAGACTAGAAGACACGCAATAAAGTTAATAGGTAGTATATTTAAGACAAATAGGAAAGATTTTTTTTTTTTTTTTTTTTTTTACTTAACACAATCTCTTGAATTAATTGCCAGATGATGTAGTGAAAGCTGTTAGTGTAGCTGGGTTTAAAAACCGTTTGGACAAGTTCCTGGAAGAAATGTCCATAAACCATTACTAAAGGTAGACTTGGGAAAATCCAGTGCTTATCCCTGGGATAAGCAGCATGGAATCTATCAAGGTTTTGTGATCCTGCCAGGTACTCTTGGAAATAGAATACTGAGCCTAATGGATTTTGGTCTGGCAAATGTTATGTCCTTTGCCACCCCCAGAACCAGTCCTCCTTGGAACAACCACCAAATTTATCTCCTTCCACGTCCTTGGTTCAGTTCTCATGGCTCTCCCTCTCCCCAGCCCACTACTCTCCCTTCCTCATTCCACCTGGCAAAACTACCATCCTAAGCTTCTCTCTAGAGAACTATCTACTCACATCCCCTTCTGCCCAAAATGTGTGTAGGTTTTATCTGTTATTTTGCCTTCCTGCATGACGATATTCTTTTCAGAATGTAAAAGCAAAGAACAGAAAGATACTTTTAAAAATAGTCTATCCCCATGAATAATTATAAAATACATAATGGAAAAGCACAAAAGAGACAATTAGAATAAAACTTTTGCTATTTAATTGAATAACCATTGGTATTTTCCAGTGAATCATTGCCTTAGAGCAATGATTAATATCAGAAATCATTCAACTTCACGAGTTTTTATGCAGTAATCATTTTTTCTAGGGGCCGGTCCAGTGACTGGCCATGCAGAGGACCTGGATTCATTTCAGCCCCCACCACCAACAGGCCAGATGATGCTAAAGATGGTACAGAGGCAGTGTTGACAGTCCCTAGAGAAAGGAAAGCCAAGTCATTCTGAAACATATGGCCAGATTTAAAGATCCATAATTGCAGGATGCTGGAAGGAGGTCTGGTGTGTGGTTCCCGTCCTTAGACTGTCACTGTGATGACTGGGCTAGGAGAGCTGGGACTTGGGAGGGACTATAATATAGGGCAAACATTTCCTAGGTAGTTGCAAATGAAGGTTCAAAACTAGGGTTGGGAACCAGCCCCATAACTGAGCTAGAAGCCTAAAGGAGCAGTAGGAAAAGCTTGCACTCCTCCACCCTACCCCCCAAAAGTAATCATTTTATCTGAGGAACTGTCCGCCACCTAATTAAATGACTCCCCCCTCCTTCTGAAGGCACAGCTTTCAATGTAAGGTCTATTGTAGACAGCATTTTCTTGTTTCATCCCACTAATTACACTAGACCAAGAGTCCACAAACTCGATCCTTCAGGGACACAACCCAGTTGGGTTTTAGGGATTCCTACAATTATACACATGAGATCTATTTGCATACAATGGAAGTAGTGCATGCAAATATATCTCATGCATATTCATTGTGGAAATCCTAAAAAGCAGACTAGGTTGTGGCCCTCAAGAACCAAGTTTGGGACCTTTGGTCTAGTGTAATTAGAGAGATGAAACAAGAAAATGCTGTCTACAATAGACCTGAAATTGATAGCTATTCTTTCATAAGGAGGGGAGTCATTGAATTCAGTGGCAGACAGTTCCTCAGATAAAATGATTACTAGACTGTAAACACAGACATCCAACAATGGCTTCAAAAAAAGGTGTTGCCTAGAATTCTTTTATTTTTCTGTTAACATGGATAGAAATAGACAAAAATTGGGAGAGAGAGAGAAATAATTCTTAACATTTTTATTGTGCTACTGGCTATATGTAGTGCTGTACAATGGCACTATCTACTGAAGCATAAGCCCTCACACCAAATCATTTACAGTCTCATTGTGTACCTGAGTCAGTGGGAGATAGAGGGGCGGCTTAAAATTGGGCACATTGGTGTTTCCCAATCCACTGTCCTAACCGGCAGAGTACTCTGCCTCCTAAAAGAGACCGAGGAATAACAAGAAAGAGAAGCTGGGTCTGGAGCTAGAAGGGAAAGCACTAAAGGAACAAGACTGTGAGGAGAGATAGGAAAGAAAAGGGATAGTCCCACAGTAACACAAGAAAGTTGTGCCATACATCCATCTATGTCTTTCCACCTAGTTTTAGAGAATGTAACCTGCATTTCAGCTCTTTCCTGTTCAACCACACTTTTCAGAGAGAAACAAATGGCACATCAAACCTCCTCTGTTTTTTCAATTTAAGGTTTCTTTGTCGAATTAGACCTTAGTTGGAGAGGAAGAATATGGAAACATTGGTTCAATCTTTGATCTTAAGTCATCTTGATTACTGCAATAACTCATTTTTAGGATCTAGAGCAAAACTATTTTAGGTGTCTTTAGCTGGTGCAAAATACTGCCACTAGGCTCAGTAATTCCAATATTACATAGACTTCCTTCAGTATATAGATTACATTTAACATTTTACCTTTAGTTTATAATGCCTTATCTACTGGCTATGCTGAATATATGGTGGCTTTACTACTTCCTTATAAGGCATCTCATACTCTAAGATCATCTCAGCAAGACTTGCTGATAGTTCTTCAGAAATTTTGATAACATAACATACTCAATCTGCTTTTTGCTCTGCAGCTCCCTATTTGTGGAATACTCTTCCTCTTGAGTTATTTGAATTTTCAAACAAATTGTGAAAGCCTGGTTCTTTAAACAAGCATATAGCAAAGATTAGGCAATAAAGGTATCCAGGCTTGATTAAATTTTATTCTGTTTTATTAAATTGATGTTAATTTTGTTTATAATTTGTTTTTATTTTGTTTTATTTTAAACTTTATAGATTAATGAAATTGTTAGGATGTTGTATTTAATTTTTAGTTACTGTATTAGGATGTAATGTTATGTTATTAATTTGCAAATGATTGATGATTTTTCTATAAATTAAAATGTGATATATTAAGTAATAATTCATGGTTGTGACCCATTGCCCATTTGACTTATGGAAATAGTGTCTGCACAATTAGGTAAACTTGGCCCAAATTCTAGTTTCTAAAACCAGACAAAATGAAGGTTTGAGAGGGAATACTTTTAGAGGTACTTGCATTCCCCAGATTTGCTCCAATTAGCGAGGGATTTGGGGGTAAATGTTAATTACATATATGAGAATCCTTGTTTTGCTGAAACAAAAATATGGTTTGCTTAGGTACACGGCACAAATGAGTAAGCTATTGTAGTTTGATCATTTTTATGGAAAAATAAACATTCCTTTTGACCATATGGGTGTCAAATAATTTGTCGGTTTAGGGGCTAAAATGCCTTCTTGTACAGTACCCAAGTATACAATAATAATTTCTAAAATGACTGCCAGTCTTGATTCTTTTTTTTAATTGGGGTCCTCTTTCATGAAATGACTCTACTCGAGGGGAAGATCAATTTTTAAAAAGGCAAGACAGAAAGGTCTTTCAAAGAGTTTATATTAGTTATGTTGGATTTGCAAAGTACACACCACGATACTAGAAATACAAAGATAATCAAGATCAGAGAATTGTTGATTGACTGGAGGTAAGATTTCATTCATTCAAGGTAACAGTATGTAAATGCTCTCCTGGATTTTTCCCATTGCTTCCTGTAGTGTAATCCAGTTCCATTATAAGGCATTCAGAAGTTTTGCTAGTATATGTATTAAATAAAATATCTAAGTATGGAGTACCAACTGCATTTCCATAGACGTCATGGGTTCATTGCCACAGATTTTAAAGGAGGGCTTCCAGATGTCAATATCCCTCTCATACACATTTCATTTAGCAGGAATTGTGTTGAGGCTGAAAAATGCTCATAGTAATCACATTAAGGTCAGTGGAAGTAAACCATGCCCCCTCCTCCCCTCCTGACAGAAGTGGGTGATAATAACGTAACGTTTCCTCATTGGTTTGCTCCACTGAATAATGTGTAAGACAGCAGCACAGATTAGGGACAGATCAAGATAGGGCATGCTGTCTCTCATGATTTGAATTAATATACCATGAAGCTGCCAGCATTAGGTGAGAGAAGAAGATAATGTGTGAGAACGAAACAGAAAGAGAGAGAGAGAGAGAGAGCTCAGACATCTGGCACAACTGGAATTCTTTAATATTCGAGTACCTTTGAATTCTTGTGAAAGAAATTTGAACTCACCATGAATCAGGGTGCTGTAAATTTTCATATGGTAAACGAAGCCATCCTTTCCATTAGGCAGATCAGAACATAATAACTTAAGATGTTGCCATACTGGGTCAGACCAAGGGTCCATCAAGCCCAGCATCCTGTTTCCAACAGTGGCCAATCCAGGCCATAAGAACCTGGCAAGTACCCAAAAACTAAGTCTATTCCATATTACTGTTGCTAGTAATAGCAGTGGCTGTTCCCTAAGTCAACTTAATTATTAGCAGTTAATGGATTTCTCTTCCAAGAACTTATCCAAACCTTTTTTAAACCCAGCTACACTAATTGCCTTAACCACATCCTTTAGCAACAAATTCCAGAGCTTTATTGTGCGTTGGAGGGGTACTGTACCCCCTACTAATTTGTTTTGGTTATCTGGGATCCTGTGAATTTTCGTGTGCTAAAAATGGTGTCACAGTGGCTAAAAGTTTGGGAAACCCTGACTTAGAGCAAATTACTCTGCTCTAAGTAATATGCATGAGTACACGAGGCTGTGCCCAGATGACTGCACTGGCCAGTGACACAATCTCAGGCAGTAGAGAACAGTCCTCTGTTTCCTGCTCCAGCTCCCCTCCCAGGCAGCAATGCAGGGAACAGCAGGGGAGATGTGAGCCTACATCAGACAAAGCATAAAGAAGAGCAAAGTAAACCCACTCTGCTCCCTAAATTAGTCCCTCCCCTCCTGTCATTCAGGGGAAGGTGCTTGGAGCAAAGAATAGCCACACTGTTCCCTAATTCAGCCCCTGTTTTTCCCTTTTCTTCTTGTCATGCAGGGAAGAGGAATGGAGACAGGTGATGCTGGAATGAACAAGAGTTCAATTTGTCTGCATATTTCTAATTTGTAGTCACTTATTCTGTATTAGGGATGTCCATTTAACACGAATGGCACATCCAAACTGAAAAAGGCCATTTTCAATTTGTTTTGGTTATTTTTAGTTCGTTTCAAAAATTAAATAAAAATGACCGCTCTGGCTCACCATTGAGCCACTTCCTGCAGTGTCCTGTGGTCCTTCTGGGGCCTACACAAGCCCCTGCCAATACAACAGAGATGGGGCCTACCTGGCTGTGCTGAGCAAAGTCCATCCAGGGCCACCCTATGTCTCTCTGACCTTCCCTCCTACCCCCACAAATGAGCCAGGGCCAGAGACTACCCTTGCCCCCACTTACCCCCCCCCCCCCTTCTGTGAGGTCTGCTCTGTATCCTGAAAACAGACAGGCATGATCCCCACTTGCATCTCTTTAAAAATAGCACTGGCCAGTCTTAAGAATGTTGTCAAAATGACGTCAAGATGGCAACAGTCTCAGGGCAGCAGGCACCATTTTTAAAGATGTGCCAGTGGGGCAGGAGTGAAGGGGAAACACCCCTGCCAGTTTTATTTATTTATTCAATGTTTCTTATATACCTCTCAGCTCTGATACCAGACGTATCTGAGGTGGATATAGAGTAGACTCCCCCAGAAGTGGTAAGTAGGAGGCTTGGAGGACTCTGGCCCTGTCTCATTTCTGACATCGCTAACCCAGCCATGTAGACTGGCTTATTTGCGTGGGGTTGGGGGAAGGGGGTGTTGTAGGGTCCCTTGGAAGCTTAAAGCACATGACTGCTTTCTTCCGCCTGATTGGTTCTCCAGAGCAGAGGAAAGCCAATCAGCTTCAGGAGGTAGGAGATAAACAGCAGGCTGCTCTGCCTACTAATTCTGATGTGCAGAGAAAGGATTCTTGCCATCTTGGTGTTGCCCCCCTCCCCTGAACTTGCCATCTTGTACTAATGCATTACTTGCACAGCCAGTCACGCTGGCCTTAGTGACACCCATGCACCACCCTTCCATTCCAGTTTATCCTCAATGTCCCTTTATCCTCTGTGTGTCCAAACGTCTGTCTGAGATTCCCCTCTGTACTATATCCATTGTGCTCCAGGTGACCCAAAGTTTGACCCTCCCTCTCTAGCAATACAGTTTGTATAACTGATGTGTTTTATGAATTCATTTTAAAACACAAATTGTGCCCACAATATTTGTTTTACTGCTTGTATGTGAAACAATGTTATCAAACAGAAATTACTGTAACTGCATATTCAGTTTTATGCTCTTCAGCAAAACAGTGTTTCGCTGTTGTCGTCATCTGTGTATTTTGAAATTGTTTGACTCCCAAGAGACACCAGGCAGTGTCAAACTTCTGTCTAATGACAAGTTTTTTTTTTGTCTCCATTCCCCATATGTGGTAGTAGCCTTACAGTATGCTTCTGATTGACAGGTTTAGTGATCTGCCAGAATCATGTTTGAGTAATGAGTCCCATTGGAGTCCCAGAATAGCCGCTCTCCCACGTAGGTAACACTGCAGCCTGCCACATTACATTTTCGCCAACTGTCAGCCCACTTGGACGAGATTGTCCATCTTATGCTGTCCAGGATTTTGCATTAATTTGACGTAGAATCAACACCAGACAAAGATTTGTTAAGCCACTTGGAAGAACAAATTTTCATGGGAACCCTTTCACCAGCAATTTTTTTTTAAACCATGTACTTAAGGAACACTTACCATCATAATGTAACTATATAATAAATCAAACAAATAATTGAAACAAAACTTCAGTTTCACAGTGAGAAGCAAAGCAAATGAGCAGTTTAAGGGGGAATCTCTTGGTGGGGAAGGTCCTTCCCGAAAATACTTAAAAGCATGGTCTCAAACCATGGACTTATTGCTTGTACAAGTTCGCTTAATTCTATGGCAATAAATACAAAATAATAAAGATGTCTGAGCAAACTGTGGGTTTACAATTCAACAGGAGAACAATTTATTTACTCCAATTTTTAATCTCCTGTCCCTTTCTGTAGGCGATGTATTATAATTTAATCAAAGATAAAACAAAAAATACATAATAAAATATAAGCAAAAAATATAATAAACATATAACATAATACCAAAAATCAATATAACTAAACAGCAAATAAAAGCCATGCGATAGTAAACCTGAATCCTCACCAAATCATCCCAAATAAAGAAGTCAATTAAATGCCATTTCAGGGAAAAAAAGCATTCAGAAGGTATCCAACTTTTAGAAAAAAAAAGTTCATAAAACGTTTCCTTCTTTGGAAGAAAGTTCCAGAGAATCAAAATCACATTCATATAAGCTTGAGATCTAGGTCTGAACACATACTGTCTTAACAATGGAACACATAGTACAACCTCATTTACTGAATACAAACAGCAACCAGGGACATACTTACAAGTTTACTTCTCAAACACTTTGGGGCCTGGAATTCCAGTGATGGGGAGTCCAAGCCATCACTGATATTTAAGAACATAAGAACATAAGAAAATGCCATACTGGGTCAGACCAAGGGTCCATCAAGCCCAGCATCCTGTTTCCAACAGTGGCCAATCCAGGCCATAAGAACCTGGCAAGTACCCAAAAACGAAGTCTATTCCATGTAACCATTGCTAATGGCAGTGGCTATTCTCTAAGTGAACTTAATAGCAGGTAATGGACTTCTCCTCCAAGAACTTATCCAATCCTTTTTTAAACACAGCTATACTAACTGCACTAACCACATCCTCTGGCAACAAATTCCAGAGTTTAATTGTGCGTTGAGTAAAAAAGAACTTTCTCCGATTAGTTTTAAATGTGCCCCATGCTAACTTCATGGAGTGTCCCCTAGTCTTTCTACTATCCGAAAGAGTAAATAACCAATTCACATCTACCCGTTCTAGACCTCTCATGATTTCCCTTGTAATTTGAATATTCATTGGTTGCAGGACGGGTTTTATATTTTTTATTCCTCCCTGTGTGATAACCTATTTGGGGGTATGGCATCTGGGATATATATTGCCTAGGGGCATACCCAGAACTTCAGAGGGTTAGGCGGGCCTGAAGGAGCCACTGAAAAGCAGCTGGAGATCCCCCTAGGATTTCAGAGCAAAGGAGTTAGTATTCTGATATTCCCACTCTAGGATTTCAAAAACTTTTGGGAGAGCTTTGGATCCAGCCAGGATCTATAAGAAGGAGAGAAAAGTTTTAGGAATTCCACAGGGTCGTGCCAAGTACTTTCTGGATGGACCTCTGCTCATTAGGTTTTGTAGTTTAACATTGGAAGAGTTTGGATTAAAGAACTTTTGGACTTTGACTTGATCAGTTTGAAGTGAAGGGCGTACACCCAGTCGCCTTGAGGACTTGGGCCAAGAGTGAGGAACTCAGACAAGAGTCTTAATGCCTGAGCAATCTGAAGTCATAAGGGTAAGAAGCTTTTTGGTACTTTTTGATATAAGGACTCAAAGGGCTAAACCCATGGAGATAGTGATATAGTTTTCTAGTCTGAAGAAAAGTTAAAACTTTTCGGACCATTTGCAGTTGGTTGTCTTTGTACGTGGGGACAGTTGTCCTGCAATTTTTGTACTTGGGGATTTTCTTCTGTTTGCTGAGTGACTTTACACTGGTAACCCCGTTCCAGTTTTCCCACCTTGCAGTGGGAGCAGTTTTTCTCCATGGATAACGGTGTGCAGAGGAAGGTAACACCTAAGATGGACAAACTAACAATCCTCTTTATTGCTATTATATTTTTGATGCTGTTCCGCATTGCTGGCATTGTGGCTTGGATTATTTTAAGTTGCGGTAAAGACTATTTTACTTGAATACCATTCTCCGACTCCTGAGCGTGTACTTCTTGATTTTCCTACCCTTGTTGCTGTTACTGCCTTCATTGATCCTTCTCTGAACTGTTTGGCGTCTGTTGGGGGTCCCCCACCTTTAGAGGCATGAGCATTGAGACTAAAGCGTGGATAGACTCGCCAGAGGGCCCCCGGAAGATTATTCTTCCTCCCAGTCCAGACTGAATCCGGACCACCCCAAAGTGAAGCACCCAGCTGGGGGACCGGTTACACTAGAATTTGGAAAATGAACTGGGAGACAGTGAATTTTAGTTAAAACTGGTGACATGTGCTCTTTAGGCTCCAAAACCAGAGATCAACGTCACAACAGCATTTTGTACAATCTACATTTCTTTCAAGGGAGTGTCACAAATAAAGAATCCCTCAGGGCTTGCAACACCACTTGAAACTGTGGTGCAGATAAATATGATTTCAAACTGTGAACCAGATATAGCTTGTACCAGCCCCTTCCACACAGCTGTACACTATGTATAATACACAATTCTTTTTTTTTTTAAGCTAGCTTTTTCTAGTAATATATTCTCCCCCCCCCCCCCCCCCCAAAAAAAAGAAGCAAAGCAAAACATATTGAGTCAACTATTTCTTCAAAATGGTACGTTATTTCCAGTATGGATCCATTTTTATATTAAATGTAAATTTAAAATGCATTCAGCCCTCGTACAAAGTCCCTGCTATTACGCAGTAGACATAATTAAGTTGTTTGAATAAAATATACCAAGCAGCATATTTGAAATCTTTCAAAAATAATGGTGTCATGCTTCTCTAGAGAAAGAGTTCCATTTTATTGAATCCAGCCCAATTAGTCATTTAAAGCATATTTAACTCATTTAAGAGTCTATATCTGTTGTTTATTCATGTTGCATTTCTCATCTTGTATGGTATTTTTGTGCAAGATTATATATATAGATAGATATAGATATCTATCTATATATATATATTGTATTCCACCAAAAACAAATAATTTCAGATTTACTGAATAAAAACTTTGAAATAAAGACCAGAGCAGACTAACAGGCATTGCTAAAAAAAAACAACCTCTCTCTATTTATACAGTTGTCATATTATAACAGAATTTAGTAGAAGGGTTGAATGTTACTTAAATGGGGAGCTCTCACAGATGGCCAATTATAAAAAAAAAAAAAAAAATCCTTTCCCTGGGTTTAAGGCTTTTCAGGTACTTTGCTAAGATTGTCAAAATGAGGCATCTGCAAATTAGTTTTTAAAGAGCAGGAGTATGGTCAAACTCCCATAATGCTTTGCATTTTCCACAGAGCTAGAGAGTACATGTGAAACTCAGACACAAGACAAGGACATTGGAGAGAGTAATTATTCTAGTGCAGTAATTTACAGACAAAGGGTTAAAATCGAGGTAAAGGAGGATTTACTGGATAACCCAGATGAGAAAAGTGTTTCTCAGTTGTGTTGATTACCTCCTGTGACATGGCAGAAGGCTCCTCTGTGCTGCTAGTGATAGGAAAGGCACCTAGCTGCCCTAAAACCGGAACAATCTAGCTGCACAGAAAGGTGGCCAATTTGTGACATTCCAGAGTTGGGATTTCAACTTTGCATTATCTGCCTTTTGCACTCTTCTCCTCATTTTGGAGGCAAGAAAGCTTTTCCACCCTTCCTGTCTTCTGTTTTGATTTGTCCGCCTTTCTGGAGTTAAACACTATTTTTGTTCTTTGGAGCTGAGCACCCTAGGTACCAGGGAATCAGTATCCATTACATTGGAAAGAAGTGTGTCTTTCATTTTGGAGGATCCTGAAGATTTGAGGAATCTTCAAAGGAGGGCGTTCTGCCCATTGCAGAAAACAGAAGGAGCCCAATGTTTGAAGAACCGTGGATGCTGCTGACTGAAATGAGAGGTACTTGAGAGGAAGAGCCCATCAGATAATAACTAGGAAAGGTTTGAGAGCTGGGACTCTGTTCTGATAAGGTATTGGGACTATTTTGCTCACCACCCTATAGTGGGGAGTAACCTGGGATTAAACTGGAAAGTAAAAGGAGGATTGAGCTATCTTCAGTCTGGACAAATCTCATGAATCTGAGTAACTGGAGGATCTGGGAAAAGAAAGGGATCACGTGTTAAGAAGTGAGCTTCCAGAGGAACTAAGACCCTTTGCCAAAAGAGTGAGGTCACAAGTTTATTAATCTTTCTGCTCTCCTATTATTTATTGACTTTACCTAAATGCAGAATTGAAAGATGTAAATATTCTTCAGTCATCTCATCAGCTATCAGTAAAATAAATTGGAAAGCACCCTGCTTCTCAGGGATACAGATTATCAGAGCTGTTTATAGAGCACGGAGAAGAGCTTGCATTGCAAGAATTGGGTATTACAGCTATTGTTCATCCCCCATGTAGAATTCTGGAACTCTGAATGGAAAAGCTATCCGTATAGAGAGAAAAGAAATTTTGATGGAGTTGTGTGCAGAAAGAGCCATTCTCTCTTTTCCTATGTGCCCCTGGGTGCCAGCTAAAGGATCCATCCCCTCCCAGAGGTTACAATTAGTAACACTGATAATGTACCGCACCTTAGTGAAGAGATTCCTTAAACTTCTTAATCTAGGCAAATGAATTGCAGGCTAAATTATGCCACCTAAAATGAGGGGAGTTTTTAGCCACAAATGCAGATCCCCCCCCTCCCCCCAGGTCAGCTGAAAATCTCCCTAAATTTAGATACCTAATTTAGCTAAGCATCATTTTTTGGAAGATTGACAGACTCGTCATCAAAGTGAGCATGCCTCTTACTTATAATTGCTACAAAGACTTAACAGTCACACAGTTGCCCGTTTGAAATCAGATTTTAAACCAAAAGCAGAACAGCTTTCAAAAGTTAATCACAAAGGTACTGTTAGTCCAATAATGATATCACCTTCAGTTTTTCTGTTGATCTACATGGTTGAAATCAGTGATGTGCTGGAGGAGATGCCTAGGGGCTCCTTTGGGAGCCCTTATTAAATTATTTTAAGATAAGAGTCTCTCTGACTGGATAAGAGTTGAGAGACAGTCCTTTCATAAGAAATTGATAGCATATCACTTTTTAAATCCAAATTAATCTACAGAAAATTTTAAGACAGTCAACTTAAACCTTTTCATGCAAACCTCCTGACTCAGCATTGTTTCACTTGCCCAGGAAATTAATCTTTGGTATTTATTTAATAACAAATAAATGCATGATTAAATAAATGAGTATGTAGCCCCCTGCTCCAGGTGCAAGTTAGCTGGAGGCACTTTCAGTAGCAGGGATTAGTCCCAACTCAGTCCTACAACCCTGGGATGGATTCTCTGAGAGGAAGGGAGGTTTAGCATCCAGGTCCAAAAGTATTTAAGAGGGTGTTACCCAAGGAGACACTGATACACAGGGTATTGTGTTCCAAAACTAAACGTCTTTATTGAAAACAGTCAAATTAAAGTTTTGCACGTGGTACAGTCTTTAAAGCATGTAGATTGCAGAATTAGTACTAATCCTTGCTTTGTCAACCTCCTGAGGTACTCTCACTCCCTTTTTTCTGGTTTTTAAGAACTCCCTTGGATAGATGCTGGGCTCCCCGACTCCCAAGGACCCTTGTTAGTACCTCATTCTCCATTGCTTGAATGTCTCCTACATGCCTTGCTCTTTCACTCCCGAATCACTGGAAGAGGGCATCGAACGAGCAGCTTGCTTATTTCCTTTTCTTCTTCCATACTAGGCAAGCACCTGACACTCACTTCTCTGTGCCTGCATAGATCTTCCTTCATCATGAACTTGGATCAAGGTCTGCTTTCTCCTATAGGCAGGCCCAGGGTGAGAGCTTTACTTCCTAACTGCTAGAGTCCCCAGAAACAGCGACTTATAGAGCAGGTATCAGAAGCAACGCCACACAAATTGTCTGTGTGGCCACTATAGACTAAGGAGCAAGAAAGACAAAAAGGTAAGTTTTATCCCTTCCCCAATATTACACTCTTATAGATACAGTAGCGATGGGGAAGCTAGAAGTCCAACGTCTTCCTTATTGACTAGAATCTTCTTCTATTCAAATGGTTTAAGCCACCCATTACTAGGGACGTGCATTCATTCAAGACTTACACGTGTAACTCATATTTTATAATACACACATAAAAAATCATAGTGTATTCATAACAAGCTATTAAAAATACACACATTCTATTATTCATGAAGTATAAAGTCCATGAGAAATGCGCGTAACTCTGAAATGAATGCACATCCCTACTCATTACAGAATGTCTCATGCTGAGAGAAGCCTAGACTTAGTGAAAGGAACAGAAACCCATTAACAAATACATAAAGTACAATAGCTTTAGACAAGGGATGAGCCAAGAAATCAGAATTCAAAGTACCAGACAGCCTCACCTTTGAGTAACAGGTAGGGGAGTCGGGTTGACCTTCCCTACCTCTCCCAAAGGGTCAGCTCTCAACATTCCCCTTGTCCCTACCAGTCATTCTCTCTCATCACCCTAGCCACAATAAGAATCAGTAAGGTTTATTTTAACACCCAGTCCTGGTCCTGCCTCTCATCTCATGGGAAGTACCCAGGGCTGGTGCAAGGGGATTGGGCACCCTAGGCACCTTCAGCCTTGCATCACCCCCAGCTGCAGCCCCGACCCCTCCTCCCCCCCAAAAGAAAACTTACAAAATACCTGGTGGTCCAGGTGGGGGCCCAGAAGCGATTTGCCGCTCCTGGGGCCTCGGCTGCCACTAACCAAAATGGTGCCGGTGGCCTTAGCTCCTACCATGTGACAGGGGCTACCGGTGCCATTGGTTGGCCCCTGTGACAGGGTAGGGGCTTAAAGGCCACGGTGCCATTTTGCTTAGTGGAAGCAGAGGCCCCGGGAGCAGCAGATCGCTCCTGGACCCTCTGCTGGACCACAAGGGGGGCATCAGTAGGGTGGCACAGTGAGGCGGGGGCTGGCAGAATTTTGAAAGGGCACTTTTTGCCCTTTCAAACTTTTGCCACCTGCCACGGCACCACCTAAATCGCAGCGCCCTAGGCACAGGCCTAGCTTGCCTAGTGGTTCCTCCGGCCCTGGAAGCACCTAAAGCACAGCACACAAACTGGTGACCTGTTTTCATTGTCTGGGCCATACATGAGAGCTTCCCCCCATAAAAAGAGTCCTCCCCCACTCCCCAGGGATTAAGAGTCAGTGTGGGAGTGAATGGTTAGCCGGAGCAGCCCCAGAAGATATAAACATTGTGTGCCCTTGGGACTTAAAACACTTCACTAAGGGTTACACAAAGGTCATAATACAAAACAATCAACACCATTAATTTCTAAAATATAAATAGCAAGACCACCACAATTACAAACTAAAACAAAATATTCAACAAAAATTAAAAAACAAAGCAGATCCAAATCAACATGCAGCAATATAAATGAGGGCAAAGTATATCAAATACCAGAAGTTGAAGCATCCACCGTCCTATAAAGTTATTACCATTAGGGATGTGAATCGTATGCCCGATCGTTTTAACCATCTGGATCGGCTGGGGGGAGAAAAAAAATCTGATCGGCATGATTTTTTTGCAAAAAAAAAAACATTTTTCTGAATATTGCGCACTAACGCGAGTTAGTGCGCACTATCAAAAAATTGTTACTTATTGGTTTAAAAGTAACATTTGAGGAAATGTTCGTTAGCTAGAGGTGCACACTAAGCCGCGCATGCCTGGTGCTGTCCCCTGTGGCCATTTTGCTACCAGATATAGCACGCACTAGCCAGAAAGAGAAAAAAGTGCCAGCAGGCTGCAGCAGTGACAGTGCCAGCAGTAGCCACTAGCCAGTAGCCAGTCTAGCCTCAGCCTGCTCTTTAAATTTAACCACTGTAAATATAATAAATTAATAAAGTTTTTTGTTTAGTTTTTCTATAGTATGTTAATGTTTTGAAGCTCAGGTTGCAAGTTTCTTTATTAAATGTTTTGTTTCACTAAAGTAGAATATACTTAATTTCATGTTATGTAAAGTTTCTTTAGTTTAATACACAAAGTACTTCATTTTATTTTATTCTACTCTAGTGAAAAAAAAGAAGTTTAGTTTAACACAGGAACTGCAAACTTGAACACAGTTTTCTCACCAATTTTATCTGCATGGCCCATCTGAACAGACAGCTGTCCTTCAGAGACTGCCTGGCCCTTCACCTCCCCGCCCCCTCATCTCTCCCATATACCAGCAGTGTGGGTGAGGGGGAGCAGGGATGTGAAGGGGGAGACAGCCCCTGCATTCAGGTCTGATTTTCTGAAGAGAGCTGTCCTTCAGAGACCAGGGAGTGGGACTGCTTGGCCCTTCACCTCCCCCTTTCACTTCCCTTTGTCAAGCTACCAACCGTTTCCATTTCCCATCCCCCATATATTAAACCATCACCTCAGTGGGAACCTTGGTAACATCAATAGATAAGAGCACAGCCAATAGGAATACATATTCCTTCCTAACTGACCTGAAAAGTGTCAAAATGTTTCATTTTCTGTTAGTGCGCACTAACAATGGGTAGTGTGCACTAACCCAATTAACAATTTTTTTTTACGATAAATCGGGGGAATTTCTATTGTATCGCACTCTTTAACAATTAATGACGATATTAAAAATATTGGACGATAATTCAAATCATTAGAAACGATTCACATCCCTAATTACCATCAATCAAAATGAAGCAGCAGCATGGCTTATTTCAATACTCCAGACTTATATGTCTGAATGGCAATTGCATTCCACAAATGAGAATCTACTCAAAGTTGCATCTCCTAAACTGGCATTTTTAGATATTACAAGAAACTGTTTTCTCAATGGCTGGCCCTCCACCATGGAACACTCTGCCAGACCAGATCCATGCAACTGTTTGCATGAAAACATTTAAGAAGGCACTAAAAACCTAACTGGATGTTTATTTAGTCCATGGTTCTAGATTTAAGCATCTCTGCAGGCAATAAACATGCATCTATCTTTTTATTAATATATGCTAGTATGTGCTCCGTTTTGGTTTTTTGGTTTTTTTTTAAAGCTGTGCGTGTTTTTTTTAAATGTAATCCACCTCAAGCAACCATTGTATGTGTGCAGAATATAAATGCTTTTACATAAATAAATCAATGAAAATAAAATAAAGCAATAAATAAATGAAGTACTTTGGTAACGCGAGAATGCGCATAGGAAATTTCACCATCTGCAGAGATGATGGGACATTTCTGCTGCTTAGATAACGGAGAAAAGTTTCCATTCCATTTGTTACAATGGGGCAGTTTTAAAGACCTTTACCTTTGGATCCAAATTTGTGCCTGAAACCGTGAAGGCCCCCATTAAAAAAAACAACCCCCCCCCCCTTAATTCCCTCTAACCTAGTCAGGAAAAGACAACGAGAAATTACTTTTCTGAAGATATTTCTTTACTTGATTGATTGTCTAGAGTCTTGAGGCGGGAAGAAAAAGCCCTACCAATGCTGGTCTTTACCCCCAGGGCCTCAGTCAGAGATGTCACACTGCATTTCATCCCTAGTAGTGTAGCCTGAACATTTTTCAGACTGGGACGAAACCCATGAGTGCTTTTCCTCTGCAAAGTTTGCACTAGTTTCAAGGAAAGAGTAGCCATGGACGTTTTGCACCTCGTTTTTAATGAAAAATTATGTGCATAGAGTTGAAAATGCAATATACTTGCATTATTTTCTGACTCCTCTCAAAACCCTATACTGCCTCCGCTCTCCCAGGGAGCACATCTATTAAATGCAGCTAAAAGTGCACAAGCTGTACAACAACCGGGCATACCTGTAGCCATAATGAGAGAGCGCAATTCTCAGATAACCAGTTTACGCATGTAAATTGTTCTTTACCCAAACAAATGGTTTTCAAAATTGTCCTCATGTTTTCTTTTAACTTATTTAAAAGATTTTTGTCTCCATTAGGTTTTAATTCGTACTTTCTGACAACTGCATTGTAAACTAAAGTGCATAGTGACGTTCATTTCTGCTCTTCTCTAGCTCCAAATTTATTATCTGTCTGTTGTAGTCAAAGGTGGGCATTACAACACTTTTCTCCATGTGACAAGGAGTTGACCAAGGTGTGGGATGATTTCAGAACCCAGACTGAAGGGGCAACACAATGTATAAAAAAAAAAAAAAAGAAGGCAAGCTGCCGTGCAGGAAGTACATCGACAACTGCTCCAAAGTAATAATTCTAGACAAAATCAGCCAGGCCATTCTCTCTATGCAGAAAGCACTTTATTGCCAGATACAATCAAGCGAAAAATGGAAAATGTTCCTTTTAATTAAAAAAGGATTCTGTGATGCAGTGCAAGCACCCTTTTGAACACTTGATGAGATAGAAATAAATGTCAACATGCAAATGTTAGGTGATACCTTTTTAGTGGACTAAATGTATTTGTGACTAGTTTTCAATGAGCTATGCGCCCCTTACCAGATCACTGCAAAATGAACATTGTCTGATGTTACCCACATAAACAAGTAAATTACAGGTTGCATTATAATTGTGGTGTTTGTTCCCAACATAGTTGCAGAGAAGTGAAAAAGCTGAGCGACAGCAGAATTTACAATTCCAGAAGGACTATGAGGCCCATGTCCTGAAATGCATTAAGGCTAATGCAGCATTAGCGTGCGTCAAACATGCATTAGCATGTCTTAACGTTGCATTAGTCTTAATGCCCATGTGCATTAGTCCACCTTAACACATAGTCAACATGGACTAATGAAAAAAATTAAATAAATACTAATGATCTGCACTGCATGCAAATACAGGCAATTCAACCCCTTAATATCCAAACAGGATTAATACAAATTGCATTAGGCATAGTATTTTTTTTTTTTTATTTCAGTCCCAAATAAGTGAGCCCATAAAGACAGAACTGTCAAAATGGGGGAGAAAGCCAAATGTTATCATATGCACTGGAAGATTGGATCAAATATATAAATTTTATTTACATAGGAAAAATAAAAAAAAAATCATTGACTTACAGTTTGCCAGCACAAAGCGATGGGAGCAATTTATCTTTAAATAACAGGCTGCCCTATTCAGAGTTGTTATTTTAACGTAAGACTAACCTTTGAGAAGAGATCAAGTGATATAAATTATTAAGCAAAGGATAGTTTATCAGATGGATGGTCGCTATTAGTAATTTTATGCATGAGCAGCTGTCTTCAAAAACAGAGCTGCCGTCTGAATAGAAAGAAGGTGAGAAAACAAATAGCTTACCCTTTGCCAATACATCAGACCAATTGTTATCAGTACTGCCAGTGTTAGATCAAATAAGCAGGTTTAAGCACAATTATCCCTGGGGGCTTGCATTCTTTTGGTTATTTTATTTTCTTTACTATAATATTGTTATATCCTACCCCGCATTCAATTAGAAAATTCAGGCTGTTCCAGAAAGGACATTTTCTTTCTTTATTTCAGGAGAAGGAGATTAAAGTTTTTTCTGTAGCCCTAGGTTAAAGGACCTTATTGCCAAAGCCAGGCAAATCAGGAATCCTGAAAAATGGCCATGCAGTTAATTAGGATCCAAACATTTTCTTCCATTCTGGCCTGTCTGAATTAGCACAACGCTGAAGTTGCGAGAAATACAGCTGTCAGGCTTTTAAGAGAAAAAAAAAAAACCCAAACAAACTAAGACTGCCATGTGCATGATCCTACTACCAAAGATGAAAAGTAATGCAAACCATCCATCCAACAGAGTTTCCTGTTTGCAGACTGGTTATTAATGCCACCTGCACCATGCTTGTATCTTGAATTGAATAAAGTGCAGCTTTTCCAACTTCCACGCTAGATATCTCACCAAAGAGCACTAAATGCTGTGGTATTAGCTGATCTGTACTATTACTACTGTATGAAAAAGAACTATAAAGTAGGGACGTGCATTTGAATGGTCCAAAAATGAAAACCACAAGAAATGAGTCGATGCTCAGTTCAGATCAACCAAAGCAAATGGGCACAGTCCCCTGAAAAATATTAATTCTTTTTGGCTCATTTGGTTCTGTCCCAAACGGGGGAATCCTTGAAGCCAGATAGAGCAGAGCTAGTTGGGAATGGGACAAGGAAGGAGCAGAATCAATCCTGTTTCAGCACTTTTTCAAAGCAAAGACCACTTTGTAAACAAAATTGTACTTAGGCAGTCTTATATCGTATCACACATCTACGTTTTGAAAACAATCTGCTTCAGCAGTATAATAAAATTCTGGGTCTTCTTTCATATCAGAACTTGAGTATAATTTGATTTTGTTCATAAAGTAGTTTTTGCTTTGATTGAATTTTCTACTTTGGATATAGTCATTGTATTACAGTATCAGCATTTTGTTTTCAACCAGCCTATCCCAGATGGCAACTGCATTTCATAATCTCACCATTTCTTTTAGATGACATTGAAACTAAAAGTACTTTGAGCAGTCACTTTTGTTCAGTCATTCCTCTGGTGGATCTCAGAGAGAGAGCGAAAGCAGGATGCATTTCCTGTTGAAAGGCCAGCAATAGAGGGAAGGTACTTGGCCATTTTTCGTAAAGGGGTATGTACCATCATCTGTAGAGGATGTTTTGTTTTGTAAAAGCAGTTGAAACCTATTATTTTGCTGGTGAGTTGGACAGAAACACTGATTTCTGCAACATCAACACCCATTAGTATTGGTTTCAGGAAGATCACTACTAGTCCAAGGACCCCCATCTTCCACTCAAAGCAGAAGGAGGAAGAAAGCCATAGTAAATGGGAAGCCCATCTTCCAAGCTCATTTCCCAGCCCCCAACTCCTGGATCAATGGCAAGCCACATAAACATGAATTTTAAATAGCCAGGAAGGCAGGGCCAGCACTGACACATGTAACCCCTAATTTTCCTCAGCCAGCATGCATTATATAAACTGAGAGCGCAAGAGAGCGCGCTTTATAAGGATCAGCCTGACAAAATATAGACTATTGTAAGGAGGGCACTTTGATTCGGGGTGAGTTTTCAGGAGGTGGGTTGGGTTTGGGGGTGGTATCACAGAAGTATTTCAGAGATGTTTATTGTAAAATTGACATCATTAAAGAATTTTAGTCCTTATAAGTGATAAATTCTAACAAGAGGAGTTGATTTGTACACTGCAGTCTCTGCTAGCTGCATTTTACAAATCAACTCCTTTTCATCGCTTATAAGGTCTAAAATTCTTTAATGTTAATTTTTCAATGATTACCTCTGAGTGTTCCTGAAACACCCCCTCCCAAACCCCAACCCACCTCCCGAAAACTCACCCCAAATGAGAGTGCCTCTCTTACAACGGTCCATAATGGTCTATATATTGAGTGTCAGGCTGAGCCTTATAAAGTCTCTCTCTCTGCCTATAAGATATGGGTGCAAAGGCTGCAGACATACACATGAAGAGTATTTTAAAACCTACATGCACACTTTATAAAATAGTGCGTATCTCTGGGTGCACACGCGGGCCTTTTAAAATCTACCCGTTAGTTTATAAGACATGGAGAAAAGAGCCAGTGATGTTCACCGCATACAATGAGGAACAGCTACTTTAGATTTAGTTCTCAGTGAAATCCAGGACTTGATGAAAGGAGTAAAATGGTGAAGTGGATTAGCAACAGTTGTCCATAAAGCAATCAAATATGAAAAATGCTGGAAGGAGAACAATAAATAGAACTAATGCAGCAGCATTTAATTTTAAAAGAAGATGACTATGATCACATGAGAAATTAGTTAGAAGCAAACTAAAAGGAGCAGTTGCAAGGGTTCAAAATCTGCATTTGGCATGGAGATTGTTTAAAAATATCATCTTGAAAGTCCAGACAAAAAGTATTCCACAATTAGAAAAGGTCAATAGAAGACCAAACAACTGCTAGCATAGCTAGAGGGCACTATTTTAGAGACTATTAATAGAGATGTGAATCGGAACCGGTATAGGTTCGGATTCTGGTTCCGATTCACATTGTGAAATTTTTATCTTGCAGTCCGATCGGGTTTTTTTTTTGTTTTTAATCGGCTGCGCCCGAGCCGAAAACCAAAAAAATACAGCCAACTCTTTAAAATGAGTTTGTTAGTATCCCCCCACCCTCCGGACCCCCCCCCCCAAAATGTTTAAATACCTGGTGGTCCAGCGGGGGTCCTGGTAGCATTCACCCGTGCTCGGGCCGTCGGCTGCCAGTAAACAAAATGGCGCTGATGGCCCTTTGCATGTGACAGGGTAACCATGCCATTGGCTGGTCCCTGTCATAAGGTAGGAGCAATGGACAGCTGGTGCCATCTTTAAAAATGGTGCAGGCCATCCAGTGCATCTACCATGTGACAGGGGCCGACCAATGGCACCGATAGCCCCTGTCACATGGTAAGAGCAAAGGGCCATCGGCGCCATTTTGATTAGTGGCAGCAGACAGCCCGAGCGCGGGAGAATGCTCCCGGGACCCCCGCTGGACCACCAAGTATTTAAAAATTTGGGGGGGAGGGGGGTCCGGAGGGTCGGGGGATACTAACAAACTCATTTTAAAGGGTCAGGTTATGTCCTTTCTCCCCCCCACAAATAACGATAAGAAAACCCACTAAATTAATCGTGGGGTTTCCTATTGCTATCGGGGACCCCCCGATATCTGACAATATTGAAAATATTGGATGATATTTTCAATCGGCAGATAAACGATTCACATCCTTAACTATTAATGCCACAAGATACCCTTTAAATAAATGAAAAGCAGGCCCCAAAGAAAATAGGAAAGTACATAAGCACTAACAAGTTGGATGTAAAACATTAATATGGCAGGCCAAGAAAGAATATTAGGAGAAACTTGACAAAGAGGCAAAAACTAATAAAAACTTAAGTAAATCAAAAGCAAGAAGCCTGCGAGGGAGTCAGCTGGAAAATTAGCAGGTTCATATTCAAAAGCCATTTAGACAAATAACGTAATAGTTATTTGCTAAATGGCTTACCCAGCTATATTTAGTTCTTATCTGGCTAAATTTCTAGCAAGAATTTAGTCAGGTAAGAAGGGGGCATTCAGTGTGCAGGCAAGAGGCATTCCGAGGAGGAGCAGAGTTAGCCACATAAGTTAAGTAGCTAGCTCTGATATTCAGAGTTAGCCGCTTAACTTATGTGGTTAACTATTTGGGCTGGCTAACTAAGATGGCTGGGTATATTCAGTAGTGAGATCATGCCACTGAATAAACCCTGCTAGTTGGCCAAATATGTTTATCCAGCTAACTAGCCAAGCTGCACAGTGGCCTAAAATGGTCCTCTAGATGACTAAGGGGAACGCAGGGAGGATAAGACCATAGCAGAAAAGCTAAATAAAATCTTTTCTTTGGGCTTCACTGCAGAAGATGTTGAGGAGACATTGAGCAGCAGTAACTAATCTGGAAGAGATGCTAGAGCAAACTGGAAAACTAGATAGTAGCAAATCACCAGTACCTGATGGTATTCACCTCAGAGTTCTGAAGGAACTCAAATATGAAACTGCAAACCATTTACTCCT
This sequence comes from Rhinatrema bivittatum, assembly GCF_901001135.1. Taxonomy (NCBI): domain Eukaryota; kingdom Metazoa; phylum Chordata; class Amphibia; order Gymnophiona; family Rhinatrematidae; genus Rhinatrema; species Rhinatrema bivittatum. Next base: position 39,744,332 of record NC_042632.1, on the reverse strand, counting down.
AATCTGTCATTAGAATCTGACACTTTTTCTGAGAACTGGCAGGTAGGCAGCTTAATGTCAATTTTGGTAAAGGCTCCAGGGGTGACCTAAGAAATTACAGACCACTGAGCCTGATATTGGTACTGGGCAAAATGATGGAAGCAATTAAGTACAGAATTATTGTGGATATATAGATAAACGGTTTAATGAGGACAAGGAAAGTGTTGTCTTGCTAACCTATTTTTTTTAAGGTTTAAATAAGCATATGGTAAGGGTTAACTGGTTGATGCAGCATATCTGGATTTTCAGAAGAAACTTAATGTCCTCATGAAAGGCTCAAGAGGAAATTAAAAAGTCACTTCAAAAAGGCATAGGAAACAAAGATTACAACTATATGATCAGGTTTACCACTGGAGAGAGGTGAATAGTGGAGGGCACTGTGGATCTGTACTGGGACCAGTGTTGTTTAATATATTTATTAATGATCTGGAAAAAGATGCAATTAGTGAGGTGATCAAATCTGCAGATGACATTATGCTTGTGTTGAGCAGATTTTAAGTAATTACAGAAGGAGCTTGCGAAACTGGACATCTAAATGGCAGATTAATTTTAATGTAGACAAGCGCAAAGTGAAAAATAACCCTCACTGTAGCACTCGGGGAAAAGACCCTGGAATCACTATAGACAATGCATTGAAATGATCAGCTTAGTGTGCAGCAACTTTTGAAAAAATAAGTTGAATTTTAGAAATTATGCAGAAAAAAAAGATAGAAACAAAACTGTGAATATCAAAATCCCTCTGTACAGATCCATGGAGTGACCACACCTTCATTGTGTGCAGTTCTGATCACTCATCTGAAACATGATACGACAGATACTAGAAAAGGACAATGAAAATTATGAAGGCTATGGAACTGGCTTGGCAAGTTAGGGCTCTCTTTGAGAGAGAGAACTCAGAGGGAACATGACAGAGGTTTATAAAATTATGAGTGGTGTGCAACAACCACCAAGTTAATAGGAAAACAGTTATTTATCTTTTCGAACAGCACCAGACCACTCCATGAAACTAAACGACAGCACGTTTAAAACAAATTGAAGGAAGTATTCTTTTGGTCAATACACAGTTTAAAAAGGTGGAATTTGTGGCTGGAACCAAGGTTGACTTTTAAAACATTTTGGCCAAGTTTCTGAAGGGCAGGTCCATTAATAATCATTGGGGAATGGGGGATCACTACCTTTTACTTCTGGGAATGAGCAGCGGAGAATAACCCTCCTCCTCAGGATCTCCTTGGAACTTCCTAGTGACCCAGAGACAGAACTCGGGCCTCGATGGCCTCTTGGTCTGACCTAGAATGGCACGTCTTACATTCTTATGAACACAGGGGCATTTGGATCAATCCTGTTTTGTTTATTAATCTCGTCTCAAAGTAGGCAAGGACTGGAAGGGGTCATTCACAGTTGGCCTGGTCACAATTTTCCCAACCTTTTCCCACCTCCTGAAAGCTCTCGTGCTCCGCTGTATTTCAATGGGAGGTCAAGAGTCATTTGTGCTTTCTTTCACCATATCTATCTTCCCTGAAAAATGTCAGCTATCATTTTTTTTTTAGATCCTGCTATTTATGCTGAGAATGATAGAGTGAACTCTCACAATTATTATTTAACTAGTATAAAACATTCAAATGTTAAGAAAAAAAAAAAAGAACAATGGAGAAAGGTATCCAAGATTTCAGGGATTTATCCGATCACCCTAATAATGTATGAATAGATTCTTTTAAGAATGAGGATTTTCCGTCATCACAAGAGCGCTGTAGCATAATTTTTTGTTTCCGAATGACAGTGTTAAACCAGAAGTGACATTCCTTTTTTTAAAAAGCAATCATTTGACACAGTGAAGAGCGATAGAGCAGATCTAACAAGGACCTCTGTCAGGTCTGTAGTGCATCAGCTCACCAACTTGACTATGGAGCCATGGCAACCAAAGTGCTCAGGCAGCACTACAAGGTGACATTTGATTAGCAAGGGGGTTTTTTTTATTATTATTCTTCTAATATTATTTGTTTCTTTTACCTATGTATACCTGTTAAAGTAATCCAGGCTATGAAGAGGGTCTATAAGTAAGAAAAGTAAAGCTGTAACTATTAGAATGCATTGAGACTTTTTGTTTTAATTAAAAAATAAATAAAATAAAGGTGAAACCTGGGTTTCTTTCATCACTACGTAACCTTCACCTCAGAAGGTTCTTTTCTTGTATTCCTGAGTTCCCCCGGTCATAGTGGTAACTCCTATAAAGTTTATTATTTGAAGGTATACCAGTTCCTGATGGGTAAAAAGGGCATGCACTAAAGAACACACATAAGAACATAAGAAAATGCCATACTGGGTCAGACCAAGGGTCCATCAAGCCCAGCATCCTGTTTCCAACAGTGGCCAATCCAGGCCATAAGAACCTGGCAAGTACCCAAAAACTAAGTCTATTCCATGTAACCATTGCTAATGGCAGTGGCTATTCTCTAAGTGAACTTAATAGCAGGTAATGGACTTCTCCTCCAAGAACACCACACCTCTATGCTGTAATATATAGAGTAATATGAATTGTTTCCCTGGAGGTTGGGGCAAGGGGCTAGTGTATCAAATAAATTCAAATTAAAATATAATATTGCAATGAGTTTAAATATTAAACCTAATAAGACAATGCTTTGAAAATTTTATTCTCAAATTTTATGTTTTTGTTTAAATTTAATGCATTTCAACTTTCGAGAGACTTAGAAATCAAGCAGCTTTTCAATTAATTAATACTACAGAGAATATCTTTTTTCTTTTACAATTGTTTCTCTTAAACTAAGAAGTATGTACTATTTTTCTCTTCTTACCAAATGCTTTGAGTTAATATAGCCACTTTTCTCTTTTTCCTGTTTTGCAGTTTTCAACAATATAACCAAGATAGTTTATCAGATAAGTTCTCTCTGTAAATATAATTCTAAACTTTTAAAACTAAGAAGGTTTAAGAATTTGATAATTTTCCTCAAAATCCCCTTCATGTCTTCTAGATGTAAAACAGTGAGAACTTTTGCCAGGTATCATTGACAAACTATTTCAATATTTTTTTAAAATGTCCCAAATATATGCTGGTGGGGTTTTTTATTATTTTATTTAAACCTTCTGGGGTTTTTTATTATTTTATTTAAAACCTTCTGGTCAAAGGTACAAAGGAATTGTTAAATGTCTGTAGCTTACAGTTTGCCACTTGGGTACACTTCATTGGTACACTTCAGAGGTCATATTCTCGTTGTGCTGGTCTTTAACCAGGTCCAGGTTAGTCTTCTGCTTTTGCTATGGTGCAACCTACTGCCTGCCACTTTAAAAACTGAAAAATAGAAGACTTAATATAGTAACATAATGAAAGATGGCAGATAAAGGCTAATAAGGTCCATCTAGTCTGCCCAGCAAGCCTTCTGTTAAGGGTAGTATTTGTGTATATATTCTTCCATAAGTCCACGCGTCAGTGTTTGTGCTCACATTTTTTTTTATATAGGATTTCTTCAGTGTTTTGTGAATTACTAATTAACTTAAAACAAAACATAACCAAAAGTGTTGTCCTAGCTATATCCACCCTTTATTTTCTTTCCTTATCTTATTTTACTGTTGTTTAAGATAATCGATAGCTTCAGAGATGTTCCTAAATTAAACCTCTGCAATGCTATAAATTGGACTTTGAGTAACATTTCTCTCTTATCTTTAACACTCTAGTCCCACTGAATATTTCACTTTAACTCTGACTCCCATTAAATATCCACGGTCACTTGCTGCCTTCAGAAATCTAATTTCTTATGATTGATTTCAAAATTATTTCATGACTGTGAGCTCTCTTTCTTTCTCAAAAGAGATTCCTTTTAACCTCTAACAGCAAACAGCAGCAGGTTCTGAGGTTTCTGAGTTAAAAGGCTTTTATCAGAGTTCATTCAGGTGATAGTTTTCCCAAATAAATCAGTTTGCTTTTTTTTTTTTTTTTTTTTAATAATCTGTTCTTCCAGACATTCCCTCTCATTCCCCTAAGTAAAGCAGTGGTAAAGTTTCTGCAGTTCTGATAGTATTTACAATTACCTAATTTCTTTACTAATTTCTTTTCTTACCTTCTTTTGTAAATTTTAGCTTACTCTAGCTCAGTGGTCCCCAGAACCTGTCCTGGGGGACCCTCGGCCAGTCAGGTTTTCTGGATATCCACAATGAATATGTATGAGATAAATTTGCATACAGTGGAGGTAGTGCATGCAAAATCTAACTCATGCATATTCATTGCAGATATCCTGAAATCCAGACTGGCTGGAGTGTGTTTGTTGGGGGGGGGGGGAGGGTTCTTCCAGGTCAGGTTTGCAAACAACTACTCTAGTTACTACTTTAATTAATATAAATAAAGTTACGAGCCACTCTCTCACTTCCAGAGTTTTCTCCTCTGTTACTATGTATTATGGGGTAGATTTTAAGACTTACACGCAAGGGGGTGCACAATTGTGCATGCCAAGCCGCGCTGCTTCCCCCATTCCCTCCCAGGCTACTCCAAAATCGGAGCAGCCTCGAAGGGAACTTCCCTACCCCCCACTCCACCTTCTCTTCCCCTACCTCCCCCGCCCTTTCCCCCCTACTTTTTTCTTGTTTTGTCTTTTGTTTAGAAAAAAAAAAACAAAAAAAAAAAAACTTACTTCAGCCCTGGGGCTGAAGTACACCGTGCCGGGAGCCTCTGACCCCGACCCCGGACCGCACCTTTTTGCAAGCCCCAGGGACTTACACGCGTCCCGGGCCTTTACACGCATCGCCGGGCCTTTTGAAAATAGGCCCGACACGCGTAACCTTTTGAAAATCCAGCCCTATACATTTAACCTTCTCCAAAATTTTCCAGAGGGAAAACTGCACAATTTTAAAGAGAATCATAGCGATATGACTCTTCTTCCAGCCCTGTGTCCCATACCTTCCGTCAGCTGCTACACTGTAACCGTCTCAATCCTTCTATGCTCCTCTGTTACTTAGCAATGCAGCACACTCTCCCCCCCCCCCCCCCCCCAAACTCAGTTCCCTTTTAAAGAGACAGCATACAGCCACCAATTGTGGTACAATCCTACATTCTCTCTCTTGTTAAAGTTGTCCCTCAACTGAAAAATGCCGACCTCGAGATTCTCCTTTTACTACCTACCCAAGAACCCCTCACTCACAAAAAATAAAGACCTTCTGATTATCTGCAAGTGAACAAAAAGCCAGAGTACTTAAGCTGTGGAGCTTACAATTCGTTTCCTTATACTGTTTTACAAGAAAACCCAAGAACTGATACAATTTTTGTTAATCACTTTCAAATATTCTGCGCGCCTCGTTTTTCGTAATGTGTCAAGTGGAACCTCTTAAATCATCAAACTTGCCAGTTTAAATCTCTCTGCAAGCAGAGAGACAAAGTAACTAATTTCAATTAGAAATAAATGTTCTTCCATCTTCTATTTATTTCAAACAGAAATGTTCCATTAAGTAAAACAGGCATTTTACTCTTATTTGCTCTTTGGGAAATTCTTATCTCTAATATCATGGGAGATGAGTTTTCTGATGCGTCCTCTAACCCTATATCCTCTGTTTGGGCAGGATAATTTATTTCTAAACTAGTTTTGTCTACTCTTGAGGAAATATTTAAGGAAGTAGTCACTTCAATTTCTCGGCTCCTTCTTCCTCAATTGTATTGTACTTTCATCTTGATCATCATCCTCTATTTTATTCTCTTTTTCCTGTTTCCATTTGGTCAATTTCCCAAAGGATTAATTGCAATTGATCTCTGTGTAATATATTTCCTAATTCGTTTCTCAATTTAAAAAGTACTTCCATTAGGCTCATATACTTGGATCTCTTCAAATGTTGTGGAATCACATACGTCTTGGATCTTATGTCTTCCTGTATATTGTCCTTCAGAACCAATGACCTATCTGAATTTGGGCTCCTCTAGCCTTCTGATCGAATATTTTCTTTTACCTCCAGCCATTCTTTTCTGATTCTTGATTTGCTATCTTTCTTACTTGTGTATCCTCTGTAACATAGAAACATGATGGCAAAAAAAAGACCATATGGCCCATCCAGTCTGCCTATCTGTCCAATTTATATGTCCTTACAGTTTCCATCACACTGTCAGAAATCCTCTGTATTTATCCCATGCTTTTTTTGAATTCAGATACCATTTGTGCCTCCACCACCTCAACTGGGAGGCCATTTCATACATCCACTACTCTCTCTGTAAAGACACAGTTCCTAAGATTATTCCTGAGTCTACCCCCTTTCACCCTCATCCTATATGATCCTTGTTCTAGAGCCTCCTTTCTGTTGAAAGAGGCTCACCTTCTAAGATATACATGTTTAGATCTTTAATTCTAACCCCATATACTTTAGAATGAAGACCACTGATCCTTTTAGTAGCCACCCTCTGGACAGATTCCAGCTGGTTTATATCCTTTTGAAGATGTAATCTCCAGAATTGCATCACCTCCCTTTTTCTGCTGAACATTCCTGTCCCTATGCAGGGAGATTTACAGTTGATATAATGTCATCCAGTCACCTAAAGTCTTTGGGGCATCCTCTTCTTATTCAATTTCTGTTGATACCCAAAATGATTCTTAGCATAGTAGCAAAATGATTTTGTGTGTGCAGTGAAACCATTAATAGTAGTATTAAAAACCTTTTATATCCGCAGAAAGAGTCTTTAGCATATTACACATGGTACAATTAAATCTTTCACACCTTCCATTCTCCTGGGAAGGTCTTGTCTTTTGAGTTTCATACACGACATAATTCCTTATTGGTGGCTGATTCAAACTTCCTCTGGTCAGAATGTATCCTTTTGGGACAACCATAATTGTTAATCCATTTTCGTACCAGAGATTTTGCAGTTGTAAAAGCAATTAGGATTTCTGGTAGAGATAGCTATTGCGATGCAAGTGAACATAATTGTTATAACCAGTATGTTTTTGGATCCCATGTGAATCGGAATCCAGTATATGTAAAATTTCAAAACCACCTATTAATGTTCTTAAGCAGTTTACAAGAGCACATTCATAAACTCAATAATAAAACATGAATAAAACAAATTATACAAACACACACCACAGAATAAAATTACAATAAAAACCACCATAAAACCCAATGAAATGAAACGTTATTCAAATATAACAGAACTGACTTGTAATAACAAAACACAAAAGAGTCTGCATAAAATATTACAAAGCACAGGACATGAAACTTTAAGACCCCACATATCAACAATTTTCTCACCTGCTAAAAGAACTGTGCTGCAACTTTCATGCATCAAATATCTGATGGAACAGGTAGGATTTAACCATCTTTCTGAGGGATGGCTCATCTTAACAGCTCCAGGTAATGCATTCCATAGTACTGGACTTTGCACACAAAAAAGGCACTTTCGAAATTTGTCCAATCATATTTATTTATAGGAAGGTGTGACTGTGACCTTAGATTTCTAGTGGACTGATAGAGTTTAAGAGTTGCATTGATGATAGAAGGAGCCATGGATTCCCTTGAATACCAGAAGATTTTAAACTTTACTCACCATACTGTGGGTAACCAATGTACTTATTAACACAGATGAAATGTGCTGCCAAATTAGAGTTCTAGTAATGATACAAGTAGCTGAATTCTGTATGAGCTGCAAGGCCTGTAGTATTGTCTGGGACAAGCCAATATAAATAGCATTATAATAATCAAAAGAAGAACTGACTAAAATAAACTATCATTTTTAGATTGCTCCCATTTCTAGCTGAGACTAATCTACATATGTGCAACTTTAAAAATGCATTCTTTACAACATTGCTCACATGACGTTGAAGGGACAGAGTACTATCCATAGTTATGCCCAAGTTTCGTACTTGCCTGGAAATTGGGATGGATATACGAACAATCACCAAAGAACAGGAAATGTCAGTGATCAGAAACCTTGCCAAATAGAAAATTTCAGTTCTCCATATTCAGTATCCATTTATAAATCAGACAACCAAATTTTTAATGCAGACACAAAGTCATATACCTTCCTATGTGCTTCATTGAAAGAACCCATAATGAGAATTAAAAACTGAACGTGAAGACTAATGCAATTATTTCTTCTCTTGGTGATTTTGATACCACATATTGTAATATCAATTTTCCATCTCAGAGTTCTTCAAATTGGCAACATAGAACTTGATTCTTGATTATTAATCTGATGTTCTGTTTCCAAAGTTTTCTTGTTTCTTCTGACTATGTCCTAAAATCAGATATAGGAAACAAAGAGTAGGAATAAATGGTCAATTTTCTCAGTGGAAAAGGGTAAACAGTGGAGTGCTTCGGGGATCTGTACTTGGACCGGTGCTTTTCAATATATATATATAAATGATCTGGAAAGGAATACGATGAGTGAGGTTATCAAATTTACGGATGATACAAAATTATTCAGAGTAGTTAAATCACAAACGGACTGTGATACATTACAGGAGGATCTTGCAAGACTGGAAGATTGGGCATCCAAATGGCAGATAAAATTTAATGTGGACAAGTGCAAGGTGTTGCATATAGGGAAAAATAACCCTTTCTGTAGTTACACGATGTTAAGTGCAAGGTGTTGCATATAGGGAAAAATAACCCTTTCTGTAGTTACACGATGTTAAGTTCCATATTAGGAGCTACCACCCAGGAAAAAGATCTAGGCATCATAGTGGATAATACTTTAAAATCATCAGCTCAGTGTTCTGCAGCAGTCAAAAAAGCAAACAGAATGTTAGGAATTATTAGAAAGGGAATGGTTAATAGAACGGAAAATGTCATAATGCCTTTATAATCGCTCCAAGGTGAGATCGCACCTTGAATACTGTATATAATTCTGGTCGCCGCATCTCAAAAAAGATATAGTTGCGATGGAGAAGGTACAGAGAAGGGCAACCAAAATGATAAAGGGGATGGAACAGCTTCCCTATGAGGAAAGGCTGAAGAGGTTAGGGCTGTTCAACTTAGAGAAGAGATGGCTGAGGGGGGATATGATAAGAGGTCTTTAAGATCATGAGAGGTCTTGAATGAATAGATGTGACTCAGTTATTTACACTTTCTAATAATAGAAGGACTAGGGGGCATTCCATGAAGTTAGCAAGTAGCACATTTAAGACTAATCAGAGAAATTCTCTTTCACTCAACGCACAATAAAGCTCTGGAATTTGTTGCCAGAAGATGCAGTTAGTGTAGCTGGGTTCAAAAAAAGGTTTGGATAAGTTCTTGGAAGAGAAGTCCATTAACTGCTATTAATCAAGTTTACTTAGGGAATAGCCACTGCTATTAATTGCATCAGTAGCATGGGAACTTCTTAGTGTTTGGATAATTGCCAGGTTCTTGTGGCCTGGATTGGCCTCTGTTCAAAACAGGATGCTGGGCTTGATGGACCCTTGGTCTGACCCAGCATGGCAATTTCTTATGTTCTTATATCTGTTTTCTGGCCAAGAGTGAAATAATTTCACTTAAATCTTCACCTTTTTCTTGCAATTGCTGCAGATTTTCTAATCAGTCATCTTTTGACTTCCCTGGTCTATTAGCTTTTATTTGCTCCACTAGTGACCTCGACAGAACCTTTCCTATTCAGCCATTGACAGGATGGACTCCACCGGCAACCCTCACTGGGCCGCTTATCTTTAACCATCAGTGGGATGGGCTTTGCCCAGTGGCCAAGGGCTCATATTGGCAATTTTGTTGACACTCCCGAGGTTAGTGTTCTAGGCAGCCACCTAATAGAAGCACTGGTCCTGCTATGGTTGACAGTCATCCAGAAATACACATCTGGCATGGAGCAGAGCCAGCCGATGAGCCATTTCATGTGGCAACGGCGTGAAGCAGTAGCCAACACTGATGAGGTTCCTAACATTGTTCAAGGTTGTGTTCCAAACAATATCTTACCAAGATATTTCCTTCCACTCTTGTCAGAACTCTTCTACAAGGATACAACATTGGGGAACCTTGTTCACTGCAGTTCACAGTGCTGGCACAATTATATGAAGGACACACAGATATTCAGAAGTCTAAACAATGAACTAGAGTCTAGTCCACCATGAACAAGGACATTGAAAACTGGGTAGTTAAATGTAAGTTTAAGACAAATCATTTCAGCCTACCAGCTTAACATTTTAAAGGTGAGGATTTTCCTGTAGCTCTGTGGGAAAAAGTAAGCATCAACTTGTTTACTTTACATGAGAAGAACTATGTTGGGTATTTTTGTTATTGTTTTTTTTTTTACTGTTGCTCAAATGATGGTAACCACTAGGTATACAAAAAAAAATGAAGGTACAAAATAAATATTTCTTAATATAGAATTAATCCAAAAATAGCAAAAGGGAACATACATTTTCAAATTCTTTATTCTAAATTTTCAATCATTTAGTTTAAATCTATAATTACTAAAGAAGTTTTTAGAAGATTTTTAAAGCATCTTTAGACATGCACATTTCCAAAACTATAAATATGATACAATAATCATACAAATGGAATCAACACAGCTAAGTCATAGAAGCATAATCACACTCAACCCATCCATACATATCTCATACCACACTCACATCTCACAGTGGTTGGAGATGTCTAAAATTCAATCAATTAATCTTTCAGCAATTGTATTCCACTAAATGATTCATTCAGGGTGTTTTTTACATCAGTCTTCATGGTAATCATACACTGTAAATGAATACAAAAGTTTAGTGCTAATTTATTGTATCAACCATACCTGTTTTGCTATCTGAACTTTATAGACAAAGCTTACATACTTAGATAACAATCACATTTTATCTAGTGTGATTTAGTCCCTGGCTTGCTGACTTCTCCAAACAACCTCAGCACAGAAAATAATCCACAACTGAAAAATATTTAAGTCTGTTTTCTCACTTTCCAAAATGTTTTCAAAGAAAGAAGAGGACCCTCAAAATGCAAAAGAGGTTTGTATATTAAATCTTTATAAGAATGGCTTACCTCTTATCTATGTGTTAAATTTCTTGTGCTAGCAACTTGGCATGTGCTGACTGCTTGGTCATAAAACATAAAAGGGGATTTCACAGTGACACACAGACAAAAACACTGCGCAAGCATCACCTAAAAGCAAACCCAAATGAATGAGATGGATCTGGGACTGGAAACAGTTTTAAAGAATTCTCCCATAAAATGAAGACTTCCTATGTAAACAGGGCCATGCTGGAAGATTTATAAAATGACCAGCTCCAAAACAATGAAAGATACGAACTGAAACAAGTGGCTGACAAGGTGCTCCTAGGTCATATATTACAAGGTTTAAATGCAATGTGAGGAAGGATTAAAGGGCCATCAGATGCCCCATATTTGAAAAAAAAAAAAAACCTACCTTATGCTTATTGCATAAATGTGCTCAGTTGAAAATAAACTCATAACCAGAGGAAGTAACAAAACGAAACACAGGATACCTCATATACCAATGTATACAGAATATCTATATTGAAGGAAAATCTCTTGTTTGTATTGACTAAATGACAACCAGTTCCTCTGGCCCATATATATGTAGATTATAATAATCATACCCATTCCAGGCCTTGATTCAGACCCATAGGGCTCTGGGTTTTCCACCGATAAGTAAAACGTTGTTCTTTCTATGTTAGTACTTGAGAAATGCCACTCCCCCCACCATCTGACTAAGTTACTCTGCATATCACAAAAAATTTTTAATCCTGAAAGAGATGATGATATGAGAGCCAGTGCTCTACTAGCAGAGCTTGAAGTTTAGATGTTCTGATAAACTCCTGTGCTCAGCAATCTGCGTTCTAAATAGCAAATGCTGGATTGGAATAAGGCACGATGCCTGCTAACATTTCAGCGGGGAATGGTCAGTGACTAAGCGGGTTATCACGGTCTGCATCAAGTACCTTTTAAAAAAAAAAAAAACACCCAGATGCGTATCCACAAATCGATAAAGCAGGCCGACGATGCCCGAGCTTGAAACGTAAATTCTTGTTTGGAATGGCGTAGAAACTGACCTACGGAAATATTTTGTTTTAAGCTTCTGGGGTGGAAACTAGAATTGTGTAATAAAGTATTTTTATCAGTAGATTTTCTGAAGATAGTGGTGACTAACTTACCTTGATGTTTACTAACTAAAAAAGATCTAAAAATCATGTTTGAATAACATTGTATTGAATTGTAAACTTTAAGTTGGAATCCTGTTCATTGATTCATTGGAGGAGGAGAGCCAGCAAGAAAGAGAGCTGAAAGCATTGCACCTGTAAAACAGCAACTGCTGGCAAATGTCTAGTAATCCCCTTTCAGCAGTGAGCAGCCTAGAGTATTATTTGTTTTAATAGAAAAGGTGCTAATATGGGTAACCATCTTATGGTGGAAATTCTGCCTTGTTCCTCCATGGCATGCTTGTTAAATAAATAAATAAATAAATAAATAAATAAGCAAGCTAACAAGAATTAACTGAATGAAAAAGTAAATGCAGACTCCTGGAACTGTCTTGCTGAAATACTTAGAGATATTCTTTTCTATCCATCTCAAAAACTGATCAAGAAATGTATTAAATTAGTCCAATAAAAAGATATCACCTGATATATTTTTTTTGTTTTTCTTTAACAACCCTTATTTCTGTGTTTCCCTTTCTATAGTGCTCTGACTGTGGAGACCGATATGGAAAATGATATTCATGCTTTAGAGATACTGGAGAAATCAGTCACTTATCCTAGGATACATGGTTTTCTGTATATTATGTAATCTACATTCAGATTAAAAGGGAATTCTAGAAATAGAAATAAGCTTTGAGAAGGAAACATGCCAGAACAAGTTCATAATGCAGTAGGCCATACTGCATTATGAACTATTCCCTTCATACACTTAACTTCAAAAATGGATTAGAAAAATCTTACTGGCAAATTTCGAGTGTTGATTACTGTCAGTGTATAAAACGAAAAGAGTGATTGGACGCCATATTTAAAGGGCAATAAGCATGCCAATTGACAGAGACCAATCACAGCAAGATAAAAAAAATTACTACAGAGTGGAATCATCAAATAAATATTTAAATGAAAAATGCTTATTCCTAGAGTATGCCAATCTATAAATGTATTTAGTCCATAGGATGAGACTGTATTAAGATTAGAACCTTTGTTCTTGGCGATGATATCACTTCCCCATGTTGACGGAAGGACTACTTGGAGGCAGTCCATTTGAGATCTAAGAAAGTATGTTGCTTGTCCGGGCTGTGCTTGACAATCGGTACACTTACACACAAATTCTTAACGCAACTGCGGTGTTAATTACTGTACGCTAATGCTGCAGCTTGTACATCCTATATATACCAGGGCTTTTCCACTTTAGTGTTGGAATTCTTCTGCTGAGTTAGTTTGGAAGAAAATTAACTACACGTCTTCCTGTACTAGATCCATGGGTACCCTAAAATAATCCAAAATGTCTGGACAAAAATGACTCAAGGCACGAGCCATGCACAGCTCTTATCACAAGGTCACAGCAGTTCCACTTTGTACACACTGCAACAAGATGAAAATGTTAGACTCAAAGAATCCAGAAGTTGGGTATCTAGAACCAAAGTGATATCACATTGCTCATATCAGATCAAGACTGCATCAGATCAGATTCTTCAAACAGAACATACATTTTTCCAATTACTTCCATAATGCAACCAAACCTAGAACATCATCAACCGAAGATCCCACTTTCTGGTTGACTTGTCTGAGTGAAGCAAACAAGTCAATCAGACATAAGTCACATAGAGCGGGCGTGTTATTTGTAAACCAGAGAGGTTGATTAAAGAATTGTTGAGGGACTTTAATTAAAAACTCTATGACAGACAAAAAAGTGAATACTGGAGTAAAAGACTCAGAAATCTTACTAGCTGAAATTGCAGATGTTATGTTTTAGTTTTGCCTGTTGACAAATTTCTTTTTCTTAGAAAAAGGGGGATGTGGAAAAGATGGTATTTCCCTAAGGCTGAACTTACCTGTAATCTAAAGTATAATGGTTTATTCCTTCTACGTGCAAGCCTCTCTGTTCAGGGTCAGAGTTGAGTATTGTTCTGAGTTGAAAAAAGACCCATGTCAACATCTTGCATCATTGCCTCCTCCTAACAAAACATAGCAGCTGCTATTCATATAAAAGACAAAATTCAGTTCTAGGTGTTTTAACTCTTGTAGTCCATTTTTTTCCAAAACATAAATATACATATCCAAGGCAATTTTCAAAAGCCATTTATCAGGCAAATTGCATGTCTGAAAATCTCCACCCTTCCCCTGGGTGAAAGTAAGAACTGGGATCAACAGCATATGTATTTTTATTCAAAGAGAAAGCAGGCTGCCTCCGAGGTGGGATTAGGTCAGGGACAACAACAGGCAGTTTTGTTTTGGTTTTTCAAAATTCCACATGGCATTTTCACAGAAAAATGTATCTACACGAAAAAAGCAGGTGCAAACCCGTGTGGGCAATTTTTTTCCTGGAGCAATTTTCAAAAGGGAAATTATGCTTGCACTTTCTCTTGAAAACTGGTACAAATCCCAAAAGGTAAAAAAGTATCCCGGGGGCTTTGCACCAATGTGGGTACTTTGGGGAAATAAGTTGGCTTTATCCATCAGTTCTGGAGTGCCAACAATCTCCCCTTGTATCTTTTCCTAGAGGCTTTTTAACTATCGCTCATACTCTATAAACACAATAAATATTTAAAGACGTAAATGTTCTTTTTTGGGTGACTGTGCTTTTCTTTTTTTTTTTTTTGCAACTTCTCCAAAGATTCCATTCCTTCCCCTCCGCATGATGCATAAATGAGATGACCTCTTTACATGCTGTGCTAAAGCACTTTGATGAATTGCAGACACACACAATTTATGCTGAGAGCGTAGAAATTGCAAAACTTAAGTGTGTTTTGAGTTGTTTTGTTTGATAATTTTTCTTTGCTAATGAGGACAGAGCACATGTGTTTCTTGGCACCGATTGCTAAACACTGACCCAGTTCCTGTTTCTGGGACAAAACATTAATTTAAAAAAAAAAAAAAAAAAAAAAAAACAACCCCAAGCATGTAACCTTTTTTCTTTAATTAATTTTCGACACAATGCTTTACATTAGAAAGGCATCATGAAAAGTCTGGAGCATCTGCGCAGACAGGTTTTACTTGTTTTGTGATCTTAGCGTTACTCATACCTGCAGTGACAACAAATTTATTGTCAAAGGCAGCTCTCCCAATCTTGTCAGAAGTTTTGCAAATCTAATTTTCTCCATAGATTCTGATCTCAGTATTAACAGTATCCAGCTGTTTCATTCCTTTAATTAGGTTAACTTCCCCCTTTTTTTTTTTTATTCTTTTGATATGGATTAAAAAAAAAGAATTAAAATTTGTGGCAGAGAAATATGCCGACACACACACACACACACAGCATAGTTCAGTGACTACTGCCTATGCTTTTGGGCTCTCTCCTTCATCCTTAAAGGAGCAGCTAGCCCCAAGCTCCTATCCCCACAGCATCGACCCCCCCCCCAGCACAAATAAAAGATTCCCCCCTAGCCACCAATAGGCAATTAGCCTCACCCCTTGTCTCCATTCATGCTCTCCCCCTAACACACCTGGGTTAGCTGGTGCTATTCTCGATTTTGGCACTGGCAGGACAGGAACGATTGGGCCCCTTAGGTAAGGGGACATCCAGGGGGGCGAGCTCTGTTCTCCTTTCCTAAGGTGTACTTTCTGGTTTCTTCTTCTGCCAGTGTGGCCGATGCCTTTCCCTGATTATTTAGACACAGCAATTATTTATGATGTCCTTATCAAAACGTACATATCCTGTCCTTCCTACCAACCCAAAAACCAGGAAATAGAAAAGAGTTTGCAGATATTTTATCCAATTAAACTCCCTTTATCTTTAGTGCACAGAGACACATTTTTTATTAGTCCCCGCTAATGTAGCATGTGCTGCTTTATTTGTTTCTGTTGATGCTTCAAAGTCAAAATTAATGTACCAAAACTCTGCAGTAACTGCACATGCCTCTCTTCTTTCTTGTAGTTTCTTGCATTATGATGAAGCTAATGTTGTTAATGTTTTTCTCATAAAACAGCCCATTTTATATTTCTGGATGGATTAGGAATTTTCATTCGCAGTCAATGCCCACATATGCTGTTACCTACACTAGCAGAAACCCCCCTACTCTCGTCAGCCAGTTTCTAACATTTCTTTTCCCCTTTCCATTGATTTTACATATGGTTTCATGAAAACACCATTTATTTATTCTACAGCAAGAGCAATTTTCTTTCTAATATTGTTGTGTCAGGCCACCTGACTTAGAGCCTCATCATTGAAAATGGCTCAGGAAAAGATTTTGGGTAAGGGAGCTCCATGATTTATTTTGGGATATTTGGAGAAATTGCTATGTGTGCAACACCAGTGAACCACCACTAGATGACATAGGGAATGGTCCATAGAACCTGTTGCATGTTATTTAATGGAGAAGTTTCTAGATGGAATTACCATTGGGGTCAGAATGGTATATTCCTTTAAGAAATAAAGGGAAGATCCCCTAGGGGGAATATTTGGGAGTATATAATGCTGATTCAAGGTTTGGCGTGGTACAATTGGAAGAAACCACCAGAAGGCTGGTGAGCTGGGGGACCCCTGCCTCCTTTGGAGAGAGCCCTTAAGGGCCTTTCCCTCTGAAGAGAAAAGGCCTGAGGCTGAAGTGATGTTTCTGCCCATGGGATGCCAACCAAGGAGCCTGGTGTGGGTCTAAGAGAAGGAATAGAAGAAGTATATGGCCCCCACATCCTACGAAGGACCAGAGAAGAGAGAAAATTGGGAGAGGAGTGCGTGAAGTTGCCTGAGAAGTCCTTGGAGACTGCCTGCCCTGTTATCATAATGATGATAGAAAACAAGAGGATAGGTTAATGTGCACATTGCCATTTTCTAGAATTGCTGCAAGTTTTAGAAGTATCGTCTATTGACACTGGTATGTGCTTCAGTTACACTCCTGTTTTATAAATTTTTCATGTGTTGTGTATACTCATGGCCACAATATTAGAGATATAGTATCAGTAGATATGATATCTCAACAGACCTTAGACTTAGATGGTCCATGTGGACACACATTATGTCTTGATGTATCATGTGTCTGTATACTCAGGAGATTAAAATATTTATATGTCTAACCACAAAATGTTTTGAAGAAGCACTAGACTTTTTTTTTTTTTAATCTCAACACATCATCTATGTGATACAATATCCAAGCACTCTTCTTTATGTGGGTCAAACTAAATGGACAGTAAAGACTAGACACTGAATTCAAGCTGCATTACCATCAAAATGATCACTGCATCCTTGGGTTCACATTGTATTGAGGCAAATCATAAGTTTGAAGATCTGATATGATTTGTATTCAATCAAGTTAGGCTTAAGTGTATAGATAGTAATTTCAACAAATTGTTATCAGAAAGAGAATTAACATTAGCTTTTCAAATTAAATATTGTATATTCCTTGGGATTGAACATGGACATGGAATTTATTTATTAATTTATTTAAAGTTTTTTCTAGACCGACATTCGTTGGGTACATCACATCGGTTTACAACTAATGTAATAAAATAGGATCCTATTTAATAATGAGTGATATTATTGCAGGTCTAGTATCGTTTAAAGGCAAGTTACCGATTTGTATATGAAAGAGCTTGTAGTGAACAATCAAACAATAGTATACCCAATCTCAAATTCACCTAAACATCAGTAGACACAACAATAACACAAAGTGTATAAGTGATCATCATATAAAAGACATTGTAATCCACTTGTTTTTTGAATCAATGTTCAGGTCTATCCTAGACCTCATCTTAGTTTATAATCTTTGGTCATATGTATATTATTTTTTTCAGAAGTTTTTTTTTTTTTTTTTTTTTAATTACAAATAAAACTTAACTTGAGTAGACAGTCACGAAAGTTCAAAATTTCTCTCTCAAAGCGCCGACCAACACTGTCAGGCAGGAAAGATCGTGCTAGGCAGACAAGCATCGCTGACATTTAAACAGAATACCCGCAGTTATTTAAACGCCAAAACACTGAAACAGTGCTGACAGTGTTGGTGGCACTTTGGAGTTAGCCGCTTAACCAATGAAGCTAACTATGGTCAGCCCATAAGGCTGCCCTAAAGTTAGCTAGTTTGACCTAACTGGCTAACTTTAAGATAGCAGAGGATATTGCAGCAGCACAGCCGCATCACTAAATATCTCCGTTAAGTCAACTGGACAGCTATATCCAGCTAACTCAACTAGCCGCTTGGCGGCTGAATATCGACCTCTAAATAAAACCAAATATATAATTTCCAGTTTTGCACATCTTACATATCTGGTGTTGCACTGCTGTGGTTTCATTGTATTGTACCTTGCAAGAATCAGGTTTGTCCTGCAGGATTTTGTTACATACAACGTATCAAAACACAGTTAGAGAAAACCTAAAACCTTTTGCGTTCCCAAGTCTTTTTTTTTTTTTTTTTTTTTTTTTTTTTTATTAGTTACCTTTTCCTGCTCTTCTCCCTTAGCTCTCTTCCCTCCTCTTCCACAATCACGTTCCCCTCTACAAACCTTTTCTTATTGATATTTAAATGTCTTAATGGGAGACCTGGAGGAGCTCAGAGCCAGTATGTCCAGCTCTTCTTATTGATCCAAGCATGAGGTAAGTGAATAAAGATTTACTGATGGACTTTTTTGCACTTCAAAGTAATTTAGTTATGAATTCTTATGAGGTATAAGCATATGGACAGAAGGCTATGACTGAGGCTCTGACAACCGGGGCTACTACTCACAAAATTTCAGACTTCAGCTAATTCAACCACTTTTTTTTTTTTTTGTTTGTATTAGAAAAATCCTGCACTTTAATGGCTCCAGGCTCATACATGTGATGGTTTTTCTCAGCCTTTCCCCCATGGTCCCTTACTAGTTTTTGTCTGAATTTATACAGAGGCATCAAACTAATCACAGAGTGGCTGAGACAAAGCTTTAACTTGCTTTGCCACAGGGTTCTGCTGCCCCGGGAAGCAGAACTGCCAAGGGGGAACAATTTTTAAGCGAGGGATTTTCAGCATATGCCCCCCTTCCCCCAGGCCGGTGCTAGCCTTTTTGCTGCCCTGTGCGAACAATTATTGTGCTTCCCCCTCCCCCTTTTTCGTTTTAAGCCCGAATTTTCTAATCGGCTGCGCGCATAAAATCGGGAGGTCACGCACGAGGCCGGGCCCCGCGCGAGTCACGCGCGTTCTCGAAAGGCCCAAAAGCCAAGCGTGTAACTCCCCATGTGCACAGAAAGTGCTGGGCCTCAAGAAAGGGGCAAGGCCGAGCCGGGACGGGACAGCGCCATTAGACGCTGTCCCGGGGAATGCTCGAGCTGGCAGGCAGCTGGCACGGAGGAGCAGAAAGTATTGAAATAAAACACAGGGGGGAAAGCTGGGGTAGGGTTAGGCCCGATCGCGTCACCATGCGTATTTTTCTAAAATTCCCCGCGCCCCCCCCCCCCCCCACATGTGGAGGAGGCTTACCCGCCTGCACATGCATGTGCGGGCATTAAAGTCCGGCTCAGGTGCGTGCTGGACCCATTTTGTAACGTGCGCACGCCTCATGTCTCAGTGTTTCCCCGTCATACACACAGGGGTACATTTTAAAAGACAGCGTGCGCACTTTTGTTCGCGCATCAGGCACGAACAAAAGTGCGCTGGATTTTATAAGATATGCGTGAAGCCGCGCGTATCTTATAAAATCCGGGGTCGGCGCGCAAGGGGGTGCACATTTGTGCAACGCGCGCGCGCTGCCCCTTCCCTCCGAGGCCTTTCCGAAATCGGAGCGGCCTCGGAGGGAACTTTCCTTCCGCCTCCCCCCGGCCCGATCTAAAACCCCCCCCCACCTCTGTTTCACAAGTTACGCCTGCTCGAAGCAGGTGTAACTTTGTGCGCGCCGGGCCGGCTGCCGCGCGCCATGTTCCGGTCCGGGGGCTGGTCCGGAGGCCGCGGCCACGCCCCCTGGGCCAAATCCACGCCCGCGGCACCACCCCCGGATGACGCGCTGACCGCGTCACGCCCCCCGATGCGCGATCGTGTCACACCCCCTGACACGCCCACCCCAAGAAAGCCCCGGGACTTATGCGCGTCCCGGGGCTTTGCGCGAGCCGGAAGCCTATGCAATATAGGCTCGGCGCTCCATTTTAGAAGGGTTACGCGCGTACCTTATGCATGTAACCCTTTTAAAATCCGGCCCACAGTGCAACCCATGCAACCGCACAGGGTGCTGAGATTAAGGGTGCACCGCTATGGAGGGGGAAGGTTTTGCATATTACATTCAGTGGGTGCAGCTGTCACCCGAGTGATCACTGGCTAGCCTGACTACCAGCCCTGGCTATCAGCAGGAATCACCTTTAAATGAATTGTCTTCTCCCGCTGCCTCGGGGCCAATCTCACAACGTTTCTCACGAGATTGGCTTTGTGACAGCAGATGACGACATTTGCTTAAACATGATTCCTGGAGCCGCTTACTGCCCACTCCAAAAAAAAAAAAACAACATTTGAAAGGACCCGCGCCCAGACCCAGGGATCGCCAGCGGAGCCCATCCCACTGGTGACTGAAGCAGAGGCCAGCCAAAGGAATAAAAGAACCTGTGGCCATCAGCAGAGCCCATTTAGCTGGCAGCTGAAGAAGAGGCCAATAGGAGAACATAGTTTCTCAACCTGCAAGCGTGTGTGTCTGTCTGCGTGCATGTGTGAAAGAGACAGAGCCTGTCTGCATGTGTGTATGAAAGAGAGACAGAATCTGTGTGCAACTATGTGTTTAAGAAACAGAGCCTGCCTGCCTGTGTGTGAGAGAGACCAAACCAGCCTGCCTGTATGTGTGAGACAGAGACAGAGTAAATGTGTGTGTATATAAGTGAGAATAGGACAGAGCTTGCATATGTGTGCGAGACAGTGCCTGCTTGTATGTGTGTTTGTGTGAGTGACAGAGCCTGTGTGCATGTATGACTGTCTGTATGAGAGAGCCTGCCTGAGTGAGAAAGACAACGCCTGCGTGTGGGTGGGTGTCCTTTTGAGAGAGACAGGACCTGCATGTGTGCAAAGGATAGAACCTGCACGTGTGTGAGAGTGCCTGTGTGTCACACATAGGCTTTCACA
The DNA here is from genome assembly GCF_901001135.1 of Rhinatrema bivittatum. Lineage (NCBI taxonomy): Eukaryota > Metazoa > Chordata > Amphibia > Gymnophiona > Rhinatrematidae > Rhinatrema > Rhinatrema bivittatum. The sequence continues at coordinate 39,723,175 of NC_042632.1, read as the reverse complement.
TGCATGTACATATACATAGGCCCTCTCACACATATGTAATGCATGTGTGTGAGGAGGAGAGAGAGTGTGTTTGAGAGCATGGGCATGTATATGAAAGAGGGAATGAATGACAGAATGAACATGTAATTGTGTGTGAGTCTGTATATAACACAGGCTTTCACACACATGCACAAGGCTTGCACAGGTTCACATATAGATATATTGTGTGTGTGGGGGGGGGAGGTTGTAAGAGAGAGAGACAGGGTGTGTGACAGAGCCTGAGTGAGTGAGAGAGAGACTATGTGCCACATATAGGTCTCACATGTGTGTGTGAGAGAGAGAGAAAGAGAATAAAGTTTGAACAGCTTCCTCCTCTTCCAATCCACAACTGCAAATCAAAAAGATCCCAGGTAATGGAAACAGGAGATTTTTTTTTTAATCCTTATTAGTTTTAATTCTTGGATGTTACTTGATGTTTCAGCTGTTTTCAAACATTTTATTGGTGTTTTCAGAAATTTATAACATGATTTTAATTATTGGATGTTCTATTCATCAGATGTTTTGAAATATTTATTCTTTTTAATAGTATGGCTTTACGATTCCTGATTTATATTTTATTGTTTGATATTTTATAAGGAATGGTTATGTTTCTGTGATTCCATTATTGCAGTGCATATAGTGTCTGACTTGTTACAATTTCCAGTGTCTGCACATTTCTAATTATGGTTTAAGGTCTTTTTATTCTACATTTGTCTCCAACAGTTAACTGACACCTGTGGGTATATTTTGTGTAATCTCTGAGGTCTTAAATATCGTCTGAATAACATCTTGTATCCATTTTCTAAAATTGTTGATGCAATGCTGTAAGATGTTTTTAAAAATAGTTTTGCTAGGTGGCTAAAACTGTCCAGGGCTTTCTTTATTGCATACAGGGCCCTTAGGAGTTTCTTGTAATGGCTTACAGCCAAGTTGCCAGATAGTTAATGTCAGCCCACAGTATACATAGTCTGAGGGTGTGCTCTGCCTTTTGATTATTTAGACAAAATCTGAAGTTTGTGTTGGAGAGATTTTTTGGCTCAGTTCTACTGGTGATGTGTGACCCAGGGATTCATGATTAATAGAAAATGAAAAAATGCCTTTTTATTCTGTAGATGTAGTATTTCTCTATCTAGAGAATATGATAGCAGCATGCGATCTATTTATTGTTTGGGATCGTTCCAAGTTCTTGTGACCTGGTTTGGCCTCTGTTGGAAACAGGATACTGGGCTTGCTGGACCCTCTGTCTGACCCAGTATGGCATGTTCTTATGTTCTTAAAAGAAAGGAGGAGGGACAATCTCTGCAGCCTCGAGGAAGTGGGGTCGCCAGTATGGCATTTAAAAAGCTTGTTGGAGGAGCCAGGGATGGGTTTGTTTCAGGATCACTGAGAGTCCACCAGAATGACCAGAACTCTGTGAAAAAGAGAGAGTCTCTATCCTTGCTGGGAAAGCCTGTAGAGAAGAGAAATTGATGTTTTGGGAGTTACTTTTTTCCCCTTTGAGATCGGACTATACGCTGAGAGTCTGGCTGTAATTTTTGAAGTTTGATTATTTTGTGACTATGCAATACATTTTGATTGCTTTGGAATAACACAACTGTGGTGTGGACCTTCGAGCCTCCCAGATTTGTCTGGTCTCTGATTAGTTTGAAGTCAGGTGATTTTTTTTTTCAGCTCTTCTGGGGCTGCAGAAGGGTCATTCGCCACCCCTGGAGCCACTGAAGGTGACCCAGACGGAAAGAGGGCTACATATAAAATTGTAATCCACCGTGGGGACCATTAATGAGAAGACGAAAATTCAAAAGTAAATGAGAAAATGTACCCGTGAAGTATTATATCTGGGGAGATTACAACACCTCCTGTGTCTTGCTGCTTAATTATCACTAGAAAATATGATTATTATATCATAGACATCATGGCCAAGGTCCAGAGGCAGCAGAAGTCCAATGCGTGACAGAACCCCTGACTGTATCCGGTGCTACCACTTAAAGGGCACTTTTATCTGAAGCAAAATCAAAACAAACCGAAGAAAAAGTGAAAAAAAAACAAACTAAAAAGCAATTTCTTTCCGCCTCGTGGAAGAAGCAAGTCGTACTCTGTGGATTATTGGAGTTGACAGAGAAATGGTTTTATCTTTGCTTTAGATGGCTTTATGGACTTTTGTCCCCAAGAAAAGGGAACGATGCATCTTTAAATGCTTCTAACTATAAGAAGGTCAGGAAGATTTATGGTTTAGCCATGTGTAAATACCATTCTTTATAAAAGATGCACCCAGGAGAAATGAAGGGGGAGGAGGGGAACGTTTGATAACCTTTTCTCCCATGGAGACGAGAATGGAGTCCTCAGCACTATTACAGAAATGCTGCTCACTCATTAAACCCTTTGTGCCGTTTCTTCAGTCCCGCATTAGCTATATTTTTCTCCTGTGCTCCCCACCTCCCCCCCTGCAAGCGAGTTTGGCCTTAACGAAGCTGCCGTTGTTATATTATAATGGCAGCCCTCTCCCCCGGCTTCCAAGCCAGCCAGAGCTATAATGAACTTCAAGAGAGAAAGTGAGCTTCAAGCTGAAATGCCACAGAGCCGGGGCAGAAAGATCACCTCCTCTAAGTGCGCCTACACTGGGATCTCTGGCAGAGAAGCTTTTTCAACCTGCATTGAAACCATTAAAAAAAAACAAAAAAAACCCCTAAATAATAATAATAATAATAATACTACATTTAATAATTCAACATTTTCATTGATGCGGAATCTGGAGAGAGAAAGTTAAAACAAAAAAAAAAGGCCCTGGCTGTCCCGGAAAAGATAAAAAGGTTTAGGCTGGGAGCATTACAGTCTCACAAGGGATCTGTACATTTCCAGAAAGCTGTAACCTGCCTCCCTTTGACAAATGAGCGCAGACGTGGGAAGGGCTGATTGTGGGTAATCCACGATACCTGCTTCAGGTCGGAGACCAGGTGATCCAAGAGAGGACAAAGAATTATTCAGGTGATATGACCCCACCACCCAATGACACCATCACTTTGAATAAAGTGCAGCTAAAGGACATGGCCATTCAGGTGTTAAATGTGTTTGGCAGTAATGCTGTGGTTCTAACCTTCCTGCATGAGACAGCACCCAGGGGAGGTTACAGATGATTCCTTGTCACCACCGTGTGCATCACATTGTTTCGCACCCACCGCTGAAATGTTTTACTTTTTGTTTTCACTGGCCACAGAGTGGCAAATGCTGTGCACTACTGCATATTGAATTCAATTTCCAGGATAGGCCTCTGTGCCTGAGGTCAGTCAGGGCTATAGATACTATGAAAATAAATGTTCACAGCGAGAGAGAGAGAGAGAGAGAGAGAGAGAGAGAGAGACTCGGCTGTTGCTTAACAGCGACACCTAGCAGCTAGAGGTAGGGTCCACGCTAATCTGGGCTTCAGATGGAGCCAGCGTTTGCAGCTCCTGGCTGAAGATGAGCGGGGGGGGGGGGGGGGAGAGGAATCCTGGGTAGTTGTGAATGAAGGATCCATGGACCCCCACAGCCCAAATGAAGCTGGTTCCAATTGATCTTGGAAGCCCAAAAGAGCAAAACGGAAAGGGTCAGACTAAATACAAACAGAGAAAGTATACACTTATTTTTCAGATCCTGAAGTCCACTATTACCTCTTAACACTTCTATAGTGCTATTTGACATACACAGTGCTGTACAAAACACATGAGATAGTCCCCTCTCTGTAGAGCTTACAATATAATCAAGACAAACATATAGGGCAAAGGAGACTTTGGGAATTTCATTTACTAAAACAATGGTTAAAAATGAATGAGGCTACAAACAGGACAATCGGGGGGTTAAGATTTAAAAGCAGCCTGAAGAAGGTGGGGGTCTTTAGATGAGATTTAAACACGGCGAGAGAGGGAGCGTGACGCACCAGCTCAGGAAGTTTATTCCAAGCACAGGGTGCAGCCAGGTGGGAAGCACGGAGTCAAGGTGGTGGCCAATGTAACCCCAATATTTAAAAAGGGATCATGGGGCATTCTGGGAAACTGTAGACAGTGAGCCTGACTTCAGTGCCAGGAAAAAAATCATAGAAACTGTTATAAAGAATAAAATCACAGAGCATATAGAAATACATGGTTTAATGGGACACAGCCAGCATAGATTTACCCAAACTTGCCTCACAAATCTTCTACATTTTTTTTGAAGAGGTGAATAAGCACGTGCATAAAGGTGAACCGGTAATGTGGTGTATTTGGATTTTCAGAAGGTGTTTGACAAGGTCTTGCATGAGCAGCTTCTATAAAAGAAAACTAAAAGTAATGGGATAGGAGATGTCCTTTTGTGGATTGCAAACTGGTTAAAAGATAGGAATAAAGAGCAGCAGGTTATAACCCTAAATACCATGCTGGGCAGAACTGAGAGACCATTTTGGTCTTTATCTGCCATCATTGTCATAAGCGGTATTGCAGGACAATTGAGAAAGGTTTGTCTTTTTGTGGATGATACCAAAATCTGCAACAGGGTAGGCAGGCAGACACCCAGGATGGTGTGGAAAACATGAGAAACGATCTAGCAAAGCTCGAGGCAGTACATGCAAATCTATCTCATGCATATTCATTGTGAATATTCTGAAAACCTGACTGGCTAGATGTGCCCAGAGGACTAAGTTGAGAACCACTTGTCTAGAACAGGGGGGGCCAACTCTGGTCCTTGAGGGCCACAAACAGGCCAGGTTTTCAGGATATCTACAATGAACATGCATGAGATAGATTTGTTTGTGTGTGTCTCTCTCTCTCACTTGAACCTTTTCTCACTTCCTAATCACCACCTCTGGCTTCCTTTCATACACTCTACCCCAAAAGACTTCTGGTTCTCTCCTCCCCCTCCACTCATCACCTTTGGCTCTATCATCCTCCCCTTTAATACCTGTGGCTCTCTCTCATTCTCCATCACCAGCTCTGGCTCTCTTTCATCCCTCCCTATCACCACATCTGGCTTTCTTTGACACACAACTGACCGCTCTGTCTCTCTCACATTCTATCCCTGGCTCTCTCCCTTCCTCTCTTCACCAGGTCTCTTGCGTCCTCTTCCCTAGCTCTTATGCCCCTACACTCTGCCACACTCTTTTGCACACAGCCCTCCCCCAGCACCATATGGTTCTCATACAACCCACTAGTCTGGCTTTTTCTCACTTTCTCTCTATTTCATCTCCATCCTAGCCCCAGTCATCTCAGGCCTTTGGCAGAACACATGGCAATGTAAACCCCGAGGAAGAAAAATATTCCAGACAGCTCAGGTTTGCACTCTTCACTTAAGGGGGATGGGTGAGATAACTGCATTCACCCTTCTCATACCGACTCCTCTCCACCCCCTCCTCTTCTCACTCCCCTTTCATCATTCACCGCCTCTTCCTCCCCACAAATCCCTCACAGAAGTCACACCTGGGACTTGAGGCTCTGTCTGCTCCAGCCCTCTCACTCCTCCTGTCCTCATAGCAACAGGCAGCGGTGGAGGGACAGGAGAGAAGGAGCTGGAGTGCACACCAGAAGAGCAGAAAAGAGCCTCTCCATGCTCCTTCACAGTTCTGCTTGTTTCTGCAGGGACAGAAGGTAAGGGGAGGGACTGGAGCAGGAAGCAGGCCAGTTGTTCACAGCTGCCTGGGGTTTAAGGTGCTATCCAACTAGGGTTGCCAACAGACTCCAGATTTTCAAGACAGGTTGATCCAGTCCTGGTTTTACTCCTCTGCATGCAAGTACTTATAGTCTTGCTTTTCTTAGGGAATGCAACAGGGAAATCAGAATAAGTTCCAGCATGCAATGGGGTAAAACAAGGACTGGATCCAACTGTCCTGAAACTAGAGCCAGTTGGCAACCCTATATCCAACAGAGTCTAGGCACGGGCTCATGTGCCTGTGCCTAGAAATTCCTCTGATCAAACCAGTGGTCCATCGAGCCCAGAATCCTATCCCCGACGGTGGATGCTCAGGGTTGCTTGGAAGAAGCACCCAACGAATCCTAATGAGGAAATCCTGTTCCTGTTGGCAGTGGCATTTCCCAAGCCAACAGGATGTTAATGGACCCATCCCCCAGAAACTTGCCCAAACCTTTTTAAACCCAGCCATGCTACTAACCTTGGCCATATCCTCCAACAACGAAGTCCACAAAAGCAGATAATTGGAATTTTTTTTCTTTTAGTACTGTCGTTTTTGTCTACCCTGAATGCCCCCTGAACAGACTGTTATACATAACAGTTGATATTTGACAAAACCTAAATATACAGCACTAGTGCCAACCTTTCTGGATCCAAAAACAAAAAGAAAGGGATAAAAGTCTTTGTAAAATAGCAATTGATATTCTGCATGGCAATTTTCATCAACAGTTTTGTCGTAGGCTTAACGTTCTCTTCCCATCTTACTTACTGCTTCCATCACGCTGCCTCCTTGTAAGTTGTCCCAGGAGGGACACACAATGCTATCTAGCAACATAAAAAGGTCAGGTAGGTCTTGAATTCCTCCAAGTATAAGGAAGAAATGTAACAGCCACAACCCAGATGAATTAGACAGAGCACTGACCTTTCAGCTGAAGCTGAAAAGAATCCAACCAAGGAGAATGGAGGATGAAGGGCTAGGTCCTCTCAAAAGATGTGCTTTACATACTTAATAGAAAGACGGAAAAAAAAAAGACCTGTTTTACTAACACTTTTGGTGACCTAGTGCAATTTATAGATCAGGGGCTCTCAACCTTGGCCCTAATGGAACACAAATTGTACTGGTTTTCAGGATAACTTAACTGTGAAAATTAACCTGGCTCGGAGCCTAAATGTATGGAAGCATATCTTATGAATATGCACTGCAACTATCCAGACCTGCCTGTAGTCTTCGAGGAACAGAGATAAACGCACCCGACTTTGATGGATGCCAATATCCAAAGAGATGAGACACTGAAAGGACTTATCTATGGCTAATAAAAAAGTTTGTCATAAGGCCAAAAATATGAAGGGGATAAAAGGAGCTGAATTAAATTATTATTATTAGCAATCAATAAATATTTCAGTGAATTGTGCAGCCAGTGAGGTGTACACCACAGGAAATCAGAGGTGAACTCGAAGATAATCGTGCAACTAATCAGTGCAGTAGGCCGGTGCCATCCCATGCAGATTCAGATAGAAGTTAACTTCCTGCAGCAAGAATCAGAATAGCTCCTTGCTAAAGTCCTTCGAGCTGGGTAGCCCTTGGACACTGACTCGATACTGGTAGACAGGAAGGTGTTAGCATTTGAAATGCAATAGAAAATGTTAATATTCCCTAGTTTGTTTAGTTTCATTTTGGAAACAAAATGAAAGAAAAGCTAAGAAAACATTTCATTATTCATGTAATTTCTTGCGCTGCTACCAAAAAGGCCTCCTTTTTTGCTTTAAAAAAGCCACCTTGGGCTTTCATCCACCCCCCTATAGCCTCCCCACCCCCCCCCCCAATACATATCTTGAAATCATGTAACCCTCCTGGGTGCAGGCATGATCCCCAGTCACGCCTTCCATACCGGTTTCTTTTCTCATAATGGCACCAGTCTATTACCTTTCAAAAAGATGGCACCACTGGTATTTTTTTTTTTTGCACAGTAAAAGACTAGCGCCATTAGGAGAAATGACATTGGTGGGGCAGAAGCAGCTGGGAGTACAAGGGGTGGGAGAAAGACTCATAGGGGCTTTTAAAAATGGCAGAACATGAAACAAAAAAAAGAAAAATACCCCTGTACACCCTGTAGAGTGTACACCCTGTACACCCTGTAAAAAAAGAAAAATACCCCTGTACACCCTGTAGAGCCTAAAACCCCAAGATAAAAAGCATGGCTCCCTCATTCTAGTATTTGCATGCATGTCCCCGATCCAGTACATGCCAAAATACAGTATTATGAGGGCCGAGAATTAGGATAATTTCTTCAGCATAGACAATTGATGGATTTTATTTTTTAGGAAAAAAAAACAAAAAACCAAGAGCGCCATAGACCCAGAACTGGCTTAAATTGTCCAGAAAGGAATCACTGAATAGCCCTACTTTTGGCAGGGAGGAGCAGATTCCTGTGTCCGAAACATGAGAAAAAGCACAACAGATGTTGCATGGAATAAAGAATACAGATCTCTGTTACTCCTTCCATTTTTACGATGCAGTTATGAATTATGTTCTTTATGCATTCATAATTAGAGGGCAGCACAGAAGGCGAAGTTTTCATTTACAGACCTCTTCCCATTCAAACAGTGTTGCTTCCCAATGATTGTTCTCAAGTAATGGCCGGTAATATAGTCTAGCAGTGACACGACAGTCTTTTTTTTTTTTTTATGGGAAACCCAGAATTCAATTAAACCTATCATGACTTCCATATGGCCCTAAGCAAGTCAGTTGAACTTTTTTTTTTTTTTTTATCCTCCATATTTCCTTGTTTAACACCCACTCAAAAAAAAAATCTCTCAGGCCAGGAGAGAAGTCTTCTATGAAACGTATCCTCAGCACCGCTCCTTAGGTTGGTAGGGGTTGGCCACGAAGGTGGCGGCCAGCTTCTCTTCCTCCCTGGTATCCAAGCGCATCACCTCCACATTGCACTCAACCCCAGCTGGCCCAGACTGAGTCACGGGGCCAATCCAGACTCATCCTTAGGAGGGGGGGGGGTGAATTGGGGGGGCAACCATCCATGGTCCTGCGATTTAGAGGGCCCCATGCTGCCATAGTAATCCCCCTGCTGAAATTACTTCCTGTTCTAGTGTTCTGGTGAGCCAGGAGTTACAATGGCCCATGTGGCAGAAGCAGCAGCAGAGACCTCAGGTACAAGGGCAGATGGTCCAGAAAGGGTCACCTCCTCAACCTCTAGATCCTGTTCTTCAGTCTTAAGCTCTGGACCTGGTGGTGGCCATTTTTTTTTATTTTTTTTTTTTTAAAATGGCACTGACTGGTCTTTGCCCTTATCGTGTGATGGGCGGCACTATTTTGAAAAATGGATGATACTGGGCCCAGAATCTAGGGGGTGCTCCCTGGCCCCAAGGACCACCATGGCTATTTTTGTGATTGATGGGGGGTGCTGGAGATCCCAGCCTCCAGGGGCCAGATATTGGTAATGAAGAGGAGAGGTAGGGGGTTGGGGGCAGGGCCTGACACCAATGTAAAAATGTATTTTTTTTAAATTTTTACAACAGGCTGTCTTCCAGGGCAGTGGGGAGTGGGTAAAACAGGGAATCTATGGAGACCCCCCCCATGAGGTTTTTGACTACTTTTAGGAGGGCTTACTTGGGGACATTGGTCTTTTAAGCAATGGCCCCAGGAGCATCAGGATGTAGGTTAACAACCCAATGCTCCCAGGGGAAGTTATCTACAACTCAAGAGTTGTAGATAACTGTAGGTCAAATAACACAGCTTGCTTAAAAAATTGCAAGCTGTGTTATTTGATTTGTAGCAAGTGGGGTATTAATGAGTTGATTACCATGCATTTACATGCTAGTTAGCTCATTATAATGCTCATGACGCTGGGGCTGAAATACAAGGTTTTTCAAATACCTCACTTTATCCCTGCATTAGGCCATTTATCTCACAAAGAACAGCATTTATTGCATGGTGAATGACCTAACTGTGTTAGTGAATGAGCTGCTAAGTTTGTACCTCAGGCAATGGAAGCTGAAGTAACTTGCCAAAAGTCACAAGGAACATCAGTGGGAGAGATATGAACAATGATTTCCCTGCTCCTCAACCCACTGTATTAAAATTGCTGGGTTACTCCTCCATGCTACTTTGCTCATGATTTCCCAGCCTCAGTCTTGTCCCCTTCTCAAGTGCTCAGTGAGCACTGACCCCTGTCTCCCTGCCAGTTGTGTGGTTTGAACTGTATAGGACCAACAGCTCCTGCAGATTACAGGGCCCCTCATAGTTTCAAACCATGAAATGACTGGAGCGCCTGGTAGGAGAAAGATGCTGATGGTCATCCACACACCTTAGAGGGGACACTGAACCTCTGCAACGAATGTGTGTATGAGAAAGTTTGCATACAGTGAAGACCCAATCCTAATTTAACGGGTGTGAACATCAGAAGGGCTTGAAATGCACTGTAGACATTCGACAGTGCTAATGAAAGAAAGAATTCCTGTGTTGCTCTGGAAGCTCTCTCATCACAGATCTTACAGAGAGAAAGTCTGCTTATTATTTCTGTGCTTCAGGGAACACAAAACAATCTCCTGCAGTCCAAAACTAAAACGATGCTACCAAACACATCCAGTGTCCATCAACCACGTCTTAATGAAGCCTGAACGCTGGATTACTGGCATGAATGCTGTCCAAATAAGCCCAGATGGATGTATAATAGGGAACTGATTAAAATGGAAATGTTGCTGAAAGAATTGATCCACCCAAAATTCCTCCCCTGAGAACCAATACTGGCTTGTTTCTTTTCTAGAAAGTTGCCATGGTGAGGCCTTATTTCACCGTTACTGCCTGGTCCCTGCAGAAGAGTCAGCAGCAACGGAAGGCAGCTCCAGAGCCCCTCCCCCCTCCCTTTCTGGGGTATTAACTGCTGCCCAGGGAGGGAGGGCACCTCCCCCAAAAGGAACAAGCGCGTTCTAACTCCCCAGTGATTGCGAGATTGCAGGCTCGCTCACCTAGAGGCGAGTATGGCAGCATCTCTAACGGCCCCAAATATCACGACAGGAATTTCTTGGGCACCTCCAGCACTCACGTTATTAGAAGCACACAACCAACTTTTCTTATGTAGCATGAGAGAAGTTAAAGAACTCACTGTTAATACAATAAAATATGCACTGGCAATAATGACCGCAGATTTCAGTAATTTGGTAAATATGCGTGTTATCTGGGATCCACGCCGGGCAACAATTTGGAATATAAGAGCATGTACATAAATAAATAAAAAACATACCTTAGAAATAATCAAATAGCACTAGACAGTACACTCTAGCCCACAGAAAAATAATGAGATGCAAAGGAAAAGCGTTTATCCTCTCCTTGATGACGGAACAAGGAAAACTACTGCACCCTTTTCAATGTTCTCTCTGTATAAAGAGTAGGAAGAGTCCCTTTGTATGCAAATTCCTTGATTTCAATAAACTTATTTGCCAGTTGTACAGTGCACAAATGAAGCAAGTATTTGCAGATCTTGGTCCCGAGGTTAAACTTCGCCAACCAAAAACAAAGCAAAGATTGTAAAAATACTCACTATCCCATTACCCTTTTATGCTAAAATGCAGCTCCTCCTCACCTTTTGGCTAGGAATCTCTCTCTGTACTCACAGTGATTCTTATCAACAACCTCCTTCTGTCTCCCTATCAGAGCTTGTTCCTTGCATCCTCAGAAAGGCAATCCTGACACAGCCACAGCAGGAGCCTTTTCAGCCCCAGTACCTCCTCCTTTGCTCTGCTTGATCTTTGACCAAACGATTAGCACTTCAGATGAGATGCCTAGCATACCTCCTTCTCTATGCACCGAATGTCTCTGTCCCTCTCCAGACTGAGCCTTAGCTTTGTGTAATTGCCTAAAACTCCAGGGTCCAGATTAAAGAAACCAGGAAGGGCTGATCTCATTGGCTCAGAAAGTCAGCTGGGCTCAGAGGAAAGCTGTGGAGCATATATTGCATCACTAGTGTCTGGCAATTAACCCTGTCTCTGCTGGTTTTTGTTTGTCCTGAGGCAGACACCCAAGTACAGGTAGAAAGACCATTGCCTGCCAGCTGCACCTGACTGTATTTATTGGCAGGTAGCTGAAGTGCAGTTTGATGCCAGGTTTTTCTTCACTCTTGTCCTTTTCTTTCCAGTCTATATAAGGCACACCAGCGGAGGTCTTGCAAGCAGAGATTAAAGTCTGGGTGGAAGTTAAGGGTATCTCAGAATTTACACACACACTCTCTCTCTCTCTATCATATCAGGAAACCAGCTCCTATTGAAAGGGGTTTCCTGTATCTGCAAGAAGATTTGCTTTTCAGAGGAATATCAGACCAATCCGCTGTGGTGTGACTCTAGGCCACCAGAGGCTTGCTAATCCAGTCAAGCTCTTTTCATTAACTTCTAGGGATGTGCATTCGTTTCATACATTTCCCATTACATGTCAATCAGATGTGCATTCGTTTCATACATTTCATATTACATGCTTGTATAGGAAATGTATGAAACAGATGAAACGAATGCATATCCCTATTAACTTCTGCCTCCGAGCGAGCCTCGCACCCCTATTCATGCACAAATACCCACCAAATTCCAGCTTACGTGGGAGAACCAACGGGTATCAGAAACATTTTCCCTCATTTTTGCTAATTCCTTTTTTTTCCATTTCTGTTCCTCTCCAAGAATTTCAATGAACCAGGTGCTTGCAGTGATAAAAGCGGTACATTATTTTCTTGCTCTCTGGTCTTAGGTTTAAAATAAGCTCAAAAGTCTTTGCTCTAAATACTTTTTTTTTTTTTTGCTAGGCAAGGGTTTACTAGGAAAACCAGCAACCATATTTACAGTGAAGATAAGCGGCTCTGAAGTTCTTGCTCCTTCCCTTCTGCCTTCTATCATTTCTTCCCTCCTGTCTGCCATGCCTTTTGCTTCTGCTCTCGGGAGTCACCATCATATCTAAAAGTCAGTTCCCCTCCACAGTTCAATCCTCGCTGCGGCATCCCCCCCCCCCCCTCTCCCCGGGACGGTCATTGTTTCAAGCAGCAGGTGCCGTTCATCGTGTGCAGCGTCGCTCGAGCTTACCCATAGCCCTGCCAGCACAGAGCCTCCAGCTCCGGGGAACCTGCCAGCAGCCTATGGGTTAACAGCAACAGGAACACAGTTCAAACAATCGCGCATAAGCAGAGCTGCGGGACTATAAGGAGTGGGATGCGCTGGGGGGGTGGGGGATTTTTCTATTCTTTTTCCTTATCCTCCCACCAGCGGCTAACAGAGTAAGCGGCCTCTGAAGTCACCCGTAAACGGTCCAGCTGAGAAAGAAGAGTTGCTGGAGAGACAGGTGCCCGGAGAAACGATGCCACCTGCACTCAGCCCAAGCGTTTTGCAAAGTTACAGACACCGCAAGGTACTTGGAACCTGCTGGTAATGAGCGAACGGGACGTCTTTTAGAATGAAAAATTAAAGGGTGATTATTGGGTGCAGAGTTTGCAGAGCCTGCCAGTACTGGCCAGCTGCCTGTTTTTATTTGGCACATGCAGTGTATATGGCAAGGCCAGGCAAGAGAGTTTAGCAGTGCTTGGCAATGCAATTTATGTTACACAGAATGTGATACTAACTATTTACAAAAAAAAATGGGTTTCCACACCAAATAGAAAAAATAATTGATTGCATTTTTTTGTAATTATAAATGAAAGGCAATATATCAAATTGTGGCTTCTCAATCTTTTACGGGTGACTATATATTTTAAATTGCTTATTTGTACGAGGAGGATTGAAAGCGCAGAACCTGTGAGCTAGGTTGGTAATCAGAACTGAAATGGGTGGCCCTCAAAAATTAGATTTGTCATGATGCAGAATATTCAATAACTTCAAGGAAACAGACAGAATAAAGAGATTGGAGTATCTTTTAAGCCATATTTGAAGTAATCCGTAAGTTATGCAACAGTCAGTAACTCTGAGCCTCTGCTGACAGCTGTGGTGCTCCTTCAGGGGAGGAATCAGGGTGACTTATCCTGGGCCTCGTGCTTTGAAGTGACCCTGCCCATAACTTCGTTTGCTGTTCAGGAATTACGGTGGCTGCAGGGAAGCAGAAACCTCAGGTGTAGAATGGGAGGGGTCTGTTTCCTGTCTTTTAGCCAGTTTGCAATCCACGAAAGGACATCGCCACCTATCCCATGACTTTTTACTTTTCCTAGAAGCCTCTCATGAGGAACTTTGTCAAACGCCTTCTGAAAATCCAAGTACACTACATCTACCGGTTCACCTTTATCCACATGTTTATTAACTCCTTCAAAAAAGTGAAGCAGATTTGTGAGGCAAGACTTGCCCTGGGTAAAGCCATGCTGACTTTGTTCCATTAAACCATGTCTTTCTATATGTTCTGTGATTTTGATGTTTAGAACACTTTCCACTATTTTTCCTGGCACTGAAGTCAGGCTAACCGGTCTGTAGTTTCCCGGATCGCCCCTGGAGCCCTTTTTAAATATTGGGGTTACATTAGCTGTCCTCCAGTCTTCAGGTACAATGGATGATTTTAATGATAGGTTACAAATTTTTACTAATAGGTCTGAAATTTCATTTTTTAGTTCCTTCAGAACTCCCCTTCTATCCCTGTTACTCCTGTATCTTTGTCCCTCCTGCAGGGTGTCTCTCCCTTCCATTTGCATCAATCTCTCTCTCTCCTGGTCTCTCTCTGTCCCTAGCTCTTTTAGCTGGTAGAAGACCAGAGAGAATGCTCCCATAAAACCTGCAGATCAGAGCACAAATTCCAAGCACTAAAGGGAAATCTCTTTATTGTTCTGACCCATCTGATCTAACTAGTAATGCATCTCCGGTGTACATTGCACTCAGGGGAACAATTCTTCTCTTCTAATTGGCATCTGGCAAAACCACTGCAGCCATTCCACTCCAAGGACTAAAATCCTAAGTCAAACAGAAACAAATGCACAAACTATGTATTTAATGCAGCTGCACTTTATTGATTGGATTATATATATATTTTTTTTTAACATTGAAGTGATATAATATCAAATATACTAGCATGAGCTGGAATTGCAAAAAATAAATAAAAAATAGATAATATGGATCTACACCTGGCTAAAACCAGTGTTATTTATTGAATATTACATTTCCAAGGATCCATTCAGCTCAATAGCAATTATTTGGCTGAGTCAGATTTGCTTCCAACCTTCCTGAATGAAGATATTTAGGCATCAGCTAAAATAAATAAAGGGCAGCAGTACCAATCATAAAAATTCATAATGGAACAGTATATTTTAAGAAAGGCATCTGAGAGAGAGCAGTTTTCTTCAGTCTGGAAGATGCACAGGAGAGGTCTCTGAGTACTGGACTAAAAGATGCAGTCTGGTAAGGCACTGTCTACAAAGGTAATGGCAAACAAACAAAGGTATAAATCAAGTCCACCAATGTGAAAATAGTGACATTAAAAAATTGGGAGAAAAGATTTAATAAATCAAATAATCCAAATGTTTTTTGCGAAAAACTTTTTTTCTTGTACAAACATTTTTCCAAAGAAATGTTTTAATAAAAATGAGTGAAAAATAGGTGTAGTCATACATTTAACAAGGCTAGAATCAGCCTAATCACAGATACAGACATTTATATAATCACACACCATTAAAAAAAACAACCCTCAAAATATCGAAAGTATTTCTAAAGATCTTCCTGCACAGATATTGAACATGATTTTCTGATGATTAAGTCAATCCATCAGTCATATGTGAAAAACTAAAAATAAACATGCCTTTAGGCTTACCTAAAGACAGATGCAACAGGCAGATGACCCCATGTAAAAGTAACAACTGAAAGAAGATGGAGAAGAGAAGGAATTCTGGAAAAACAACACAGGTCAGGAAGGCCTCATTAAGGGGATTCTCTCAGGTTAAACAGCCTTGTCTGGGTGTGACCTGCCTACTCATGTAAATACATGGATTTATTTAAGAAATCCACCCAAGGCAGGACACTACATGTAGTAAAATATAGTCCGAGACCAATAGCTATAGCAGCTTTAACGATTCTAGTCTAAAGGAGAGAGACTGAGCGACACATCTCAGTGAAGCAAGAAGTTAAAGCAGCGCCAGTTCAGGAGGTGGACAGTAAGGACCAACAAATTGGATTGAAAAGTCGCGGGCAGAGCTGAACTCCTGAAACGGCCAGAAAAAAAAACAAACTAAGCCTCACCTCATCGAGGTGTAAGTTCTCTCTTTTTTTTTTTTTTACAAACTTCAAGTCAACTTCACACACCGGATTTCACTGCATTCCCAGTTAACAAGTTACTTTGCGCTGCAACCGCGTCGCAGCAGCTCGTTAGCTCTGATTATTGGTAAACTTGCACGTGTAGAGGACCACGCTCTAAGGTCTACTAATGGCAAAGCGGGGGGAGCGTGGAGCGATTCTGCAAAAGGTGGCTCTACATGGAACAAAAGAAAAACCCTCCCTTCATGAAGTTGATTGACAGTTACGTTTAATTGAGTTTATGAAAGTTCTCTTTTAATAGTTTTCCTGTATACTTGTGTTAATGTATTCTGCCTTGAGGCGACTGTTTTAATGTATTTCCGCCCTGGAGGCGACTGTTCAGTTCCTTGTAAACCGGTGCGATATGTATTCTTTACAGGAATATCGGTATATAAAAATTAAAAATAAATAAATAAATGAAGTCACCTCGCGCTTTAGTGCGTCAGCCTCCAGGCCATTTATTTCCTGTGCAAAACGGAGGCTGATATCTTACACGGCAAAGAACGCTCGATCCTTGCATCTTTTCCAGCATGTGATGGCAGGTGTATTCTCTGTCTGACAAAATTATGATAGATACAGAAACAAAATCACTCCTGGTACTGGTACTAGATGAGCCCATGTGCCCTGTGGGTCAGTAGAACCCATTTTCAGAGTCCCTATTGTCTTTTGTGACAGATATAAAACCTTTCAAACAAACTATAAGCAAAAATTACTTTTATTGTTGGAGTTATCTTCTGGAATTTCTTTCCTAATGAGGGGATTTCTGCTGCTTTAATGGACTAAATCTAATGAGGGCAATTTTGAAAACCCATGTAGCAGGGTAGATGACTATTTACCTGGGGAAACCACCTATCTGAAAATTGCCTTTTTTTTTTTCAGGGAAACATTTGCATGGGCATCCAACAATATAAGCTGGCTCAGGCGTGAGGTTAGGTTGAAGGAGGCAGCAATGCATGTGCGTTTGCATTTTCAGAACTACCTGCATTGTTTTCCATGGAAAAAAAAAAATACCCCCACAGAAAAGCAGGTGAACCTCTGGGCAGGTAATGTTTCCAGATGCAGTTTTTTAAAGAGAAACCATGCTCATATTTTCCCTTTTAAAACTGCAGGCAAAGCCCGTGGGTATATAAGCACCTTCAGATTTTGCACTGGTGTGAGTAGGTTTGAAAATTTCCCAAGCTGCTGATGTGCTTGTTGCTACCCTTGGCTTTTGTTAGTGCCAAAGGATTTCATGACATTTAGTTGCTGAACTTGCAATAAAGCATTATGACATCCACTAACATGACTAATATTATATGAAATCTCCTGCTTAACATTAGACTTGTCAGACTCATTTCTCCCCTCTGTTTACAGCATGAGTGGCCTGCTGGTCCCAGGATAATAAAGCAAGCTAGTAGCATAGTAACCTAGTAAACGACAGCAGATAAAGACCAATTGGCCTATCCCGTCTGCCCAGTTGTCTTCCTCTCTAGTTCTCTACCAATTTGGGTAGGTGGGTAAATGAGCATATAGTTTCCCAATGCTTAAAACACCAGTTCACCCTCTCCCCACCTTCTATCCCTACTGTTATCATCCATTATTTGTCCTATCAGGCTTATTAATGTTTGGGTTTTAAGCATGGTTGCTCCATGCAGATTATACCAGCCTTCTTGACAGCCTGATGCAACCACATCGGTTACAGTCCTAAACAGCAGCAGTACGACTGCAACAGGCTGTCAAGAAGACTAAGGTACCCTGCACGAGCATAGGTCACAACCTTAGCTATCAAGAAGACTGGGGTTGGAGAGGAAGTGCCATATAAACAAGGAAGAAAGCACAAGCTCCCCCCACTTCTGAATCTTTTCCACACCCTCTGGGGCGTTTCTTCCCTTAATGATGTCACCACCTTCCTCCACTGCTACAGGGTAGCAGCCCTGTGATGGAAGATTCCTTAATGAGGCATAGACACAAAGCTTCTGAACTTCCCTAGGACTTTAAGCAAGTCTGTGACAAAAAGGGACAGCTGGTAACAACTTATGGTTAATGTCGTGTTGACTGGATGTGCTGGCACTCCCAGAGGGATCATGGTCTCAAATCCAATTAATTTTAAAGGTCCTGAATTGTGCACGCACCCATTTGTACCTAAATGAGGGCCAGCTGAATGAATTTGTTGAATACCACAATATTCTAACTTTTTGAGAATCTACTAATATATTCTATGTTATCTCAAAGAAATGTTCTGTAGATATTAAAAAAAGAAAAATATGCCACAACAAAAAAAGCAGTCCACTTTTTAAGGAGGGTTCTTCGCTTTGCAGTTCCAATGTTGAAGATCATACCATGATCAAATCGCAATTCACAATCCTAAAACCTCAATTATGAACCAGAAAACCACTTTATTCTCTCTAACACCTCTCCCCAGTCACTGTGACCCAAAAGGTTCACTTTTTTCTCCAATTCACTAGTCATGGACATCAAGACAGATTCACCATATCTTGCCCTGCAGCTCCTGCCTTTCTTTGTATCCTACAGATGATATTCCGGTGAGAGGCTACACAATTAAACTCTGAGTCCTAGAAATCACACCCCAAACAAACACAGACAGACATCACCGTGACTTAGTACATCACCTCATGGGCTACCGTATTCATTCATAGTTATCCCCAAGGTGCAATTACCATCCAGCAGATATTATTCATTTGGATTTCATTAACAGGAACATTAGAAACCTGGTGCAGTAAATAGCGCCTTTAATGACATTCAGATTTTTCCTCACACGAGGAATTAGAGAGAATTCAAATTACCTGACGGTGCAAGTAAGAGAACAATTTTCTTCTAATTAAGAAGGATTTGCTGGGTGGGAGGAATGTGGGCAAGGCAAAATGATCACGATGGGGTGAAAAGATGATAATCAGGCTTCAATCAATCCATTTGGTTGGCCATCAGCAAATTGTATTTTATTAAAGAGATAATTACAGTCTACATGCCAACAGGAAAATAGTCAAGAGAAATCTGATGCTTGCTGAAATGTGTGGGTATCACTGCACAGCAGCAAAAGACCTTCTCCATGCCATTACACAGACAGTACCAGACTCCAACTAGCTGGCTAATTTCAGGTAACATTTTATCTGAACTTAAGTCTTGCTTTATGAATATTAGTTACAGTGAGAGTTGCCAAGTGACCCACTTTCTGGTGCGAGACTCAGAACAACTCCAAGCTCTAAGACCACCTTCTTCCTGATACATTTTGGCACCTTTAGTCAGGCCCCCTTCCAGCTCAACTTCAGCCAAACAGGTCAGCCTCTTCCATCTGCATAATCGCAATGTAAAAATTAAACTAGAATGGCTCACACTCTCCTTCAATATCCACATAGAAAAATCAGTGCCTGAAATATCATCCATAAAGTTTGGAAACTCAAAATGAGGAGTGCACCCAGCTACAATCAGACCTGCTGTGCTTGCCTTGTGCTACTCCAATATTGAATATGCCTGCACGGTAAGGGGATTCTCTACCCATGCAACAAAAATACTGAACATCAACTTGAATTATTACAGGCTGCTTAACAACTTGTATATCCTTGCTGGAATAGCATTGTCAGACATCTGAAAAGCAGAGGTCAGCCAAACAGAAAGGAAGTGGCAAACTGAGGATACTAAAAACCAAAAATTGCTTGACATCTCACAGGAACTTCCTCACAACAACAGACGTAATTAACACCACACTTGTGACTGCCCACCAGGAGAGATGGAAGCCATAACTTGGAGCATTGTTCCCTGTAAGGGGCATCAATGCAGAGCCACGCGCAACTTATAGATCTGCACATAGATACCCTTCCCCTGCGCGGTTGCCTAAAGTCCCACGCCTGAGAGGAGAAGCCAGCCTGCTCCTCTGACCAGAGGAGACCAGCCCAGGGCAGAAGATGACATCAGCACCTCCCCATTAAGGACAGGAGACAGGAAAGCAGAGACTAGCTACCAGTGCTGCAGACCGATTCAGCTCATCAGCATGGCATCTGTCTGTCCGGAGAGGAGAAGAGACTGGTCAGCACTGCAGGGGAAGAGAGAACTGCTCCTGCCTTTCTTGAACTGGGAGAGTACCTACAACTGAGTGAGATTAAAACAAAAATTTGGCTCATAGAACTACTATTTATTTATAAGTTGCCTGGTAGGTGAGTTTGTGAGGGAGGAAGTCCTGTTGGGTGGGTTTGAGAAAGAACAGAGGTCCCTATGAAGAAGCATTCAGCAGGATAACTTAGGGGTATTCCGGGGGTATTTTGGGGAGGTTGTTGCATTAGCCGGATAACTTATCTGGGTAAATCTGGTCATACCAAAGAGCTGTCCTAAAGTTAGTTGGATTAAGATATTCAGCTTACTTTAAGTCAGCCAGCTATGTTCAACAGTCGGACTGAACCACTGAAAATAGCTCCAAAGTTAGCCGGATACGTTTGCTTTCTGGACAGTGACTGGATATGTACCCCAGAGAAATCAGGGGGAAGAGGAAATGTGGAACAATGGAAAATGAATAAGTAAGGAACACTCACCCTCCAGGGCAGACTTTCCACCTGGATCTTGTAGGCAGATAGGAGGGGTAGAAGTAAAATTTACAATAGACTACAAGCATCTTCAGTCACCACTTTACTATATCTTGAGTAATATTCAACAAGTAAGGAAATTCATGATCACTTTTTTTCTATATTTTTTTCAACTTTGCACTAGAATCATAAATTTAATGAGAAAGTTTTATTTTTGTTCCTAGCTTTTATATTTGTGATGGACCCTACTGTCACGTCACCTTTAAGACCTGGTTGAGTCCCTGTTTTAGCTAGAGAGAGAAGTTTAGAGTAGAGGGAGGTACCATGCACATGCAGCTCCTCCTCCTGTGGAGTCTGGAATGGCCGTACCCCTGGAAGTCTGTTTAGGAGCTCTCCACAGTGAGCTCGATACAGGGATCGGGGAACCCTGTGTCTGAGATGCTCAGGGAGAGGGAAGATCTGCCCTCCATAACCTTGGTGAGGAAGGGGGGTGACATTGACCCGCTGCAAGGAACAACTCCAGTGTTAATATCAGTTTTTTGGGGAAAGAATCTGTTTTGTTAGAAGATGCAGGAGGAACATTTTGGCTGCCCCTCCCTTCCTGCTAGAAGTAAGAGAATTGCTTGTTTCAGAGAGGGTCCCTTAAAATCAAGGATCCAGAGAGAGAGAGTACTAAAGAGACTGTGTAAGATCAAAGAGATCCTGAAGATCTGCTAACCACGAGTAAAGGAAAAATCATCACCTCGGATATCCATCCTGTGTTCACCACCCTGGGGAGAGAAGAGGATTTACTCTCTGTGCCGTAGACTTTGCTACGTTTATCAGCTTGGAAGGGGTTTTGCCCATCTGGGAGCTCCACTTCACTTTAAAGCAAGAGAGTGGATGTTTCCCCTGCCCTGACAGAAGTGAGTCCTGCACAGATAGGGGGAAGGGACAGTAAAGGATTGGCCTTGCCCATGCTGGACCTGCACACCGGGGGTGGGGTTACTTATTGATAGCCTATCCCGAAATTTTGGCTGCTGTGGGTTGAATGGTTTTGGAGATTAAAGTGTAGTCAGATAGACAGACAAAGCGAATAAGGCTCTTCGTGTGTAGTAATTTAATATAAACTTTTTCCTTCTAACGTAACTCCAGACACATGGTTGATTTACAGCTAGGCGTCCCCCCCTCCTTCTTGGCTCGACTACCTTGTTTCAGCGAAGGCGTCGCTGACTGTCAGGCTGATCCATTACATCTTTACACTGGGAGCAGTGGAGCGGGGCTGAAACAGCAATGGCAGAATCAGAGCACGGCAAGAGGTGAAACCTGTTTAAAAGCAAAGCATGTCAGTGTTGGTCGGGGTGGAACAATTCCATTTATGTGTTCTTTCACCATTCTTCCTGCTGATGCGATCTTATGGACAGGCAAACAAGAAAAAAGGGGTGCTGGAAAGCAAGGGCCCCCCCCCCCCCACTCCGGAAACACGAATGCTGGAAGCTACAGCTTCTGAGAGACCCACCAGAGGACCTAGGGCAGCCAAAAAGGTCAATTCATCATTTGTCCCATCATACTGGAGAGCTAAACTTTATTTTGAGCCGATCATGCTTAGCCCTAACTTAAGTGAATGAATTCCTTGCTTCGTCAGCAGTGTTGTCAACACCACCGCTGCCTCTCCATTACTTTGCAGAGGTCGGTCAGTGGCATCTCAAACCCAGAGCATTGATGCTCCGTAGGCTACAGACTGTGACCCTGGTCAGCTGAAATAAAGGAGAGCGCAGAGGCGGGTACGAGGAGGAAGAGAGCTGGGAAAGCAGGCAGGTTATTATATGTCTACGCAGCAAATAAAAAGAAATCCAAGAGCAAAGAAGAAAACCGAATAAAAACCCACTGTAGCCAAAGGGCCCCTGAAGCGTCCTCAGACTTTTTCTCTTTGTCAGGAAATGCAATAAAGGGCCTTATGGCCGCAGAAACAGGAAAGGGATTGCCTTGGCTCCTGGGAACTCCAGTGCTCCATCTGTGGAGGAACAGAGGGCTGGCGCAGACTTAATCTGTTTCCAATTTGTGAAAATCTCAGCGGTTTGTGCAGTCCCCTCGCAGGTTCCCCTTTTATTTACTCCTTTCCTGGGCGAGTCCAATTACTGAGGCGCTGCATGACTGATGCGCCCGGACGCCCGGCCTGACAGCTTCCTCTTCTGCAGGAGAAGGCCAGATTTCCATTCTTCCCCTGCACAACAGTGGCAAAGCTCCCGTAATAGCTCCACACGGACACACGGATCAACTAGAAAATCTCTTACATGCATTTGGGCTCAGTGCTGAATAGAAGTGCAATGAAACTGTGAATGTAGGGGAGGGGGCTGTAATCAAGAAATAGGGGAGAGAGGAGGAGAAAGATGGGGTGCGGAGAAAGGAAAAAAAAAATAAGTGAAACAGCAAAAAGACGAGAACTAGGTTCCCTTTATGGTGCTTGGTTGCAGAGGACAACGGAGGCGGAAAGAGAAGTCAAAAGAAAACAAAAGATAGAGGGACAAAAAGGAGAGCAGAAAGAGAGAGAAAGTGAGGAAGAAGAGAAGGGGAGAGAGTAGAGACAGGAGAAGGGGAGAGAGTAGAGTCAGGAGAAGGGGAGCCACAGAAGAGAGCTGAGACAGGCTGGCAGAATGCGAGACAATCAGAGAGCAGAAACAGAGGGAGGGATGATCAAAGTTGATAGAAAAGAAAGGGGAGAAATTGAGCAAGAGAAGAAGAGAACCAAAGAGAAAAGTTTAAAAAAAAAAAAAAAAAAAGCCAACACCACCAGAAGAGAAGGGATAAAGAAAAGGAATGAGAGCATAGAGCAGGCAGGCAAGCAAAGCAGGGGTGGCTGTGACTGCGTTACCTTTTAATAATGGTCTCAATTCATTTATACCACATGGATAATATTTACATCCGTATAATTGCCCGCCAATGGCACTCTTGAAATTGTCCAACACCGACATCATTTAGGATGTAATGACCCGCACATGGAAGGGATGTATAATAGCACTCGATTTACTGATTTCTATTAGAATTTTCCACTGATAGGGTCATCCCATTCAGGTTTGCCTTCTTCTAAGACACTTCCCTCTGGCGCTTTCCTCCACATGCTGCAGTTTTATTGTAATCTGGGCCACCTGGTTGCTGTGCTCAAAAACCTGTCCACATCTGTTCAGAGAACATGAGAAGGGACTAATATACACCCCTGTGCCAAGAGGCAGGAGACTACAAGAGCACATGGAACAACGGCCTCGCTCCACGTGTGTGAATGGATTTGTTCATAGGTGAACATGTCATCGCTCACTAAATAGATAAATATATAAATTCATGCAATTAATTCTAATCTGGCTTCCAGCCCAATGATGACTGATGTAACCTGAACACCCACTGAAATAAATTGCTATCTGTGTGAATGTAGATGTGGCTGCCTGGCTAGCAGAGTATTTCATGTTCAGTTTAAACCAATTCTTAATATTAAAAAAAAAAAAAATACAAGTTTTACAAAAAAAACTCCAAAAACTGTTCTTCATTTATTTTACTGCTTTTCACTCTGATTTTGACACATGCAGAAGTTTCGTTTTGGTTTCAACCGAATTCATGACTGGCCTGAGCTTGGTACAGGGGGCTCTTCCACCCACATACCCCAACTACCCATCCTTGGCCCTTGCTTCTTGCCAGCACAGGAGGAGAGGCTGAGTGGCACTTCTGTACACTTCCCTCCCCCAAAATAAACCCCAATAACATTTGCCACAAAAATAAGGAGCCATTTCTTGCACCAGTTTTCTCTTGTTCTTGCTGTTGATAGATTCCAGAGGGGAAGGGGGGGGGATCCTAAAAACGGATCATGAAGTCTTGTAAATGGGTTTACCGGACGATTCTGTATCACCGTAGGCCGGGTCAGTCCTGGCTTTGACCCAGGGCATGCATAAAGATGTAATCCTGATTACCCTAAGAAAAATCAGGAACATCCACTACTTCCACCCCTGTCTATTTAGGAGAATCCATTTTGTGCCAGCATTAGCAGGACTGTAGCTAGGGAACCCGGTGCCCCTGTCAAAGGCTGCTGTCTGTGCCTCCTCCCTCCATGGCTGGCTGTACAGATCCCATGCCATGGCCCATTCCCATGTTGGGACAGGCTGGGCCACTATTGGCCAGCTTGTGGACCGCATGGGTATGCAGAAAGGGGCCATGTGATGTGATGTGATGTGAGGCTCACCCCTCCCCCACCTTAATTTTCTACTCTGGCACTCCCTCTGGCTAGGTGCCCTGGGCGAAAGCAGCGTCTTGCCCTCCAATATTGATGGCCCTGTTATCCGGCCAAAGCTGAGGATGGAGCGAGAGTATTATTATTACAGATCACAGTCGTTTTGACCACAAGTCAAAGTGAAGAGATTTGCGGCTTCCCTAAGAGAGGCAGCGTGGAGTGACAAAGTGTAATAAAAGCATAGTGGTTGGTCTGAGGACATCCCCTCCACCTCCCCAAAGCCCAGAGACTCTGGATTTGAATGGTTATTGTTGTGCCCAGCTGATCTGGAGTGAGAGCACATCCACCAGCTGGTCTGCTGGAAACAGCCACTTCTCTGATGAAAAGGAAAAAAAAAGAAAGAAATCAGCCTCTGGCTCTTCCCATCTGTCTTTCTATCTTTTTATATTTCTGACATGTTTTTATTGGGATCTTGAGAATGTACCTCCAGTGACAAAAAACTAACTTTGTAAAATCACGACCTTTGGATATGGGCTTCATGCATTAAGAACACTGCTTTATTTTGAAGGGTTGCTATCTAGCTCCATTTTTTTTATTTTTTGTTTTTAAAAGATAGATGGATCCAGCCCTGGTTTTATCCCCATTGCATGCATAGTTCTAATGCCCTCTAAGAAGGGAAGGAATGCAAATCCTTGTTTGCCATGGGGTGAAAATATCTAGGATTGGATCAGTTCCAATGCCTCTCGGCAACCCTTTACATTGCACATGTGCAGCTTAGAACTCAGCTGCGCTACAAGTTGCACTACAAATACTAGGGATGTGAATCGTTTTAGGACGATTAAAATTATCGTCCGATAATTTTAATATCGTCTTAAACCGTTATGGAACACAATACAATAGAGATTCTAACGATTTATCGTTATAAATCGTTAGAATCGTGAGCCGGCACACTAAAACCCCCTAAAACCCACCCCCGACCCTTTAAATTAAATCCCCCACCCCCCCCAACCCCCCCCCCCCCAAATGACTTAAATAACCTGCGGGTCCAGCGGCGGTCCGGAACGGCAGCGGTCCGGAACGGGCTCCTGCTACTGAATCTTGTTGTCTTCGGCCGGCGCCATTTTCCAAAATGGCGCCGAAAAATGGCGGCGGCCATAGACGAACACGATTGGACGGCAGGAGCTCCTTCCGGACCCCCGCTGGACTTTTGGCAAGTCTTGTGGGGGTCAGGAGGCCCCCCCCAAGCTGGCCAAAAGTTCCTGGAGGTCCAGCGGGGGTCAGGGAGCGATTTCCCGCCGCGAATCGTTTCCGTACGGAAAATGGCGCCGGCAGGAGATCGACTGCAGGAGGTCGTTCAGCGAGGGTTCCGGCGCCTCGCTGAACGACCTCCTGCAGTCGATCTCCTGCCGGCGCCATTTTCCGTACGAAAACGATTCGCTGCGGGAAATCGCTCCCTGACCCCCGCTGGACCTCCAGGAACTTTTGGCCAGCTTGGGGGGGCCTCCTGACCCCCACAAGACTTGCCAAAAGTCCAGCGGGGGTCCGGAAGGAGCTCCTGCCGTCCAATCGTGTTCGTCTATGGCCGCCGCCATTTTTCGGCGCCATTTTGGAAAATGGCGCCGGCCGAAGACAACAAGATTCAGTAGCAGGAGCCCGTTCCGGACCGCTGCCGTTCCGGACCGCCGCTGGACCCGCAGGTTATTTAAGTCATTTGGGGGGGGTTCGGGAGGGTGGGGGATTTAATTTAAAGGGTCGGGGGTGGGTTTTAGGGGGTTTTAATGTGCCGGTTTTGCGATTTTACGTTTTTTCAATTTTTTACGATTTTTCACGATTTTTCACGATATTTTACCCCCCCAAACGGCAACAATACGATTCCCTCCCCCTCCCAGCCGAAATCGATCGTTAAGACGATCGAGGACACGATTCACATCTCTAACAAATACTGCGCATTCCTCCATACCTGGCTGCAACATGCAGAATATGCATTGTTCAAATACTGTGGTTATATTGTAATTCAGTACAGAAACACCATTCATTATATGCAATGTTCTTAGTTGGGTATAAAGAGTTGTATTTGCCAATAATCACTGTAAATATATGATGTGTAATTTTTTTGTGGGGGGGGGGGCGACAATAAAAAATTTTTAAGTGACTCTACCCCTCCCCCATCCCCATGAAAGCAACTTAAAGTATCCATGCTGGATGATAGCATGCCTAATTTTAGCCATGTCGAAATTGAGCGGTGCTGGGAGACTGGATTGGGGGCGTGAACAGGAAAGTTCACATGGGGAGGGGGGGGGGTGGATTTCATTTCAAAATCCCGGCGTGTGCTTTTGGGCATGAACTTTGCCCCCCTTCTTTGATGCAAGTCCGTTGTACCCACACTGTGTGAGCAGTGGCCTGAATTGTCAAAGGCAAACTTCACATGGAGTTTTCCTTCAAAACAAAAGGGTACAAAGTATCCCAGACCTGCACGCTGCCCGTGGGATTTAATTATTGCCCTCTGTCGCATTATTAATAAATGAATTAATGATGGCTAAGTTCAAAGAATGCTTGTGTTCTGGTGTCTTCTGCTTCTGTCAGCTCAGCACATGCTGAATGGTACTTTTTCTTGTCCATTACAAGAGAAGTGACTTTGAGTTTATAATTGCTTCACGGGCATTCTGCTGATGTTCCTTGATTAGCTGAGCTCTCCTGGGTTTTCAAACGTTAGCTGAACCATTCAAAAACCACTCTGCCCAAGGTTAGCAGTGTAGCCCTGCTGCCATGAAACCTTGAGGTCCAAGTTCCGGTACCATTCACATGGCGAAGCCTTAAACCAGTCACTTCACAACCCTCTCTCTCTCTCTTTTTCTTATTTTGTCGACACATCTCCTTAAATCTCCCATTTCCCGTGCCCTTTCCTTGCCCTGGCAGTGCACGTCTTTGGGTTCCATGACTTGACCGAAAAGCAGGATATAAATCAAACAAATAAATAAATAAATACTAGGGTTCTACCTGGCAAGGGCTCACGGGAAGGGCAAACGTGGACACTGTGTTATAATGATGGCCAAATTCTGAGGAAGGCAGAATTGTGCTGCTTGATAAACAGACTTGATATTGCACGAAATGTCCATTTCTCTCTGCTTCTGGCTGTCTGCCACTCGCTGTGCTAAGGATGGATATAATAAGAGCCAGGGGATTGTTTCCACGTTGCTCTTTGTTGACTGTGTGACAGTATCAGATGGCAGCAATAGTAACTCCACTCTTGTCCCTATCCAGATGCCAGAGGCAGTATTACAAATGTTCATAACTCAACTCATGCCCAGGTCTGGCATCCGGGATGGCCTAGTTTAGAATTCGCATGCTGGACACTGCAAATTTTTTGTGGTTTGATTATTTGATTTTTAACTTGTGATTGTATGGACGAACTGATGTTACCTACTCAGATCAGTGAATGTAGCAGGATATACAGTTTTTAAATAAATATAATTGTTTGCCAATCTTTCAAAAAAAAAAAAAAAGTCCAAATTTAGAAGCACTTTAGAATCATCAAAACACAACATTTGATATAAGGTGACTATGTCAATGATTTTTACATCTTCCCTTAATGATGACACTGTTAAGTCATAAATCTAAAATGTATGCAAACCATGGGATAGCAGTTGGCATAGCAGTTTCACCTAGAGGACATGACCTACCCAAACGACCCAGATAAAATGGGAGGGGCTGTTTCCTAATGCAGATACTTTCACCTGTGTTCCACAGCACAAATATTTTTAGGCATGTTGAGTGGGGGAGGGGCTGGGGAAGGTGGAGTAAGTCCACAAGGCACAGGAATCTCATTTTGAAGTCCCCTGTGCATGGTTTAAGTTTCCTGAAATAAACTATGTGCAACGTCCAGTCCCCACTCCCCCAACACCTGTCCTATTCTAGAAAGGTTTCCTCTCTTACTTGTAGAAGATTGCTCCAAATCTAAGCCAAACAGCAGCAATCAGTTACTAGTTTACTCCTAATAGTTTACTTAGCAAAATATTGCAAAATTTTAAGAAGTACCTTAGACAGTGCATTATTGGAAATAAGCACTTTGCAGAAATTAAGCTAAATATGCAAGGGATAAATGAAATCTCTGATTATTTGTGTGTTGTGTTAGCTGGCATATCTTATGTTATTGGAATTTAATAGAATATATTCTATCTTCCACATGCACAATTATTTTTTATGTAAAAACAAGTTAGCACCACCTCAGAACTCAATATTGCATTACACAGCACATTACTTTTTAGATCAGTTTCATCTGCCCATTCAGACCTAAGGAACTTTTTATAACATTCTGTAAACTGTCTTATGCTAATAAAAATACTTCTTATGCATAAGCACCTATTTTCAAAATCCTAACTGCCACTCAAAAAGTGTATAAGTAAATTTAAAAAATGCTTATGGCCAGCACAATAGCTTGTTTATAGCATGCTCTTGTAGCTCATGGAGTACCATCCCCTTGGAGTCAGAAGATTATGGGGTTGTGGTTTGTTTGGGGTTTTTTTGCAGAGAATTTTCACTATTAACATTGTTTGGCAATAAATACTCATGAGTTAAAGAGGACTTGTTTTGTGCCTCGTAAGGTGTCCTGGGATGTTCTGACACTGTAGGTAGGGTCCCCCCCATGGAGCATTGGATGTGGTCCTGCCACTGTTGGTACTGATTTGCTCCTCCCAAAGTGCCTTGGAGTGTTGTCACGACTATTTGTGATGATTTGCCTCTTTTACAATACCTTTGGATGGTCATGACAATATGTGTTCTGCTTTACCACCTCTCACGGTGCCTTGGGCTGTTTGTGTGCCCGTTGGTGTCATTTTGGAGAGGTTTTTACTCCGCTGCTGATGCCTGCCTGCAAATTTCATTAAACTTGGATAGAAAAGCCCAAAATCAGAGTCCAAAATAGGATGCATTGCTTTCTCCATTGACTAATAGAAATGAATTAATTTGGCAACTTAAATGAAACATTAAAATAGCAAACAAATCAAAATAATGAACCAACATTTTTTTTTACATGCAAAACCCATCTTTATTTGTGAACATTTGCTATTCTGCCTGTACCTAGGAAAGTCACCAGATTACAATCAAAGCTATACATAATTAAAATTACAATTTGTTATTACAATTTACAATCTATACAGATATTATGAGTAGCTGGAAGGGCATGCAAATAGTTAAGATTATAGATATAAGATAGATTGTAAGTAGCCATCTATGTAATATATTTAAAACAAAAAAATATATATTTTCTCCTATTTTACTTAATGCATAATTAACTCTGGAATTCGGTGCCAGAGGATATGGTAAAAGATGTTAGTGTAGCTAGGTTTAAAAAAGGTTTACACAAGTTCCTGGAAGAAAAATCCATAAACCATTAAGGTGGACTTGGGGAAATCCACTGCTTACCCCTGGGCATTAACTGCATCCCAATTGGTCAACCTTTTGGGATCCTGCCAGGTACTTGTGACCTGGATTGGCCACTGTTAGAAATAGGTTACTGGGCTTGATAAACCTTTGGTCTGACCCAGTGTGATGAAGTGGCCCTGTTTTTCCCCTTTTTGTGTCTGCAGGACTAGGCTAGATACCTGGTCACCTTAAATCCCACAGTGGAAGGGCAGAACCCTGCTGGGCAAGGTAAGAGTGTAATCCCATCTGTGTTCAGGAGGCCCCTACATCTCCAAGAGCAAGGAGCTCCTGACCCACTCTGAAGGTTATAAGTACACTGTCCTGAGGTAAGGCAGGCTACCATTTTGTGAAAGCAGCTAAAGTTGTGTGGATCCCCTGAGCCCACAAAAATAAAGTAGAAAAGAGAAGATTGAAAAGTTTGTGTGAGCCTGCCTACAAGAAGGCAGTGCGGCTAGCATGAGAGCACTGAAAAAAAATTAACTTGCTGGCTTCAGGGAAGAGAAGAAGAGGAAATAAAATAAAACTGCAGTCTATGGAGCCTGGAGGGAGACAGGTTTCTTTGCAGACTAAGGAGACAAGCTCCGTCTGAAGTTAGGACTGCTACACAGTGAAGTTAGAGCTAGAGAAGCAGAGGGTTTTTCACTTTTTTTCCTTTAAAAGAAAAAAAAAAAGATAATGCAGGTGAGCACTGTGGCTGGAACAGGGTGTGCCCCAAGCTGAATGTGAAAACTTCAAGTGCATAAACAGGGGGTAGTCCCTGTAAGAGACAGCAACTGCAAGAGGCCTAGACAGAACAGAAAACCTGGTCTAGATCCAGTGGGTGTACTGCAGGGCAGGTGAAAGAAGAAAGAGAAGCCAAAAGAGTTTACAAGAAGTGCATAGCCATGTACTTCTGTGTAGTGGGAGTTCCCCAGTCTCAAGAGCTGGGTGAGAGGGAGATCCTGAGACTGGAGGTGTGGCAGATGGAAAGACCAGCTAGGCTAGTGGGATCAAGGGACCCACTCCCAGATGCCATAAATGCACAGAGAAAGGAATGGCTACAGGTGGTAGCTGAAATACAGGTATTGGCCACAGAGATGAACCAAGTGCTCAGATGTGGCAATGCAGTCTTGAGGAACAGTGAAGGGGCTGAAACCAACACAGATTCTGAGTGACAAGAGTCCACATGGGAGATACAGGGAAGCTCATGCTGAAGCTTCATAGGCCTCCCTGGAGAGGCAACACAGACTACCCAGAAGGGGGCAGTACTAAATAGCCTACAAGAGGCAGCATTGAGTAGCCAAAGGAAGGCAGATGATGGAGCCAGATGGAGGTGCTGCCATGGAAAGTGCAAGAGTCATCACAGAGAAACTTGGGAAAGTGAGCATAGAAACCCCGCCAAGAGGGGCTAAAGAGGAGTGAGATGGAGGCCCTGCCATAGAGGGATCAGACAGAGACAGGGCTAAAAGCCTAGAACATAAGAAATTGCCATACTGGGTCAGACCAAGGGTCCATCAGGCCCAGCATCCTGTTTCCAACAGTGGCCAAACCAGACTACAAAAACCTGGCAAGTACCCAAACATTAAGAAGATCTCATAAAAGATGAATGGGAAGCAAATAAGTACAGTGCAAGGATAAAGGTAGTTAAAGGGTACAGATGCATTAAATATGGCAGGTACCTAGTGTAGAGAAAGTAAGATTCATAGATAGGAAATCAAGTAGTAGTAATTGATGTGATGTCATGGATAAGAGCTATGGTAGTCCTGTGGTAGAGGAAAGTTCTTGTCAAGGAATCTAGGGGAAGGTGTGGTCAAATAACCAAGCTATGACTTTCTTCCAGAAGGTAAATTTAAGATGTTTCAAGGCATAGGGGTAGTGATAATTTGTTCCATAATTTTAGGACGTAGCAGCTGAATTCACAAAGTCTTGTCCAGGTTAGTCTGGCAGGTGCCAGAGGAGGGGAGGGGAGGATAGGAAGCCATTGGAGAGGATCAAAGTTATCTTATGATAGTGTAGGACGATAGAAGCTGGGAGAGATGCTCTGGGGCTAGATTTTTCATACTCATGGGGGCTAGTTATTATATGCTCATTCGTCAATTTGCAGAGACCTACATCAGACCAGCTTGCTGTAAAATCGGCAAATCTGCTCATACTCAGATACAAGTTTGATGATTCAAGGAAACCCACATTGTAGTTTGCCAGAATAAACTTGGCCAACTGATTCTCCGAA
Organism: Rhinatrema bivittatum; assembly: GCF_901001135.1. Lineage (NCBI taxonomy): Eukaryota > Metazoa > Chordata > Amphibia > Gymnophiona > Rhinatrematidae > Rhinatrema > Rhinatrema bivittatum. Next base: position 39,690,951 of record NC_042632.1, on the reverse strand, counting down.
CACCTGGCGTTCTTACAGCTTCATCCAATAAGTTTGCAAACTATTTTTAAAAGTTCACATAATTTTACCTGTGCGTGATTACTTTCCCTTCACTATCTGATCATTGTAAGTATAATTGCATTCTCTCCCTACCTTCTCCAAAGTTAAATATATATCACTTTCCTCTGATAAAATCACAATTGGTCTGCATACATTATGCATGGAAGGGCCTGGAGCTTTTAGTCATACAGAGTCGCAACCAAAGTTAATGCTTTACTGAGTCTCCTTTTATTGCATCCTATCAAAAGTAGCAACATTTTTGTACTATTCTGTATTCTCATTAAAATCTTTGTCAGTGGAATTACTGATTGCCAGAAGTTTAATTTCCACCATGTTCATATAGTCTCATTCTGTGGAAAAGAACTAGGATACAAAAAGGAAATTGTAGCATATTAATCCAGACCTCTGACAATATTAAAAAACGTGAAGGGAAGGAAGGGAACAGAGACAGAATGAAAAACTCATCCTAATATAAAAAAAAGACAAAATGACAAAAGCCAATGGAGAAAGCCTTACTCACACCTCAGGCATCCGGAAGAACATTGCATTGTGATGACATTCTGTGCATGATGTTGTGCTGGATTTATAACAAGTCTTAAAGTATCAGATATGATTTTGAGAGAGACAATAACAAAATGGAATAAAAACCAAGGGGGGAGAGAAAAAAAAATATGAGTAAGGGATTAGCTCATAATTCATTCACCAATTTTAAAACTTGTTTGATTAGCTTAAAATCACAAAATGCAGCCTATTTGGAGCACCAAGCAATACAGTTATCACGACAGAAATGCACTCCTCCTGAATAAACCGAAGATAAGTCTTCAGGTTTTAATCATTTTTATTTGCATAAAATAAAATTTAAAAACATATAGACAAGCAAGACATGACTAAAGGAGATTGTTTCAGCATATGAGAAGGAAGGGACACAATGATGATTTTTTAATTCATCAAATAAGTTTAAAGTTGGTGAACGAATTATGAGATAATCCCTTACCCATATATCAATTTCCTGGTTGATAATATTTTTTCTCCTCTCTCATTTTGGCTCCAAGTGGGCACAGCTTTGACAATATATAGTATTTGTGATTTCATGCCATCAGTGGTACTTTGTTTAGTATTTTAATTAAAAAAAAAAAAAAAGGACCATTTCTATCAAATATTCTTAGTCTTAGAATTACCAATAATCCTGGTCATAGCTCTCATTTTGCCATCCACAAACCTAGACCTTGCTTCCAGTGTCTGGTGCCTCCCTCTTCCTATCACCAAACTATGTAATGTCTGTGCCACCAACAAATATTCCTGCTAAACTTTAAATGGATATAGCACGGTTTTTCCACATCCAGGTGCAGCCTTAGCATAGAATAACTGGTACATTTCAAAATTCAGTCTCTTTCCCATTAAAGAAATGGAAACTTTGCTCCAGCATGCAGAAGTTACACCAGCCCTAGTTGAGCATTTCCACTGGCTTGCATATAGCCAAAATCATTACTGATGAATCGATAAACAGAACTGAAGCTTTAAAAGCAAACTAAGGCAAATATTGTAAGAGGTAAGCAGGGAGGGGGAGGGTCAACAGAAATCAATTGCTGATAGCACAGAACAATTCATTCTGTTCTTTCCCTTGATGAACCTCTTCTACCATAAATCCACACAACAAGAGATGTTCTGTTTTAAAATGACATTAAAATATTAATATTTTGTGTTTCGTTTCCCAACCAAGATGTCGAGAAATTACTAAATGAAATATCATTTATGTTGTCTTAATACATGCAAAAGCATTTCAGCATACACGCTATTCACAAAATTCTCCAAAAAGTAGGCACATTGCAAAAAAACCCCAAAAACCAAAAAACACTATGCATTTTGTTAAAGTATAATGCATGCTGAAAACAAAACAAGCATAATATGTGAAAACAAAATGATAGAAACAATGTAAATCTGAAGTGACACAATGTAACCACATAGCACAACATTTTCTTTCCATGCCGTCCCCTACAATACTTGTGGCTGTAGGAGAATAAAGAAGTAATAGCCTCAGCCATGATGAGGAGAGAGAGGTATGTTCCCTGAGCATTCTGGGAACAGGGAAATACCTACGGAATCTGAATGTAATCCACTTTAAAGTGACAAAGGAAGAATAAAAATAACAAACAAAATATAGTATTTGATTCAATTGCAGTGATGACCACTAGTGTTGGGTTTTTCTTATTTTGGAAGTAACATGCTAATTTTCAGTATGTTAGATGCCTAAACATATGCAATCCTGCACCAAGGATCTAAGCATGCAGCCAGAAATGAGGGGGGGGGGGTTTCCTCATATGATTTGGTTGCATTTTTCTCACTGTAAACAGCATTTTTTTTTCTCAAGCTCTAGCACAGTATACAAACAAACATTCTTTAAAACCATGAGGCTGATAAAAAAAAAGTTCCAAAATTTGGGATCCTAAATTTGGTGCCTATTTTCAGCCAAACAAGAATCTTAAATTTAGGCCAAGATTTAAATTTGCCAAGATTTAGAGACCTATGTTAAGAGGGCTTAGTGTTAAAAAAAAAAAAAAAATAATTCCCACCCTAACTCCATCCCTGTAGACACATGCTTTTTAGGGTTATAAGTTTAGGGGCCTAGTGAAACTATGAGCCTACTTTTAGGCACTATGCCCTAGTAGATTTTCAAGAGAGCCAATTTAGATGCTAATTCCCAAAGTTAGACACCTAAACTCTTTGAAAATTGACCTATGTATGTTCTTAAGCATATCAGGGCAAGAAGGATGCACTGTTCTGATATACCAGGACTAATTTCACTACTAAATTAGCATCTCATCAATAAAAATGTGGCAAATCTCTGCAAGGAATTAAAAGATTTGGAGTCTCAGATCTGCACAAACCATGTAGATAGTAAATTTGCTATTGCCTTTGCTGACCTTTCTGTTAAAAGGCTCCTTCAACAAAATTACTTGTGAAGTTGAGTTGTGTATTTTATCAGGCTCATCTCAGGCATCTAGCTCTGGCAGCTTTACATATAAAAAAATTTTAATTTCTGCCATATCATTTTAGATTTGTGACATTGCTTTCATATTCTTTTCCCATGGATATCATGTCATTCATTCGTTTCATTTTAGTGCACACTATGAGGGTAATTTTATAAAGGATTTACATGCGTAAAATTAGGTTGTACATGTGTAAATGCACTTTATTCATGTTAAATGATTTTCTTTTTAATTGCTACAATATATGCCACTGAATTGTCCATAGATCTCTTTAGCAGGACCCGTCCAATGGAACATGCTCCCGCCAGACATCCGCCTTGAGATCTGCTTCGCTTCCTTCAAAAAGAAAATTAAAACCTGGCTCTTTAGCCAAGCTTTTCCAGAACTTTGATTATTTTTTACCTCCAGCTATCAAGATTTTCTCACCATCGCAATCCCTTCTGCAGATCACATTTATCTTAGACAATTACGCCTTATTTTATGATTTGGTTTCTCAAAGAGACTTTACAATTTTCTCAATGTTATTTTTCGAACCTGTTTTCCAAGTTCTATAACCTTGTTATATGTACCGCCTCTTGGCGTAATTTTTATGTTTCAATGTAAACCGATGTGATCTGTATTTTAATACAGGAACACCGGTATATAAAAATCTAAAAATAAATAAATAAATAAATATATGCCACTGAATTGTCCATAGGTTATATAAGTATATGTGCAGTTTGTATGTGCAAATGGCTTTCTAAAATTGCTACGATAGTGTTACATTTACATGTGTAATTCCTTTTTAATGTACCCTTTTTATTTTTATAATGCTTGTACTTTACAATAATAGTGCATGCCAAACCTTTATAGTGAAATTTCATTAATTTTTTGTTTCATTGATGTTTTCATATCATTTTAAAACAGCAGCACATCCCTATTGCTGTCTTTATAAACGAATGAGCTGGAAGTAGGGTTATTCCAGCCTTCAGGGCAGTGAGGGTTCCTGCAGCTGCTTGGGGAGGGGAAAGGAGGGGGTAGAATAAAAGATGGAGAAAAAGATAAAATCAAGAACAAAAAAGTTGATATTCAAAGCCTTCATGTGCATAACATTTTCAGTTACAGGCACAAAAAAAAAAAAAAAAAAAAAAACCAGCTTTAAAAATTTTCCCCTGCTGAATGCATATATTTTGTGCCCACAAAATGGAGCATCAATGGAGGAGTTCCAGGAGTGGGGCTTAACCTGTATCCTATGACCTCACATATTCAGTGTTATCCATGTAAATTTATGCACACAGGTCTGGTTGGAAAAACTGCATTCCTAACTTTACCTGGATAAAATTCCATGCATTGCTTTGTCTACATATATTCAGTGGCAGGCTTGGTGCACGTTAAGTCCCACTTAATATCTGAGAAAAATTATGCACGTAATGTTTCCTGGATACTTTTGACACTCACCAGCTTACTGAATAGTAACCTCAAAAATGTTGGAAAAAATGGTTTGTTTGGTGACAATTGTCCGCTAGCTTTGTCCCATACTAATTTAAAATCAACTTGGCTCCTATTTGGCTCTTAGGTCCAAGCCAAATTCTTTGGCTCAGGTGTGGATTAAGTCACCTATCAAATTTTCTACTCAGCTACCTCTATTGGACAGCCGTTTAAGTGAAGAGATTCCTACTCTTCTGACTTGCACAGACACACAGGTATGAGGCTCTGTCACTGATAATGGTTTGTAAGACGCAAGTATTGCAGAATAGCCACATAACTAAATGTGAACCAGCTACGATTAAGAGAAATGTGAAAAGTTAATAGAGAACTGTGTTCAGATGATGAAGTCCGTGTCCAGAACTTCAGCAAACCTATCAAGTGACAAGTCAGCTCGTTCTTTTTCTATACCAAGGGAGTTGAAAGAATTATAAAATAAATCTAGCAAGCATGATAGGCTGAAAGCTCAATACAGTACAGCACAAGTGGTGTACTCTCAGATTTTACCAACGCTATCACAACCCCTGTGGCAGCGAGTTCTTTAGCAGGACATCGCTCTGAATTTAGTGTTCTGTGTCAGACAATAGCAGAATCGGTTCACATGTTTGTGTGGGAAGGGGAGGAGGTGCAGGAAATGATCTTTGTGGCTATCTAGAGTAATAGATATTTTTTAAAATCATTTCACAATCATCATTATAATAAGACATGAAATAATGTGCATTCACTGGAGACCACTGCATGTCTCAATCTACTAGATCCATTCAACCACCCAAGAAGGTCAAATAGATTCTTTAAAAAAAAAGCATCGTCTGGTGTCTTAATACTAATGTGGTGTGACTACTGAACAATAACCATGGATGGAAGCAGATTTGTGACTGGATCACATGTGTAACTGTGTGATCGCGGATAAGCATCTAGAGCTCTATATTCATCTACCTATAATAATTATTGGGCAGAGGGAATATGATAGAGACATTCAGATAACTGAAAGGTATAAACAATGCACAAGAAGTAAGCAATTTTCAACAGAAAGGAGGTACTAGAACATGCAGTCACAATAGGAAGCTCTTAGGGAGGAGCAAAATAAGGAAATGCTTGTTCACAGAAAGGAAAGCAGATAACAGAACAGCCTCCCAGGGGAAAATGCTGTATGAGAATTCAAGAACACGCAGGGATAAATACAAAGGGTCCTTAGTGGCAATGAAGTGACAATAAGGCCTGCTGGGGCATTGTAGGCAGGGGGGGGGGGGGGAATTGGGCATCATATTCCTTGTTTTTATGTCACTTGCTGCTCCAGGACTGGCTGCTGAATCTTCCAGCCCGAACAGATGCCAGTGCATAATAGCACAGCTTGGATCCCAAATACTGTAAAAAGACTGTTTTAAACAAACCATTTCAGAAATGCAGTAAGGCCTAGAGCACTGGTTTTCAACCTGTTCTGCTTAAGAATCCCTATTACAGCATATTGTGAAATTCTGCAGAACCCTAAACCACTTTTCCCCTGCTCCCCTTCTACCATAGATAGCATGAAACCCTGGCGAAAAACAGTTACCTAGTGAAATGTTTGCACTTGTCAGCATGAGGTTTGACATACCCAAGACATGCCCTAATCTAGCAACGTATGGTTCTTTGTGCCTTATGGCATAATGATCAAGAGGAACAACCCTTGATAGAAATATCTAATCATTTTATGCCAAGATAGTTTTACAAGTGTCGGCTAATGAAATGCTGATGCCATCAGCGCAAGCCTTCTAAGCTACAAATGAAATAAAATGAGGGTGGTCGCATATAGATTAGCGACTTGGAAATTTATTTTAGACCCCCAAGTATCTCCACTTCAGTTTTATGGGCAATTAACCTTCATATGTTGCCAGTATTTCAGAAAGCCATTAAGTGCAATGTATAGACTGTGTTGTCCCATTGACAAAGGGGGACACGGACAATGGATGAACCTGCTGACAAGATTGATTTTCTTCTTGAATGCTGTGTGCATTGGGATCTGGCAAAGGATGCAGATGGACTCTGGAGCTAGAACAACAAACACTCTTAGATATAGGTACAAAATGGAAGTCACCAATCTGAGGAAAGCTTAGAAACAGCACAACGCGTTACAATGGAAGATGCTCTACCAGCCAGAACACGTTACGGAAAAGTTGTGGCATTAGTGATTTCTAATAAATGGTCAGTTTCAGGGCAGCTGTGAAAGGAGAAGGGATTTGTTTCATAAGTGAAAAATCGCATTTTTAAACCACAGAATGATTTCCAACATTTGTTTATAGGGGTTGTGTGTTTGCCATTTCGGCTGTTTTTCTTAATGGATGTAAAGGGAGACTAAGTATCTGGGACCCTGTATCAAGACTGAACAGGTGAAGGTTTCTTAACCACCGTGTCCCATTTTTTTCCATTGGTATAGGCAATTCACTGCACGTCTCACCATAGAGAAACATATATGATTGCATCAGCACTTAAGTGAAAAACTGCAAACAGGGAGGTGGCTATGCACGCTACTGCACCTTTAAGAAGCGTGCTGCCGCGAGTCACTTCCTGTCTCTCCGCAAGGCAACTTGGGACATTGTTAGCCAGGATAGCCACAGGCTCGGTTATACTCTAGTTCTGTTTGGCTCCTGCAATAAAACAGTTGTCCATTTATATCCCTGCACTTCAGTGCTGTTCCTGTTCCAATGTTCAGGTAAGATCAAGCAGTGGGGGAACACAAGGCTGCATTTTCATTTTGGGAGAACTTGCACCACTCAAGCTGCTGTGGGTTTAAAGGTGGATGGGGTCCCAACTTTCACAGATCACCTATGTGTGGTGGAGGAAGGGAGAAGATGCATGATTGTAACTTTGACTTATTCCTACCTATTGTTATCTTCTGTTATTGTTATTGTAACTGACTTATTCCTACCTATTGTTATCTTCTGTCACTTGAATTGTTACTCCAGTTATACCCTTGTTAAATGTAAACCGATCCGATATGGTTATTTACTATGAAGGTCGGTATATAAAACTTAAATAAATAAATAAATAAAATGAAATGTAATCTGGCCCTGTGTGTGTACGAAATAGTCAACCATATCCATATGGTTAAAAAAAAAAAAACTTTACATTTACCATCTATTAGCCCAGCTACTAAGTCTTTCTGTATTTGACGTCATGTAGGCATTTTCCACATCACTTTTTCGAAAGCCAAGTCATGCACCATATAGGAAAAAAGTAAAATAGAACAGAGTAAGAACAGGCCATTCAATCATGTTATAGTAAAGAATAAGGGCCCGATTTATTAAGAGAAAGTCTCCCATTCTGAGCCTACAGCAAAACAAATCTGGCCCTTCAGTTTTCAGGAAATAGTGCAATGAGCCCGCCCTGAGCTCAGATGAATCTCGCCCATCCAATGCATTCACTAGAGAGTGCTACAGTGATCCATGTGGGGTGAGATGAGGATGAACACTGGAGGAGAGAGGCACAAGTTCATGAATCGCAATGCTACAGCGAACTGTGATTGACAAAAATAAACACTCTGCCTGCCAGGGAATACCTGGAGTTTTCTGGTGGCATTTGGGATTGTCATCTAGAATCATAGTTCAGGAATATAACTCTGAACTGAAGAGTTCGTTTTTTCCTTGAGGAACATTCCATTTTTAGCAACTAGAAATGGTTTAATTTATAAAAACATGATTACTTTTTTTTGGTCCTAATTTAGGCTCTAATTTACTTTTTCTACCAGACACAGAACTGGGGGAAGAAAAAACTCGGTAAATGAAGCCATTAATAGCAGAAGCCCTGTATACTTGATTGTGTAAATGTTCAAGGACTTCCATCATTTAAGGTCAGGGCAAAATGACACAAAGAAGACGAGAAAGGAATATGCCTTTAACCTTTTTTTTTTTTTTTACTCCTCTACTTTATTTCCATGTCCAGAATTTAGCATGTAGTAACATCCATTCTAGGTCATCCAGCTCCCACCCCACGACAATTTACAGCCTTGAAGACAAACACTTAGAGGTCAGTATTCAAAAAGCCGGCAAACAGTAAATTTACAGACCAGCACAATAAGGCACACTCAGAGCGCAATTTAACCTCAGACTGTGCACACATTTTGTGTGTGCACAGTCTTACTAGTGCAACAAGGAGCTGTGCACACAAAACTCTGTACACATAGAACTCTGCATATTCCCTAGTGCTCTCTCATGCAAATCCCATGCTAATGAAGGCAGTGGCTATTCAATGCAGAGAGAGGTAGGCAGACCTACTCGTGTTTTCCTAGCACTGGAAACTCAACTCCTGGTCCAAGGTGACATGAAGTTTCCAGGGCTAGTGTTAGTCTCTGGGCAAAAGCTGATGCCGGATCCTGCATTTGGGATCTTATGTGCACAAAATGGATCCTCTCCTCTCCAGATCGTTGCCAGATTATCCTGCATAAGGCTCTGTGCTTTCAGTTTATGCACCACAAATTTCAAACAAAGAGACACTAACCCTGTGCCTGGAACCAGGCTGCCTCAAGATTAGGGGAAGGGGGGCAGCGGAAGGCTAAGATGTGGCTTCTCAACCTTCCCGTAAGATCCACATTCTCAGCCCAACTTCCTGAATCCATGACAGACTATGTTATACACAACAGAGACAATTGGGTCTTGAAACTATTCACAAATGGGTTTTCTGATGCTGCATCCCAATGCTTCATTAATTGCAAATTCTGATTTGCCTGAAGCTGTTCTAATGCCTTGGTTCATTTAAATCTATTGTAATCCACCTTGACACCAACTGTGGGAAAAGGAGACATATCAAATGCTGATAAATAAATAGATAAAGTTAGGAGCGCAAAAAAGTTATCCTCCTAACTCTCTGCTCTTTACCATGCACAGACCACATTTTTTGCGCACACAAATCATTTTCCATGCATAAACTTGTTTTACCATGAGTCAAGTCTTTTCTGGTTTGTGTACCTTTTTCAACTCTGGATACATTAACATACCATAAGCTTACTGCATCAGGAGTTAAAATAAGAAATTAGCTTGTGTGTTAGGAAACTATGCTTAATTTCAGTGCACAGTTTTAATGCTCAGCTTTTTGCATCAGCTACTTAAGCTGGGAAAGGTTTATGTGCCTAACTTTTCACAGATACTCAGCGTGACTTGCACACACAAGAATCCTGCTGAATATACTCAGATACAGTTAGGGTAAAGTTAGGACTGGAATTTTTCCTACCAGGATTGTGCATGCAACTTTAGCCAGAAGACTCTCAGTATGTGTCCTCACTGCCAAACGTTTAGCCTCAACTCTTGGAATGCCTCCATCAACTCCCTTTTCTGTCTGACTTATTTTTGTGCACATTGTTTGGAAAAATTTCAAGATTTGAATATCGACCTCTGGTGGTATAATCCAACCTACAGTTTACTTGTAGATTTTGACATCATTATCCTTAGCTCATTTGGCACTGACCAGGTAAAGGAAGACAATTCAATTCTCAAAACTCCAGGGAGGATGACTCAGAACCAATGTCAGAAAATATTTCTTCAAGGAGAGGGTGGTGGATGCCTGGAATGCCCTTTAGGAGGAGGTGGTGAAGACAAAAACGGTAAAAGATTTCGAAGAGGCATGGGATAAACACTGTGGATCCCTAAAGGCTAGAGGATGGAAATGAGGAAAAGAGCACATGGGGGTAACTTGCTGGTGTGGCGGTTACTACCCTTAACCAATAAGCCTTCATACTGTTGATGCAACTCATTATTGCTCTCTGCTTTAACAGCAGAGGGGAAGAGAGGAAAAGGGGAATTCGTTTCGGACAGAAACCAACAAGGACATTGAATTTCACAGTCTGGGAAAACAAGCATGGGAATAACTTGCTGATGTGACTGTTGATGCTCTTAACCAATAAGCCTTGAACTTGTGATGTAACTCCAACATTGCTCTCTCCTTCAATGCCAAGAGATAAGAGATAAAGGGGAATTGGACTCAGACGGCAACCAACAAGGGCCCTGACATTAACGGTTTGGGAAACTAAGTATGGGGGTGACTCATATGCCATGGCAGATGCCATCCCCTGATGCTACCATTATAGAGGAGACCTGGATGGCGAGACTGATGCTACCATAAACTTGCTGGACAGACTGGATGGACCATTTGGTCCTTTTCTGCCATCATTTCTATGTATGTTTCAAAAGCTAATCTCAAATGTATTGAGTTAGTTCAATAAAATGTATCACATGCAACTTCTTTGCTGACCTTTATTCGTATATAAGTGAAAGGAATTGGAGGGAAGGAACATTGTCATTGTTATAACACACTAGGAGTCTGGTCTGGTTCTCTCTTGGGCCAGAACTCTTCTCTGGAGGATGCTACATGGACGGTGTTCACAGTTCCCAGGACAAGGAAAACCTTGCCCATCACTCAACTGAAACATCTAAACAGCTACACTCAGGGACCATGATTTCATGTATGAAGACAGCACGTAACCCCTGCCTGTGGGTTATTCCTGTGATTACCAGCCCAAAGCAAAGGAGAGATTTTAAAAAAAAAAAAAGCTAAAAATACCCTGGTTAATAGACTCATAGTTCTGGATCCCAGCCCTGATTCCAACTGAGCTGGAAGTATAAACAAGAAACCACCTCATTTCTTTAGAAACCCCCATAATGCTGAATTCCTGCCAGGAGTTGACTCCAAGACATTTCAGAGGTAAAGGGAGGCTGGGACTACACAGATTTGAGGAACTCAGAGTCCACTGGACTTTGATACTGTAATGGATAAATACCCACGAGACATATTTTCTCATCTTCAATGAATTCATATATGAGAGTTTAGCCAAAGTCAAATTATATCTCTTGACAGGGAAATCTCTGTCTGAGAATTATTTTCCCAGAGCTGGCAAATCCTAAAGGGGTAATTTCTAAACACTACATGTTTATCAATGGAGATTTGCCTGCTAAGCCCCTGCATATGAAGGTGTGGGAGAGAAATCTAGGGGACAGGGCTAGTGCTAGCTTTTTTGCTGCCCCCCACCCCTTCATTCAGTCTCTGTCCCAGGACCATCAAATAAAGCCCAGCTCCCTCATACAATATATATTTTTAAAAACTGACACGTCCGCAACCACCCCACAAACCCATGCATAGGTAAGGGTGTTAGGTACCCTAGGCAAACCTTATAGCTTTGCACGCATGCCACACACACATCCTCCCCCCCCCCCCCCCCCCTTTACAGACACACTCAATTCAATTATGCATTTATAAAAAAAATGTACATGACAAAGAACATTCAAGAGTACATTCTTCTGAGGCGGAGGGGTCTTTTCTTGGCTGGGGAGGACAGGATCCCCTGCCCCCCAGGTACCCCCTAAAGCATAGCACCTGGGGGCCTTGGCTCCCCCCCCCCCCCCCCCATCCTCCCCTTAAGTAAGTCGCTGAGCCTCTGGTGGGTTGACTTCCATTCCGCCCGTGGCTTCTCACCTTCTTCCTCCCTTTGGCCTCTCTCCTCTTGCTGCTGGCCCACCGCTCCCCTGGGCGTACCGCCCCATGCAAATACATGGTATGCACACCCAGTCGCTCCGGGCCTGCTAGGGGAGAATTTAGATGTATGGGATCTTTTGTTTGTCTATCAGGCATAGCTCTATCTCATCCACTCTTGTTGAAAATGGATATAAACTACTTTTTCCACTGGTACCTGGTTCCGGACCGATTATAGAAAATGTTCCCTAATGCTAGTGGGAATTATTAGTTTCATTTTTTTCATTTAATAGGATTTATTAATTGCTTCACACTAAAAGGCCAAAGTGATATACAATGAAACATAAGGATAAGAATATATGTCATATAAAAGATAAATATAAAACATACATATGAATGCTAAGCCCTCTAAGCAACAGATATATTACATCTACACAATAGCATCTTGCCTATACATAATTTGCATCATTGTAATACAGTGGACACTTTTTAATCATATTTGGTGGCAGTGCCTTTCTATTGAATTATATTGGGATATTAGTTTAATTATGGTTTGTTTCTTCTAAAGATCCAAATATGTTTGTATTTTATTTTTTTTTATTTAACATTTTTCTATACTGACATTCGCACGAGACATCACATCGGTTTCCAGATAACAGCAAATTCAGCCAACAGGGCTTTACATTGTAATTGATATTATAACTAGGTACTGATATTGTACTGGGTATAACCCATGCACACTGCTTCAATCTCTCTTCAACGTTTCATCTTACAGATTATTATTGCTGCAAGGTGTACTCTAGCCGCTTGGTGGGAACAGACTACTGCTGCTCCCCATGGCACTGGTGCAACATCTAAAGACTGGACATTAAATGGCTAAATTGACTGCTTTGAAACATAACTATGTATGTTTTTATGTAAACCACCTCGGGTGTCTTTATAGTAGCATGCGGTATACAAGCTTCTTAAAATAGATAAATTGCTCTCTAAATTTAATACTATATGGAAACATTTTCAGCTTTGGCTGGAAAGTCATTGGAATGGAGATGGTGATTTGCTTTGCATAACAGCTCAGTAATTTCTGACTATGCTGGGGGGAGGGCGGAGGGGATGGGGTGGAAGGGTAGAGGGTCAAGATGCTACTTTTCTGCGGGGTATAGTGTTCTGTGACAGATTAGTTAGTTATATACCGTTGTTCCAAGTGAAGATCACAACGGTTTACAAGATTACTGAACTGAAAAATTTATATAAAAGATTCAATTCTATAAAAAAGAGAAACTGCCAGCACTGCCCCTCCCCTTCCCCCTAAAAAAAACAACAAAAAAAAACCCCAACTAAACTAAACTGAGGTGCTAGGAGATAAAAAGGACTTGGAAAAAACAGTGCCATCCAGAGGCAGTGAAAGAGCTGAAAATAAAACACTGAAGTTGCAGACTGCCGTCTGATTCCTAGGCCCATGCTCTTGTCATTAAACTGCAATGATCCAATTCCACAGTTGCTGATGGCTGAAGACCAGCTGAGGCCCAGAACTCTTTGCTTATTTCATCTTTGCCTCTTCCTTTTCAGTAAGCAACCTTATATGGCATATTAACCAGCACTCATCAGTGAAAGCACCTGTTCGGCAGACAAGTCCTTCCCGGTGCAGAGAAATGCTGCTGTTGGTAAAACTTGAATATATAGTGATCTGTGCAGCGCTCACCCACTTATTAATCAATCACAACCTTGTACGAGCTCAAATGCTTTCAAGGGCTCTTATTACAAGGAGCTGAAAATGCATTGTGTCTGTCGCATGCAAGTCTGATGGGAGCCCAGCTGTGTGATGTGCCCTCTTGTATCTGTCACAATTACTTTAAGGAGCTGCTATTTGTGTCATCTCCTGATTCCATTGCAGCAAAATTTGAGTTCCTTGCTGCTGCTGACAGGGGGCGACGGCCTTGTCGACGTAGAGCCGTGGCAGTCTCCCGGTCTCCAGCTCCGCACCTGCTGCTGACAGTGATGGGGGAAAACGCCGGAGGCTCCGAAGGGAAGAAAGAAAAAGGAGCTAACCGTGAAAGAAAGGAGCTCAGGAGAGGAAAAAGGAAAAAGAGAGAGAGAGAGAGAGAGAGAAGAGGGGAAGCGTGGGGAGAGTAGTCTGGTGTTTCTGCTCTGTCTGACGGCAGAAAAAGGACCATATGACCCATCTAGTCAGCCCATCCGTCCAAATTATCAGGCCCTCACAATTTCCATCACTCCATCAGGTATCAGGAGTGTGGATTTGTAATGTAAAACAGTGTAAAATTAATTCTCTCTGATGAAGAACCCCCGGATGTGGATAACTGAGAAGTGGAAGGTTTGGTGGCACCCAAAAGTGGAATTAGAGGGCTTACGTCTTTTGTCTAATGCCTGGGGACACACATCATCATGTAAACATGGACACCTTAGAGCAGAGGTTACCAAACCTGTCCTGGGGGAAACCCCAGCCAGTCAGGTTTTCAGGACACCCACCGTGAATATGCATGAGGTTAAATCTGTATGCTAAGGAGGCAGTGCATGCAAATTTTATCTCATGCATATTCATAGTGGATATCCTGAAAACCGGACCAGCATTGGGAACCACTGCCTTAGAGGAAAAGCAGGATAGGGGAGATATGATAAAGACCTTTAAATACCTCCTTGTCTATATTTAATGCACAAGAGGCAGGCCTCTTTCAAAAGAAATGAGGGATCATGGGATGAGGGTGAAAGAGGTAGACCAGGGAAGTTTTGGTTTGTTTGTTTTTTTATAGAAAGGATGGTGGATTTAATTTAATTTATATTCCACTTTTGGTGACTGGTCAGCCACTTCAAAGCGGGTTACGTTCAGGTATGATCAGTATTTCTCTGTCCTCAGAGGGCTCACAATCAAAGGGCCCTATTTACTAAACATTTTTACCAGAAATGGGAGAAACTGGCTTTCTAAGTTTGTATCCGAGGAAAGGAGGGTGAAGGGACTTGCCCAGGGTCACAAGGAGCAGTAGGCAAGCAGTTTTGTGCATGGGCTGTATGGCGTTTTCCTGCTATCATGTTTCTATGCCTCTAATTTAAAGGAGCATTTCAACTGAACCGGCTGCTCGAGAAATTCAGCCAAATTGAAATGGTCTTGGAGGGTATATAGAATACAGTAGTTTTTTTTTGTACAAAGATAGCTTCAAATCACAGAGAAAGTTTCTTGTCGATGCTCTCCTCTGATCCCACCCGCTAGGCCTTGCAGGGTGGCGCTGCGCTTGTAACAAACTCCCTACCATGAACTCAGCATGGGCTGGTAGTGTGGGAACAGCGCCGTTCTCTCAACACAATCCCTGCACAACTCAAGGCAACGCCATCAAGCATTGCCTTGAGCTAATCCTTCCACGCCATTCTGGGGTAACTCAAGTCATTCCAGCTTTTAATCAGATCAGAATTAGGCACAGGTGAATGATTGAGAAGCCTTAAAATCGCGGCGGTGCAAGCATGCTCGCAATAAAGTCAAGGACAGCAAATAGCTCATAGTGCTATTCTGCAATGGGAGGGGTAACTCCCTGAACGGGAAATCAGAAAGTGCTCCAGCCAGCTTAATAAGGATCTGCCTCCATTCTGAAACAAGAGAACAGCCATGAAATAAGTGGTTTTGCTTCATGTCGCCACAAAACGAAACAAAAGAAATTCATTTTATTTTGCAAATAGCGTGCACTAAAATGGAAAAATAGCAGCAGGCTATGAACCAGGGAAGCAAAGGCTCAAATCCCACTGCTGCTCCTTGTGACCTTGGGCAAGTCACTTTACCCTCTGCCTCAGGTACAAAAGTATGGAGGTAATTTTCAAAGGGGGTTACATTTATTTATTTATTTAAAAACTTTTCTATACTGTTGTTAAGTGATATACCATCACAACGGTTTACAAATAGGCACATAAATAAATTTGAAATAGATTTTACTTTAAACATGTGTAAATGTTACATACTATTGTAGCAATTTTCAAAAGCCATTTACTTGCGTAAAGTGAACTTACTCGAGTAAATCCTATGGATAGTTCAATGGCGTATATTATAGCAATTTTCAAAAACCCACTTACACAGGTAAAGTGCATTTATATGTGTAAAACCCAATTTTAAGCATATAAATGCTTTTGAAAATCAGATTGTAAATTCTCTGGGGACAGGAAAATACCTACAGTACATGAATTTAATCTGCTCTGAAGTGCCTAAAGGCGGAATATAAATCAAATAAATAATAATAAATGAAATACATTTTTAAATATTAAAAAAAAGAACTCTGCCTATCTGAAAAAACCCGAAACTGAACAAAATAAAAATATTTTGGCATGATCATTCTTATGAACAAATAGAAAGCAGACTATCAATGAAGGTGGGTCCCTAACAAATGATGATCAACTTTGGTATAAACTAGCAAAGATTGAAAGGTGAATTTTAAGAGATGTGTGCACGTAATACAGCAGATGTGGGTGCAAGTAGCAACTTAATCATGCTGGGACTAATTTTATAAACCTTACATATATGTGTGCAAGTACAGTTATGTGAAAATCTTTGATGGCGTAAAAAAAGGGGCGGGATTGGAGTTTTAGGGCAGGGCCAACGTATGCACACGCAAGTAGAAATTTTATATCCAAACGCAGCACATGTTTGGCTTGTAACTACGTACATTTACTTCTGCTATTTATCAGAGATAAGTCTCAATAAAACTATTTATAGCCAAATACAGACTGCCTGAGGAGTCTGGATAAACAGGGGCAGGGGGAGTGCAAGATAAAGACCCAGTCTAGAGATAAACTTGGCAAATTGGTGAACTAACTTCACACGCGCATGTTATAAAATTAGCCCACTTGCACATATAAAAACAGACAATGCCTAAGGAAAATGCGCGAATAGTTACTCGTGTAACTGCTTAAAATTATCAGCACACGTACGCACGCCAGGCATATTTTATGAGACACGCATTCACTTGCGTGGACAATTTAAGACTCCTGCATGTGCAGCCGTGCGCCCCAATATGCAGGCATACGGGCACGCGCGCTGGTTTAAAAAAAGTTACCATCCCGGAGAATAAAATGGAACGGAAGGGAATAGAATGGAATCAGTGATGATGGTGGCAGGAATAAAGTAAGAAAAATCCTAAATGAAAGATGGATGGAGAGATACAGGTAGACAGATAAATATATCTCTTCCATGTGCATTAGCATGTTTATATCAAAACCGCTAAGAAAATGTCATAAACAGGTACATTCTCACCCTGCCAGTATCTGCCCTAGTAAATCATCCAGAAAAGCAGTGCTGAGGAGGAGGCATCTAAATCACAAACTAAAACAGGTCAGAGTTGCAATTATGATCACTGAAGCAGGCATCAGTGTGTTGTGCATAATTAAAATGACTATAGGACCTCTCCATAAATATATCGGCTATGGAAGTGCTCTGGCTGCCGGTCTCTGATCCGACAGCACGACCTTGGATGACTTTCTCTCTAGCAATGCCAGAGTCCTTCTTTTGTGCTAATTTGTTTTCGCTATTAGGACCTGGCTCACTTTGTTATGTCAATAATTATATTCCTGTTGGAGATTTATGTTTTCCCCCCTGAGTACTATCCTCATCCATACTGCACTTCCCAAGCCTACAACACAAACAAAACCTCTTCACTTCCCAGCTAATACTTCTCTGAGTCAGCCTGGGCTGGAGATGCTACAAAGGCAGCAGTCACAGTCCAAGGAAAAAAAAAAAAAAAAAAAGGTCATTGCATAATGGCGACACCTAGTGGCCAGATTTAAGGCCCATGATTGCAGGGTTCCGGAAGGAGCCTGCTGTATGGCCCCTGGTACAGGACTGCTGCCTCAAATGACCGGTCTAAAATAAGTTGGGAGGGGAATTTAAATCCCTAGGTAATTGTAAATGAAGGCTCATAGTGCCAGATTCAAGCCCTGTGTCTGAGTTTTAAGGAGCAGGAAGAAACTGCCAAACCAAAAAATCCCAGAAACTCAAGCGATATCCCTATGTGTACATTATCACCCTATAATATTCTGTATTGCTTTGTTACTGAGACTGAACATTTCTGACTGTGACAAATCACTGCTTGTGCGCTCTGCTCAGAACCTCTACTGGAACACCTGAATCAACCTCGTGACCAATCAACTTGCAAAGCACAACAGGGATAGCACATATCGTAACAATTTTCAAAAGCCCAATTATGCACTTAAAGTGCATTTACACACATAAAACCTATTGACAACTCAATAGCCTATCATAGCAATTTTCAAAAGCCCACTTACCCGCATAAAGTTCAGTTTTAAGCACATAAATCCTTTTCAAAATTGCCCCCAGTATCATTATTTCCTTTCACGATCTGTTACTTTACTTATAACACAGCTCCACTCCCTGATGCACTAGGTCATTCTAAACATGCATGGGAGGGGTTTATCTACAGTTTGACAAACTCTGCACAGCAATCAAACACCTTTTTCCACTGACCAGTATCACCTTGCTAAACTCCTAGCTGCAAGCTCTTGTCTTCTTACAAGGATAACCAGCTGCTTGGAAAGGCAGCATGATCCCTCCCAACTGGTCTTGGCCTCCCTGGCAGTCTGTTTCCCCTGATAGTTCGACTTCTCTCCCACACAAACACATCTCTCTATATAAGCCTTTCCCTCCTGCCATCTGACTCTTTCTTCTGGCTGAATTTAGGTCATTTCTCCCTTGAAAGAGTGGACACCCTGGAAGGAGAGAATGAAACATGACAAAGTTTGAACAGTGCTCAAAGATACGGCAGCTGGAATTCAATGCCAAGAAGTACAGAGTCATGCATCTGGGATGTGGTAATCCAAAAGAGCTTGTATGTGATGGGGGAGTGAAAGCCTGATATACACGGACCAAGGGAGGGATCTTGAGGTCATAGTGTCTGAGGATCTGAAGATGGCGAAGCAATGTGACAAGGCAATAGCTAAAGCCAGAAAAATGTTGGGCTGCATAGGTCCTTGGTGAGGTCTCCCCTGGGGTACTATGGTCTCCAGAACTGAACACATCTCAAAAAAGGATAGAGTCAGGATGGAGGCGGTCCAGAGAAGGGAGACCAAAATGGTGGAGGGTCTCCATCAAATGACCTAAGAGGAGAGGCTGAAGGATCTTAATATGTATACCATGGAAGAGAGGAAGTACAGAGGAAATATGATACAGACCTTCAGATACCTGAAAGGTTTTAATGATGCACGAACTTCTAACCTTTTTCATTGGAAAGGAAACAGTAGAACTAAGTCACAAAATGAACTTCAGGGGGAGCAACTCAGAACCAATGTCAAGAAATATTCCTTCCCGGAGATAGTGGTGGGTGGCTGGAATGCCCTTCCGGAGGAGGTGAAGTCAAAGACGAAAATGAAGAAAAAAGATGCATGGGGGTAACCTGATCAGTACGACAGTTACTACCCATAGCGAAAGCACAGGGATTACTACCCATTTTAACAGCAGGGGAAAAATAAGGAACGGATTCAGACAGCAACCAACACATTCCCTGACTTTTATGGTCTTGGGTACTGATATGTAGACATAAGGGAAAAAGCACAGGACTGCTTTTACAGCCAAGTCCAAAAGCAAAACAAGTCAAGCAGCATTGCCTGAATTTTCAAGAAGTCTCCTCACCCAGAAAAAATGTTGCTAGCAGTCATTTATGGATTTGACATTTGCTTGTTTTTGATTGTACTCTTATAAGGCTTGGGGGTAACTGCACAGAGACTACTCTTAACAGAAACTTGGGGGTAACCTGCATGGCATGGCAGATATTATCATAAGATGCTTGCTGGGCAAACTAGATGACCATTTGGTCCTTTTCTACTGTCATTGCTATGTTAGGATGAAATACAATTCCCAGCTGTCTCTTCCCTTTCCTTAAAGCGGACTACATCTCCTGCTCTGGGGGGCTTCTACAGTGCCTTCTGTGTCTCTGGTCAGCAACTTTCTCCTAATCTGTGAACTCTTTCTGGCTGTACAGGGTGCCAAGCATATCACACTGACATGGAAGAGACAAATTTTAATGAGGGTTGATTTTAGTCACAAAGACTAGAATACATCAACAAGGCAGGCTCAGTTTTATTCAAGAAATTTAAATAACTGCTACGTCGGAAAGAAACAACGAGAAGGGAATTGATTAATGTCAGCCTGACATGCATGGACAGTCCAGGAATTTGAAACATCAATGCAAGGACAAATCCAGGTACCTGGCCACCACGTTCGAGGATGCGCATTCGAGCATCACAGACCACTTGCACTTGAAGGAGTGGAAAAGCTTTTCTGTTGCAGAAGATCTCCTCTATCATAGGGTGGGATGATGGCTACGTGAGTGGCAGTCAACAGCTCCCAGAACATTGGGAAATTGAGCTACGGCATAAAAGCCTCTCTTCATTTCCATCAAGTCCTGCCTGTCCTGAGGAAATGCTATGCAGCAATCCATGTGGTCGGATACAGCTGTTATGACCTGGCCCAGACAGCAGGAAAATGTGATTTAGGATATTCCCCCCACGACCCCTACTGTCATTTGGAAAGAGCCGCTTGCCATGAAATGCAGGGTGGTCAATAGCTTGGTGAGGCCCGGCACAGCGTGGGATCTTTCTGTGACCAGATCAAGATCCCCTCTGATTCTTCATATAATTCCAGGGTAGCCCAAGAGCTGAGGTGATACCTGCTAACCATATAATCCTCTGGAATGCCCAGCAATGAAGGAAAGATGTGCTTCCTGTATGTCCTCTACTGTGACCGCCTGCATGCCAAGCACTGCTGTGGCCCACGACCCTCTCACTGCAGAGCCAGTGGCTCAGGCTCCGGTGCAGGGTCTTCTCTAGGAGGGGTTGAAACTTCCCTTGCCTATTCTTGTGGTTGTTTTTCCTTGTGTTGTCTGTGGTGAGCCTTCTGAAGCATCCAGTAACCCTCAACAGGTAAACTTGCCACAAATATTATGGGTTGAGGAAGCCAGGCCAGTTAAGAACAGCTGTTTTCATTGGCTCAGGAGAGCCAGATGGGTGTGTCTGATAGAATACCTCTTTTTTTTATCATGCGTGGATAATCGCCGTGATAATAGCAACGGGCGTGCAATAAAAAGTTTTTCCCCCCCTGGTACCACAAAAAAATAAATAAATAAAAAGTGTGTAGCTATTTCTGATGTTAAATCCCATGCTAGTGTGCATTAAAGCTAACATGGAATTCAACAGGAACCTTAATTTGCATTAACTCCTCCCACATGCATGCTACATTTAAAAATTTGCACGCTAGCTTGCACAGCACTATTCATGGTGTGTTCGGTCCCTAACGCACTTTGATGAATGACCCAGTTAGCCGGATAATTAGCTACTGAGCAAGTCTAAAGGTTAGCCGGATAACTTATTCAGCTAACCAAAAAGATATCTGGGTATATTCGGTGACACAGCTGTGTCACGGAATATCCCAG
Source organism: Rhinatrema bivittatum (assembly GCF_901001135.1). NCBI lineage: Eukaryota > Metazoa > Chordata > Amphibia > Gymnophiona > Rhinatrematidae > Rhinatrema > Rhinatrema bivittatum. The sequence continues at coordinate 39,669,599 of NC_042632.1, read as the reverse complement.
CTAAGTTAAAAGAGATAAACTTATCATGTAACTTATCTAGCTGACTAGGCTTTGAAAATGTCTTCCTCGAATTAATTAATTGTATAATGGATTTGAATGACAATAAAAAGTGAATTTAAAAAAATGTAACCCTGTAAACATACTTTACACTGACTTTGCCTAATTGTGTGTGCATACATTACTTGTATAACAACCCACTTTTTAAACTCAATGTATGCAGGGATTCTGTGTTTGAAAAATCACATTTTTCTGTGCAAGCTTACCAGTGTGTGTGTGTGTGTGTGTGTGTGTAAAGCTTTGCAGGTAGGCGCCTTATTGAAAGCTTGCCTGTAAAATATCCATCAATGCAAACAAACAATCTCATACTAGCAGCATAATCAGAATGTATTCCATTGTTTCCTAATACTAAAACAAAATATAAATTTCATAGAAATGCCTCCCTATCAAACTTCCTGACCCACTACAGCACACCCCTCCTCCAAACCTAACTCCTACCTCAGAAATGCCTTCCCCCTCCTTTGCTATACCTGTTATACTGTAAATATATGGATACTGTTTATACTGTAAATACGTAGTCATTCCTTATCACAATTACTGTTTTAGATTTAGTTCTAACTTGTTTTAAAATCTCAGCTCCCTGTAAAGCATTTTATGCTACATTCGTGTTCAGTGTAAACCGATGTGATGTTCCCAATGAATGTCGGTCTATAAAAAATGTTAAATTTCATAGAGAAAGTTGTGGAAAAAAAATAATGATATGAAGAAGAGCATATTATTTCAGAAAGAGGAGGAAATTGATCTCCTTATTGAACCCATATGGACTGCTCGCCTGAAACAGAACAATCCATTTAGTCACGGTTGGGGAGAGCCTATTAAATCTCTCTTCCATTAATATTTCTGATTGCTCTCTCTGAAGAGATAACTAGTAATGATTGTGGGTTGCAGTTATTACAGTCCCTATAATGAAGTGCCACATCATATTCGGGGAGAGCTTACAAATTCTTTTCCTTAGAGCTGTGGTGGGAGGACCCACACAATCCCTGATCCAAATGCAAAATTAAAAAAAAAAAAAAAACAAACCAGACTTCAAACCACAGAGACTGTAAGACTCTTCCCTAGCACTCATATTCACGGACTGCATTACAGTCTTCATTCTTATATCTTCTTTCCGGGGACTTTTTAAGCCAAGCACATCTCCTCTCTCTCAAATATATTCCTCAGCTTCTTAGCCAGTCTTACTATATCCACCAACATTTCCTAATCATTCCTCCTGCAGGTTTAATGCCATATACTAACCTGCTCATTTACATCCATATCACAAGAAATATCTTGCGTATTACCAGCCTGGCAACGTATTCTGCTGGTCTTGATTCCTCAGGGTTGCCAAGATGTTAAAAAGCCACGAAACCCATCTAAAATAACCTTCCCCCTCCACACACACAAGCATGTGTTTCCAAAAATCTCTGGTGGTTCGTCTGGATCATCCCAACTCTTGACCCTAACTCCCAAGCCCCTCACAGATCATAAATGCAATAAAATAAAGTGTCCTTTATTAAGTCCCCCCTCCTCCAAACACACAACTAAAGCTCCAGCCAAAGGCTTATAAAATATGAAAGCTCTAATTTGGGACACCCTCAGCTGCTGGCAGTTTGAGCTCTGCGTCTTCTCCTGCTGCCGCTGCACCCTCAGGTGTGCCGCCCCATGCAAATGCATGGTTTGCACACCTGGTTGCACGAGGCCTGGAATGTGTCTGTTGTCTGCTTTTTTTTTTTAGATGGGAGGTCTGGGTGAACTGGTAGGGGTTCAGGGTGAAGGGCTAGAGCGCCTAGATGAACTAGACCAAGGCAGAAATTAAGATTTTGGCACCCAGAAGCATAGTGCCATGGAGGCCACCCCTTTGAAACTACCTGTACATGGTCCTAAAATCAAGCAGAAGCAGGCTCCTCTTTGGCCTGGATATTTGGCAGTTTCAGAATTTGGCACCCTAAGCAGTTGTCTATGCCTAAATCCAGGACTCAACTAAACAAAGACTGGGTGAACTGGCAGAAATTTTGGTGAACTGGTGATTTCAAATATGCATGCAAATACATATTTTTGAAATGGTATACTTTATAAAATACCTACCTCTGTGTATAAATCAGGGTTATTAAGTGCATGTTATATTTTTATACACATCTAAAATATAATGCACGTCTATTTAGAAAATAGGTAAAGAATGCACTTTCTTGCATTGTAAATAACTGCATGTAAGGAAACATCTGCACATATTTTTGGAGCATGCAACCCTCCACACACACAAATCCACCCAACCCCAACCCTCATACCCCCAACAATATCCCTGCATGCCACCACAACCCTCTTCAACACTTCTATAAATGCATATTAGAAAACATCCCCAAATCATGCTTTTGCATGTTTTCCGTACTTGTTTTATAAGACAACACTTATTTTAAAGGGAAGAGCTGCCCTCTATTCCGCATGATGTGTGTCTATAGACTTCAACAGCACCACCCTCAAAAATATTGAAATGAGTCTATTGCAAAGCGATAAGCTTCATTTTTCTGTGAAAAGCTATATACAGTAGCTGTTGCTATTGACCCAACAGGTACAGCACGTATCTCCTGAAAGAGGAGCATAGCAAATAGGATTATTGAGGATTACACAGATCCAACAGTTACCTTCCTGGGCATATGCTGTCTGCATAATGAGAAGAGAAAGCAATAAAATAATCTAGCTTGTTTTTTCATTCAGGCACTGAAAGTAGAAAGAACATAGAAGCAACATGTAGCATTAACATTTCTATACTATTAGAGACCAATGTAACAATGTTCACTAATGCTTTTAATACAAGTGTTTACAAGCATTTAAAGCATTATCAGTGCACACAATCTAGTTTGCATGTGTTAACAGCACTTAACAGGTGTTAGTTTGAAAATTTTAATTAAAAAAACTATACTAGTGAGATAAGGATGTGCAAAACTATGCAAAATAACTCATTACCTGTTAGCGGATAGAAAAATAATGCACAAGTAAAAACGAGCAAGAGTGAACACAGACCAGTCAACCAAAAAAATCTTAACTGCACCTCATGGAGGAATAGTTAGTATTTTGCAATAACTAGCTAAGTTAATGCACTAAATTTAACACAAGTAAATTAACTCAAAACTCATTAACCATGGACTATTAATGCAAGCTAATTAATGAGCATTAATGCCCGATGTTCCTTGGCTTCTTAGTCTTGGTACTAGATTTTCTTTATAGGAGAATTCCACATCTGTAAAGCATACATGTGGGTCAGGGCTTCTATAAAAAAAAAAACAAAACACCTAGTTCTGAATTCTGTTTCCTTGCTGATATTTGACTGTTTCACTGCTGTGAGACATGCCATAACCATCACGCTTATATTAGCTTTATTGACTATGGCCCTGATGTGATAAGGAGCACTAATGCATGTTGGGTTGTCTACGTATTTTTTAGTGTTGGGTTGTCTGCGTATTTTTTTTTGTGTGCGCAAATTGTACTTCCGATTTAAGAAGGAGATTTGCACACAAAAAATGTAGGCACACATTAGCACTTCTTCATGCTAATCAAGCCATTAACCATTACCACACAATGTAGAGAGGCAAGAAAACAGGAATAAAGTTTACCTAACGCTTGGAATTTTACTTCTGGTCAGAAGTAGAGAAAAGCTTCTGGGGCCAGTGTTAATCTATGGGGCAATGGTTCTCAACCTTTTTCCTATCAGGGCACACCTGGGAGATGATGCTCACATGTGTGACACACTGATCACATGACCATCATGGGACTTAATATAAGCAATATGCTCTGCACATCCACAGGAGTCCCCCGCTTCCTAACAATGGGTGCAGAGCAGAACTAAGACCTTTGCCTGTACAACTCATCATACAAAACAGATATTCTGATGTCATATTAACAGCATCCTCTACCAGGTGCAGCGTAAAATACAAATAAACCCCACCTTGTACATGTCTAATCAAACCTTCAGCAGCACTAACTCCAAGAAATGAAACAGCAATAGCCCTGCCCATGAAAACACAGCAGTTCACCACTAGCGCAATATAATAGTGAGAAAATACAACAAATAAGGCGGATACAAACCTCTAGTAAAGTACCTCATCTCAGTCACATACACACAGAACACAGACAGACCTGCCTTCACCAGATATAGAATAAAAGACCACAAATTACAAATGTGGCAACAAAACCTGGAATGGAAACCCCCAAGAAAACCTTCTGCATGCGGTGCAAAACTGGAAAAAGAAATCTATTTCCTCCTACACTAAGCAAAGTTCAGAGAAAGAAGAAATGCATATTCTCAAAACTGACATTAGTATGGCCCTTGTACCCAGTCAGTCACTCTCCTCCATGCCCCCCATCACCCCTCACTTCTCCCAACTACTCAATCATCCCTTCACATGCTCCTATCCCTGTCCAACATTCCTGACACCCCAACCCCACATCCTCTTCCACATGCTCCCTCTCTCCCCTGCTCAACACTTTCAGCTCTTCCCTACCCAGAATACCACTAACCACCTCTTTCCTACCCCTTCCTGCTCCGCATCCCCCACTTCCCGCTGCCCCACACCTTCATCTCTCGACTGCTCAGCAGCCTCCAACCCCACCCTCCTCTGCCTCTCCCTACCCAGCCTACTTTCCCCCACCCCTTCCTATCCTGACTCCCTATCTTCCCACGCCTTCCTGCCCAGTACATTTTGCCCTCCTCCTGGCTCCCAGCCAGCAGAAAAGACTTCAGTCCAATCCAGAGTCTCCCTCCATTTTTATCAGCAGCAGATGAGGGCAAGAAACATTGAGAGAAAGATGAGGCAGCAGCAGCAGCAGTGGATCTATAGAGCACACTCATTTCTCCTTTATGTTCCTGATTTCAAATCCAGGCCCCACTCTCTTGCCAGATACCTGCCTCTGACCTTTGGTACAGGCCCCAGACCAATCTCCTACTTTCCCCCTACTGCTAACCTCGACTAGAGAACCAGACAATGCCTTACTCGCTGCCTGCCATAACCCATGGCCTGTATCTGGCAACTATCTGATTGCCGCCTGCCCTGACCTCAGCCTGGCCCTGGACATTTTCCTAAGTCCTGCCAGCCCCTGGGATCCAAAGGCTCACCCTGTGGGGAAAGGGCTGGTATAGGTGAAGGTCCAACTCAGTCCCAGCCAAAGGTGTCTGCCAGCTGTCTACGTAGGCCTAGAGGGTTTGCCTACTAGACTGCCTCAACTACTCTACAGCACAAGGGCTCATAACCGTGTCAAAATGGAGACCCTTTCCAATCAAAAGACAGATTAGGATGTAGAAGATATGGTTAATCCTGATAAATCTACTCTATGAAATTATGGAAGGCTAATAATATGTTCCAGATGGAAATCCTGGTCTTGTAGTGGCCAAAAGAGATTGTCCTTTATGTTTTAATCATAATTCGGAAACCACTAATAAATCCTTCTGGGCAAGTGAAATGCATGGAAAATAATTTTATCTTTTGTTATTGTGTTTCAGTTCAGTTTTATGTTGTTAATATTGTTTTGATGCGACCTCATCTTGAATGTTATGTACAGTACTGGTCACCACATCTCAAAAAAGATATAGCAGAATTAAAAAGGTACAGAGACAGGTGACCAAAATGTTAAAGGAGATGGGATGATTCCCCTATGAGGAAAGGCTAAAGAGGTTAGGACTCTTCAGATTGGAGAAGAGAGGGCTGAGGGGAAATATGATAGAAGTCTATAAAATAATGAGTGGAGTGGAACGAGTAAACATTAATTGGCTGTTTACTCTTTCATAGACTACAAAGACCAAGGGGACACTCCATGAAGTTACTAGGTGATACATGTAAGACTAATAAAAGAAAATTTTTTTTACTCCACGCATAATTAAACTCTGGAATTTGTTGCCCGAGGATGTGGTGAAAACTATTAGTGTAACTGTATTTAAAAAAGGTTTGGACAAGTTCGTGGAGGAAAAGTCCATTAACATTAAGGGAGAGCTGCAGAAATCCACTGCTCATTCTTGGGATAAGCAGCTTGGAATCTTATCTACCCCTCAGAATCCTGCCAGGTACTTGTGATCTGGATTGGCCACTGTTAGAAACAGGATACTGGGCTTGATGGACCCTTGCTCTGACCCAGTATGGCAAGCCTTATGTTCTCTCACATATAACGTTTGTTTCATTGTTAACACGTTACACGTTATTTTTTATTTTTTTTTACAATGCGCACACTTTTTTCCATGTATATTTTTGGTTAATTTTGCAAAGAGTATGTACCAAAACACTTTAGCATGTTCTAAAATGCATGAGCGCATGCTAAATCAATATAAAAGGCATAAACATTTCTTCAGTTTTTTCTGCAGTTCTGGATGAAAAATGACAGAACAATATCATTGATGTTTTCATGTCATTTTGAAATGACAGCACATCCCTTTCTATGTTCTATTATCCTTTTTTCTTTACTAATCAGTAATGCTTTATCCACCTGTGTACCCTGCTATTAAACAATGGATATGCAATCTTCGGAACATAAAATGACTTTGAATAGTCTTAAATGATCTGTCAACTAACACAAATTATGGTGCTTTTAAAATGTTCTCTTCAAATGAAAGTAAGAAAGAATAAAAGATAAATTATCTGTACATTGTTGCAAGTTCACAGTTCTGGGGATGTGAAATTAAATCACTAACCTACTGCTAAGAACTTTTCCTCATAAGTTTACTTTTTATATTCTTTTCTGGCACTGATATAAAGCACATTTTCATATCAGGTTGCCCTTACCAAACCCAGGCTGCCTGGTGTACTCCGTCCTCTGCTAAACACATTGCTAATGTAAATTAATTATCTCTTGTGGGAACAACAGTATATGCAATGCATTATAATTTTGCAAGTAAAGGTAACATGTCCTGAAATCCAGACGCAGGTCTGTTTTGTGCATTAGTAATTAGGAGGTCCATATTCAGTAAACCAGCGAGTGGACAAGCTATCTGGCTAAAGATAGCCAAATAACTTGTCCAGGATATTCAGTGGGATAAGATGTCCCACTGAATATTCTTGCCTAAAAATTATCCTATCTACAAGGCTGGATAACGTTAGATCTACTCTAAAGCAGGTCAAAATTTATGCAGCTAACCAGGGGCTTATTCACAGGGACGGTAACTTTCAAACGGGTGCGTGGGGCGCACGCGTGTGCATGTTTAGTCAGCCTGCGCCCAGGGACATGGCAATTTCATAACATACATGCATATAGGCGCGCATGTTATAAAAATAGCCTGACCACGAGGTTGTGCATGCAAATCCTGCTTCTACCATGTAAGTGGGGGGATTTTAAAAGACATACGTGCCAACGTCATTGTTTTTCCCGTTTGTTCCCAGTTTGCCCGGTTAAGGGTAGAACTTCCAAACCCCCCTGGCTTAATAGCCCTCCTTCCCCCTCTTAGCTTTGACCCTTAAAACTCCGCTGATCTGTTTAGGGTTTTTTTTTTTTGTTGTTTTATGCCTTACATGGTATCTGTAGCAGAAATGAAGTTATGTGGCAGGGGACAGTATTTACGCACAGATTTCAATGTGAAACCCCAAAATGTCCATGTTCTGCCTATTCCCTGCCCCTTTCTCTGTACCTTTTCATTTGTGTGCACAGCAGGAGGTACGCATGCTTGGGCAGCTTTTAAAATCCGCTCGGCACACGCTGGCCCCACATATTCACATATCTCCCAGTTTAGGCGCATGTCGGGCTTTTAAATAAAGTCACCTTTAAAGGTTTTCTCCCATTTTATATCTAGGAAAAAAGTGCTTAGTAAATAGGACCCTTAGCCAGTTATAGCTGAAAATCAGTTAAGTTAGGCTATCCCCAGAATGCCTTTTTTTATTTTTATCCAGCAAAATTGTAGCCGGATAAGTGGACCAATATTTTTAAAGTGTTATGGTTATTGATGTTTGGGTGGATCCTTAGACACTGTGGCAGCTGACCACGCCCACAGGGGAGGGGGGGCAGTCCCGTGCAAGACCACAGTGTCAGGCTAGACCCCTGGACACACAAACAGATTTGAATCTTTTATTAAACAGTTTTGGAAACCACCAGAGGTGGCAGTAGTGAGTAGTAGATGTTGACCCCGGCTGGTCAGGTCTCCCACAGGACGCTGGAACAGCGAATCCTCTGCTTGGCTGTGCTGTAGTGGAAAGAGACCGAGAGTTATGAGTACACAATGAGAAGCATTCAGAGTCCCAGGTAGAATTAGGAGAAGCTCCGAGACAGGGAGAGCAGGCCCTCGAGGAGCGAGTACCAGATCCCTTAGAGCAGAGAGACTCAGTGGTATTGTACTCACACAGCGGTTCCACTAGACGAGAGGCCTGGCACTGGAACAGAGGGCAGGCCCTCGAGGAGCGAGTACCTGGTTCCAGGGAAGCAGTACTGTGGAATAGATGGTAGTTGTACTCACAGATGGAAACTGTTAGAGAAGTCTTCCAAGTAGAAGGGTTTGAAGATGCCGGCAGCGACTCAGGGAACATGGGCCCTCGAGGAGCGAGTACCGGTTTCCTGATAGCACCTGAAAGAAGCAGAAAAGCCCCCCCCCCCCCCCGAGGAGCAGGTACCCGGTTAGCAACCCCAAAGGGTGTAAGAGTTCAGATAGCGCTGGAGTGGCAGAGCAGCTTCGGTACGGACAGCGAATCCCATCCGTAGAGTTACCGTTGCTAACTTGATGAGCTAGCAAATACTGTAGGCTTAAATATCTGGGCGGCTTGATGACATATCAGGGGGACGCCCCTGAGGTTTGCGCCAACGTGGAAATAAAGATGAGGGCGGCGTGCACGCGCCTTAAGGTACCCTTGGAAGAGCATGGGGGGGAGGTAGCACCAAAGCCGGTCCGGGGATGCCAGAGAGGACGGCAAACAGACGCCGCGGCAGCCAGTAGTCAAGAGGTGAGCGGGAGGAGCCGCAAGTAGTGAGAGGTGGGCAGGGTGAAGCTGAAGACCGATGGTCGCAGCATATAGTTGCCATTTAGACTGAAAACTTGAGTTATCCAGCTAAAAATGGCATTGAATATGGCTTTCCTATAGTAACGCTTCAGCTCCAGCACACCGGCGAGTGAGATTTTCTTTTAATAAACGATGTTTACTGTATTAGGTAGGGCTTGATTGTCAAGGGGGACACCTTTTGAACAAGCAACTACCCAAACCACTCAAATATATCAAGCTGACCCTCCAAAATGTATTACACTACAGGGCATCTAGAAAAGGTTTTCAATGTGCATCCCACAAACAATTAAAGTTTATTCCTCTGACTTTACCTACTTTTTACATAACTGGTTAAGGTCAAATGTTGGGCACGTGCCACACTTCTGTATTCAAATTCAATTTGGCCTATATGATATCCCTCTAAGAATACTGCAGATCTGACTCATTACAGTTCACTATTCCATAGTAATGCTATAAACATGTTACACTCCGTAGTAACGTATTTTGTTAGTAGGGATGTGCAATCGTTTTTTCCCGAATTAGGCAATGTCAACAGAATTGCCTAATTCAGAATGGTTCGGGAGAACCGAAAAACTATTGAATTTTTTCCGAAATGTCGGAAAAAATTTCATTTTTGAGTTAGTGCGCGCTAACCCGAAAAATCAAGGCCCCCGAAAAAAAAAATCCCTGAACTGTGGGAAAAACTAAATTCCCACGGGGGACCCCCCCCCCCCCGACACGAAGCCAGACACAAAATTTTTACCCGTAGCACATCTCTGTGTGTTAGTGATGGACCAAGGCACCTTTCAGGAATAATGATTCACCAGCAAAGCCCCCCCTCCCTTTCTTTCCCTCTCTCTCTCTGCCCCACTGGTATGTTTTCTAAATGGAGGCAGTGGAGGGTTAACTGAATATACGGCTCCTTGCAAGTCACTGAAGGGTAGAGTCGTCTACCTCCTACTGCGTCTGCATCACGCGCACAATGCCAGGCAGCAGCAGCACTCCACTAGGCCGCCAGTCAAACACTGGCCTTGCTGGTCTCTCTGGTGCAGAACTAAAATGGGATCAGGCTCACTGCAGGCAAGTACCCCACAGCCTCCCATGCCCCCCTCTTCACTCCCTTTTTCTCTACTAGTTTCCTTTGAAAAAGAAAAACAACTCTAGAAAACCCTGTCGCTGAGTTCTCTCACTGTCAGCTTCTGCTATTTTTTTTCCCCTCTATCTACATTTCTGGCTCTCTGTTCGTATTCATTCCGCAACACACAGAGAGCGGCTCAGACCGACTTTCCCCACTGAGAACTGCTGTAAGTGGTGCATGCAGGGTGTGGGGGTAATCAGGCCAAGCACACTCAGAAGATAAAATGCCACAGGAAAAGTCACAGGCAGTCGTTTCTGGGCGTTAATGAACCAGAAACAACCTGACCCTGAGATGTACGGTTTTTGTGACTCGGACAAAATCTCTGGCAATTTTCTCTTCCTAACAATTTGTAATCTTCCAACTCGTTTGGATCAAAAGGGGGTTCTGATTTTATTTTTGTATTTTTAATCACTTTTTTGGAGATATACCGTATTTTTCGCTCCATAAGACGCACTTTTTTTCCCCCAAAGGTGGGGGGAAAATGTATGTGCGCCGACGGCCCTATGCCCTCACTATGTCACTGAGACCGATCGCTGCTATTGGTCGGTCACTGAGACCGACCAATAGCAGCGGTCGGTCTCAGTGACATAGTGAGGGCATAGGGCCGTCGGCGCCATTTTGTTTACTGGCAGCCGACGGCTCACGCCCAGGAGATCGTTCCCGGACCGCTCCTGGACCACCAGGGACGTTTGGCAGGTCTTGGGGGGGTCAGGAGGGTGGGGGGTTGCAGGAAATTAATTCGGCAGGTCTTGGGGGGGTCAGGAGGGTGGGGGGTTGCAGGAAATTAATTCGGCAGGTCTTGGGGGGGTCAGGGGGGTGGAGGTTGTTAATTTAAAGGGTTGGGATGGGGGGGGGGGTTTTGGGGGTTCCCACAGAAAGAAAAATTTTCTGATCTGGGGAGTGGACCGAAATGGCCCTCCCCAGACCCGAAAACAAAATGGGGAGAAAAAAAAAAACTATGCACTCCCCTAATTTGCTCCATAAGACGCCCAGACGCAGAGCCGGTTTAGCACAATTTATTTTTTTTTAATTTTCCCCCTCTGAATCCTAAGTGCGTCTTATGGTCAGGTGCGTCTTATGGAGCGAAAAATACGGTAATTTGTCAGTATTGTGAATCTGCTGTACAGGATCTTAAAAACTTTCAACATGAATTCAGACAAGTTCCTACAAGAGTCAAGATAAGTTCTTCATTTTACTGCAGAAACTACAAGAACTAAGATAAATTTCTACTTTTCACTGAAAAAAAAAAAAAAACCCTTTGCTTAAAAAATAGAAAACCATGTCCAGAGTGACTACGAGACACAGACTGATGATTTAAAACACAATGAAGGCATTCAGCTGTGAATGTGAAGGCCTAAAATCCATACAATATGGATTATTTTTTGAACATTGATTTGTTGGATGACTTTATTGATCTATTGCCAACCTCTGTCCCTCCATTTGATGCATTTCTATTTAAAAGTATAAGATACTGTACATTTATGTTCTAGTAATCCATTGCAAGTCCTCTCAGCAAACATCCCTAGACTCAGAACATCACCTTAGAAAGATCTTCCTGGCATGCATGCATTCCATCACCTGGCCTCAAGCAGATCCCGCCTCTGTCCCCAGCTACCAGTGATAAAGTCATTCCTTGGATCTCAATGAAATATTTATGAACAAATCTAATAATCCACTTTGGGATCCCAGAACAAGGTTGTACCAACAGCCATAAAATTGTAGGTTGCTGCAATATTTGGTCTAGGTTGAACATGGTCAGCTTCAGTCTTCTAAACTGCTTCTCTCACTCTGTATTGGTCTCAGGCCTTTCACATTAGCTTTGTTTACAACTTTTACCATTAAACTTTCTTCTTCTATGTAAGCACTTTGCAATCTTCCCCTAATCCCCTGACTTTCATTATATAATTGAGCAACCAGAAAAAAAAAAAACCCTAATTTTTTTCCAGGAAACATTAAACATTACCATCTTAATGAAATTCTTAATGAAGCAGTCCACGCTGCATGTAAATTACCGTCAGCGGATTTGTTGCTTTCTTATCGCACGTAGGCAAAGGACAGATGCCCTTCTGTGTCAGTCCTTGTTCCAGTGCCCTTCCTGTGCAGAAGACGTTATGAGATAGTCCTGTGCAGAAGTGCTCTAGACAAAGGGCCAGATGTGCCAAGGACTTTCTGTAGCTCTCTATGAGAAGATTGCCTAATAAAACAACTGGTCCCAAAGTACATACATTCATCTGCGAGGTTGAAGGGTCTTTTCTGTTTCAAAATGTACTGGCAACTTTTTTTCTAGCAGGTAAAGAATTCAGTCACTTTCTATTTATTATTAGACTCCAACTCAGAAGTTTTAGACTTGGAATACTAAAATGTAAATATTATTACTGCTATTTTGCACAGTAAGAAATTGGTTTACTGCCACCACGGGTGCATCATTAATTAAGAGATATTGTAAATGAAATTTTGTTTGACAAGTTTGGGAAGGAACTTGCTTAATTTATGCTGGAGATTTAGCCACTAATGCACATTATTTTTTAATCTTCCTCTGGATTAAAATGCAGAGATAGGGCAATTAAAAGAGTGTGAAGTTCTGTGTACCTCAGATCCAGAAGAATGATGTATAGATAAACACACACAACTATCCAAAGCAGTTTACCTATGATAAAGCACACCAAAGAGAATGGACACTTAGGGCTCAAATTTACAAAGTTTGTCCAATTTAGCCAGATAAACTGCAGGATTTTAAAATTCTACTGATTTGGCCACCCCAGCTGAATAAGTTCTTAGGCAGCAAAATATTTAACCGGCTAGTTCAGGAGAGGGTCTGAGGGCCTTCTGGGGCAGACCGACATTATTCAGCTAAGCTAAGAACATAAGAGATTCCTTACTGGGTCAGACCAAGGTCCATCAAACCCAGCATCCTGTCTCCAACAGTGGCCATTCCAGGTCACAAGAACCTGAGAGATTCTTGTTTCTCACTCTTAGGAATAGCAAGAGCTTTGTTTAGAGTACCGGGCTAATAATGTGTTACGGACTTTCCTTCCAGAAAACTTGTAACCTTTTTTTTTTTAAAGCACGTCTTCTGGCAACAGATTCTACCGATTGAAGGTGCACTGCAAGAAAATGTACTTTGTATGATTTAATTCTGTTGGTTGTTAGGTTTCAGACAGTGTCTCCTTGCTTTAGTATAAATTTAAGAGGGTAAATAACTGCCCTTTATTTACCCATTGCACCACCCCATGATTTTCTAAAATTTCTATATTCTTCCCCTTAACTGTTTCTTTCTCAAACCAAAGATCCCTAACCTGTGTAACGTCTTGTCACAGGGAAACTATTCCATCTCCTGTATCATTTTATTGTCCTCTTCTGCACCTTTCCTAGTTCCACAATGTCTTTTTTTTTTTTTTTTTTTAAATGGGGCAACCAGAACTGCACACAATATTCAAGGTGTGGTTTCACTATGGCTCAATATAGAGGCTGAGGAGGGATAAGATAGAGGTCTTTAAGATTATGAGAGGTCTTGAACGAGTAGATGTGACTCGGTTATTTACACTTTCGAATAATAGAAGGACTAGGGGGCATTCCATGAAGTTAGCAAGTAGCACATTTAAGACTAATCGGAGAAAATTCTTTTTCACTCAACACAATAAATCTCTGGAATTTGTTGCCACAGGATGTGGTTAGTGCAGTTAGTGTAGCTGGATTCAAAAAAGGTTTTGATAAGTTCTTGGAGGAGAAGTCCATTAACTGCTATTAATCATGTTTATTTAGGGACTAGCCACTGCTATTAATTGCATCAGTAGCATGGGATCTTCTTAGTGTTTGGATAATTGCCAGGTTCTTGTGGCCTGGTTTGGCCTCTGTTGGAAACAGGATGCTGGGCTTTATGGATCCTTGGTCTGACCCAGCATGACAATTTCTTATGTTCTGGTTTTATTCTCCACGCCTTTTTGGATTCTTACTAAAATTGTTTGCTTTTTTTTTTTTTTTTTTTACTGAACTGCACACTGAGCTGAGGATTTCAATGTATTATCCACAAGGACTCCAAAGTCCTTTTCCTGAGTGATGATTTTCAATACAGAATCCAGCACTGAATACCTGTAGCTGGGATTGTTTTTCCCACGTGCATCATGCTGTACTGTTTATTTATTTTTATTTATTTAAAGGCTTTTATATACCGGAGTTCATGCACTTGTGCATACCACTTCGGTTTACACAGAACAAGGAACAGAAAATTACATCAAACAGATTGAACAATTAAACAATACTGTTGTGCTCGGGGGTGGACCCCTGGCCTGAGGCAGTATGGGAACTGAACACAGGGGGCGGACCACTGAAGGAGACAGAGGCAGTGTATATCTTCACCACTGGAAGCCCACGGTCCCCCCCGGGAGGAGCCCGTAGGGACCCGGGCCGCTAGGACCTAGGTGGGCCTCGCAGGGTCTCCTGGGAGAGTCTGAGTCTGGCATGCCCACAGGGACTGGAAGAGCGCTATCGGGTTTGAGGCTGGAAACAGGTTGGAGATAAGTGAACCGAAGAGTATTGGTGATGACAAGGCTAGGGACAGAGCCAGAATCAAGCAAGGTCAGGTGAGCAAGGTCAAGTCCAAGAATCAGTCCGAGGAGTGGTCAACGAAGCAAGGGTCAAGATCCAGAGGTCCGGCAGGGTTGAAGAGGTCAAGTCCAAGGATGGACAAACACACACAAACATTGGACAAGACAAATGGGCGAGACAGGTTGGGTGAGGCAGAGCTGAAACACAGAAATGTAGGAACAATCAGGAATACAAGAACAACCAGGAACATAGAAGCAACACGTGCTATTCTAAGCAGGAAACCCATTACTGAGACATCTGATGCTCTTCTGAAGGATCCTTAAGTAGGGAGACACTGGTGATGTCATCATAGCATGCTGTGGCTGCTTTCCTGCCATGGGCCCTTTAAGACTGCAGACATATGGCACACCTAGAGGCGGCCGGGATGGGTGGAGTCAGGATGGTGTGGGAGCTGCACAGAGCAGCTTGAAGTGGCGTCCCAGCAGCGAGATGCCTCAGGCAGTGTTCAGGGGTGAGTGAGGCAAATTGCAGGACCATGAGCAGCCAAATCATAACAGTTCCACATTAAGAGTCTCTATTCAGGAAAAGGATCTAGGCATCATCATTGATAATACATTGAAATCTTCTGCTCAATGTGGTTGTTTACTCTTTCATAGAGTATAAAGATTAGGGGACACAAAGTTACGAGGCAATAAATTTAAAACTTATAAGAGAAAATATGTTTTTACTCAACACATTATTAAGCTCTTGAATTCATTGCTGGAGGATGTGGTGAGAGCTATTAATCTAGCTGTGTTTAAAAAAGGTTCAGACAAGTTCCAGAGGAAAAGTCCATAAACCATTAAGGTGGAATTATCCACTGCTTATCTCTGGAATAAGGCAACATGGAATCAAACTCCCCTTAGGATCCTGTCAGGTAATTGTGACCTGGATTGGCCACTATTGGAAACAGGATACTGGACTTGTTGGGCCTTTGGTTTGATCCAATATGGCAAGTCTTATGAAACACCTAGGATACAAAATATACTAGGATAGCTTTTCAAACACAGACATCCCCAGATGTATAGACTCTCAGTCATCTACGAAAATATACATATGTTGTAACAAAAAAAAATAAAAATATATATATATATATATATAGAACTGTACAGGTAGACACAAACTCCTACACCCATCCAAACAATGCCCTCAGGTACTGACAATGGCACACATTTGGTTTTGACATACACACATTGCGTTAGGTTTAAATCGCTGGTCTCTGCGATATTTGTGCCTCTCTGTCCTGCACTAGATATTTGCATCGAATATTATTCATTTTGCTGTTTCACAAACAAAAAAAAAACCTTGTAAATTGTCCAACGTGTAAATAATACGTAGAGTGGCAATCGATGCTGCTTACAATGTTAATTGAGTTAGTGCTTTAATCATCAGCTGGAGACATTCTGGCATCCTAGGGAAAAACACTTTATGCTGAATTCATTGCTGCTGACTTTTTCCCTTTTTTACAGGTATCAGCTTTGCTAAAATGGGTCATCAAATGTGGGAGTGGAAGGAAGAAGGCAATCAGTTGCTGGCTGGGGAATCTTTAACATTGAAAGGCTGTAGCTTGGAAGGACAGGTGGGCACCCTGCTGATTTACTAATATGCGTGCGAGCATTGGGTGAATTGGGTAATCATTTCATAATGTGCAGTCATTTCCAGAGCCTGGTGTAATAGGACCCATTAAATGCTATTTTCAGCCCTTCCAACCTTGGCAAAGTCAACCTCATGTGGTAATCGTGCAGGCTGCATGGCCACCACACATTAGGGGCCATGGAGAGATGCTTAGTGTACACCTGACCCCAGGTGCTTACTAGAACAGGGAACATGAATTTAAGGCAAATTAAATACCAAAAGGGGAAAACCTTTCCATAGGTTTTGAAGTGACAGAAACTGGTTCCCACGCATTGCAAACCACTTGACCTCTTGATATGTTTGTCGAAAGCAAAATAAAAAATGGAAGACTGTTTAATTTAGCAGTAGCTTTAATAAATATATCATTCTCTGCTTCCTCCTTCCTAGGTAGAGTATTTGAAGTTCTGTACCTCAGTTTACTCAGCTGTGATTGAGTAATACTGGTCTCGATTCTAACATATTGAAATGAATGTAACAAATTATCCAAAAGTTGTTTTTGTTTTGGGTTTTTTTTTTTTTGGTGGGGGGGGGGGGAAGAGAGGAAGAGTAAGGGAGAAGATAAAACAAAAATATTCACAAAGATAGAGCTGCAGAGGTGTTGCAAACCTCATCTCTTTATGTAGCAGGTTTAGTTGGCTTGCAAGCTCTGTATTACCTTTTAGCCACAACTAACCTTATTTATTTCCCTCATTTGTATGCATTGCCTCCTCTCACTATCCCTTTAAGGAAGTGCCCTGATGGCATCATGAACATCTGGAAAAAGGCAGAGGGGAGGGAGGCAATGCTACCGAGCCCCATGCCTCCAATGCAAATGTCACCACAGAGTTCATGAATGATGTAAAAAAAAAAAAAAAAAAAGTGTTTTCCACTCAGATAAATCAAAGAATTTTAAACTGCAATTATCTCAGCTTCAGTGTGTCACACAAAATGGCAAAGAAATCCTTCAGCAGCATGTCGCATAAAAACTCTGCCCCTCATAGGGCCACTCTGGGCTCTCCTAAGCTTCCTCTTTGAACCTCCTCTTATGATAACCAACCCGATGTTGCCCCAATCCTAGGAAACAATCCTCAAGATGAATGCATTCTTATTTTCAGATTATAAACCACCTCTTCCCATTAGTTCCTCTGCTTTGTGTGTGTATTTTGTTTATGTATGTTGTATTGTCAGCCACCTAACAATACGCGTAGGTGGGTTATAAATAAACTAACCATAACCATTAGACTACAAGGCAGTGAACAACAAACAGTACATAAACACTATTAGCGTAACATCTTTCCATCATGAAGCCCTGCCCCACAGCCAAGACCTCCTGTTTTAGGAACATGTATAAAAATAAATAAATAAAAATCTACCTACAGCTCTATCCAGGACTAGCTTGACCAGTATGGTAGCAGCTCTCCATAAACCCACTGCTAGTCTCTTGATCTGTCTTGGAGTGTTGTGACCAGAAACTGTTGACTTGAGCATTCAGGAGGGGAGGCTATGGTCTTGGTACTGGAAAGGACTATATATTTTTCTCCTATTTTATTGCTCATATTCCAGAACCAGAGCAAGCAGCAGATCTGGAAAGAAATGCAGAGCTGCTCTCATTAGCCTTAAGGTGGCTTCCCTGTAGGAAGGGCTCATCAAAGGGCATTGCATCCCTGAACTCTCCCTCCAGATGGTGATCCTCAACCTGATCGCAGAGGACCCCCAAGCCAGTCTGGTTTTTCAGAATATCCACAATGAATATGTACGAGATTTGTCGCCACTGCCTCAATTGTATGCAAATTATCTCATGTATACTCATTGTGGATATCCTGAAAACCAGACTAGAAAAGGGAGATCCCCCTAGAACTTGGTGGCACCAGAGGAAAGCTGAGGTACTCCATGTCAGGAGCAGGATGGGAACAAGAGGAAGAGCCCCCTCATCACCATCAGCTCTATGAAGAAACCCCTTCTTCCAAGGCATAGCAGTAAAAATGAAAAAGAAAAAAAAACCCCAACAGATTAGTGCATGGTGGTGTTTCTTGGTTTCACAACTCACGTGAGTGCAGTTTATTTTATATCTGTGTTCGGCTCGCCAGTTGATAGAGAGGTAGGGAAGGAGTGAGGTTTAGATGGGGAGGGGGCAAAGGAAGTGAAAATAGGAGAAGGTGTATGTGGCACCATTTGGGAAAAAATAAATAAATAAATCGGTGAGTGCAGGGCTGGGGTAGGGGCAAATGTGTCTAGGAAAGTGCTTACTGTCCCCAAAGCAGGAAGACATTTATTTGTTCTGAAGGTACTTGCATGGCTACTGGAGGCTCTGGGGATTTTTGCAGCGTTGTTTTTGGTTATAGCGAGGCAGACGTGTTTTGTGTGCAGAGGGTTTCCATGCTGGCCCCTTTACCTCTAACACCCCAGAAGTTAAACCCTGCGGGACAGAGCCACACGTCCCTAAAGTCTCTTATAACAGCTGTTGTCTATCGTAAGAAAAGATGCCTTTGGCCAAATCTCTCGGATATTTACACTACACTCAGGCCCTAGCTCCTCGTCTTCTTCCCCGCTTTAGAAGCTTTCCTATAGTTCGCGTGCCAGATCTGTGCTGCCGTACCATCCCCTCTCCAGAGATGGCCGCACATATAAAATAAATTCTAAAGACACATTAGGATCCTAGGTGAATGATAGCTGCTGTATAAATCAAAAGTTATTCTAATTATCTTCTCCTTGACTTTCTATTTCATTTATGCCTAGTATCTATTTGATATTACAGTCCTTTCTTCCTATGTTTTTATGAGAGCTATCAAGATGTGAACTGGGGAGAATAATTATATCAGTTACTTATTCATTGCTGAATGCCGAGGTTGAATTCATTATGCAGTGTAACCTATTTAAGATTACTTTTTTTTTGCAGGGCTAAACTTGGCATTAAACAGGATTTTCTATTATGTAATCCATAGTATAGGACTGTTTATTGCTAATGGTATGTGCACATTATCAAGATATACCGTACGGTCTTATGCTGTGTCACCTTTGTTAATGGATAGGGTCTTGCATTGTGTCATATCCAGGTACTATATATTAACTTCCAGAAGTTGGGTGCATGATTCTGCATGTGCAGCATTAAACATTGACCTGCTAGACTGGCAGTGCTGCCATGCAAGCTGATCCTCCAAATGCCACCAATGGATAAATCTCATTTGCATGCATACAAATCTCCAACTCAGGCGAGAGGAAATGGCATTATTTCGGCTAATGAGAACATAATGTTTTATCGTTGGCTTCCAAAGCCATTTAAATCCATTCATATCCAATTAGTTTAGGAAAACAGAAAGTGACTTGCCAAACAAACTCTGTAACCGCCTGTCAGACCATAAAATGCACCGTGGAAATGTTATTTGGGAAACAGGCTAAGACATTTTTTGTTCCCAGCCACTTCATAAATAATTGATTTTCATGAAGACATAAATAGAAATGGGAAAGGAAGGCGAGCAAGAGAGTTAACTTTTGTTCCTGCACAGACTAGTCCCTCAGAAGGAGCAGGTGACCACTGAGGTACGCAGGCCCCGTACCAGAGTGATCCCCCCTCTGATGCACCTGGGCAAAGATTTGTTGTGGCTGATCCTAGGACCCCTAAGAGAAAAATTCCCTTTCATTAGCCAATGCCTTGCGGCATAGACCACTTGAGGTAGTACCTCAAGGACTTGGGGTTTGTTAACCAACAGTTACTAAAGAGGTCGAAATGAGCATATCCTCAGTGGTCTCAGTGCCACATCAAAAACATGGCACCTGGTATTCAGCCTATGAGGAATAAAGCTGCAGACGAGTGCTTGTAGCAGACTAATAAAACTGTGGTATAAAACTAGGGTTTCAGACTGAAATCAGCTACACGGGCAAGGAGGGGAAACACCGTCTTTAGCACAGAGAAAGATCACATTTTCTTCCATGTTCTCTTTTGCCTTGCCAACAATTCCCCCTACCAGAATGCAAGGGCTGTAGAGATTTGCCCCGCGTCCGGGATCAAGGCGCTTCCTTCAGCTCTGCCCGATAACAAGTGGACTAACATGGCAACCCATGCTGCTCTGCACAATGACAACTCAGATACGGCAGCATGGTTGCCATTTTCATTCACTTGAATGCACGGGAACAGTTTGGTCTGCTCTCCAGCAGCAGGGATCAGTGAAAGAGGAAGGGCAGACCCCCATACGTCTTTCCTTAAAGGAGGAGAACTAGCACACAAGGTTTCTAGATTATTCCTGTACCTGGACACTTATCTTTTACTCCACAGGTGTGAGGTCACTTTACAAGTTAGTTTCCTGCTATTGCAAGGCCACATTAAGAATATAAAAAAGGAAAAAACACGAATTTGTTGATGGAAAACCAGAGAAAAATAGACTATGATGGCAGATAAAGAGTACAAGGCACATCTGGTCTGCCCAATTTAAGGAGTGATCCTATTTTAAATTTGTAAGATTTTTTTTTTAATTTGCTACCTAACCAGAAGCTTCCCTGAAACAGAGTTGCCAGTTGGCTAATATCCCCCTCGGACAGGTTAAATCAGCCCCCGTTCTACCCCCCAATGCATGCATGGAGTTGTAGTCTAGTCATACTTCCCTAAGAGAAATCACTCCAAGCTCTAGAGGAAATATGGTAAAAACCCACCTTTTATTTATTTAACACTTTTTTTATACCGGCATTCGTAGGACACATCATGTCGGTTTACAAGTAACTGAGAAGGGAAATTACAATGAAGAAGGGAGGGGCTAACTGGGTAATATGCAAAATACAAAGGAAGAGAGTCAACAGCAGAATTACAACTTTTTGCATTCAAGTTAGGGTTAAATATGCAAAAGAACTTATAAACAAATTAAGCGAGGCATGTACACTTGAGAAATTAGCATATGAGGGCTTATTTACAGTAAGAGGCGGCAAGTGCACATATGTATAGTTAAAAGCTAGTGGGGGGGAGAAAGGAAGGAGGGGTACAGTAAGGCACGGGTAGCTAGGGGGTGAGAGGGAGGGGTAAAGGGGGGCTAGGAGTGCAAGGGAAGGAAACAGGAAGGGGTGGTATAAAGGCTGAGTGTGAGCTGAGGTGGTTCGTAGGACAAAATTAGGATTGAGAGGAGTTGGGGTATGCCTGTCTAAAGAGCCATGTTTTGATTCCTTTTTTGAAGTGGCTCAGGGATGGTTCTAGGCGGAGGTGGACGGGGAGGGAATTCCAAAGTGTGGGGCCCGCAATAGAGAAGGCTCTATCTCTGGTAGTGGTAAGGTGCCCAATTTTAAGTGAGGGGATTTGGAGAGTGCCAGCAAGGGAGTTTCTCGTGGGGCAATTAGCTTGGCGGAATTGTGGCATATTTTCAAGCCAGGGTGAGTTGTTATTGTATAGAGTGTTATGGAGGATGGTGAGTGTTTTGTACTGGGAACGGAAGGCGATGGGGAGCCAATGGAGGTCCTGGAGTATGGGAGTGATATGGTCTGTTTTTCTGGTGTTTGTGAGGATTCTTGCCATGGTGTTTTGGAGGATTTGGAGGGGTTTAATGGTAGATGCTGGTAGGCCTAAGAGGAGGGAGTTGCAGTAGTCGAGTTTGGATAGTATAGTGGTTTGCATCACAGTACGGAAGTCGTGGGCGTGGAGGAGGGGCTTCAGTTTTTTGAGGATTTGGAGTTTATAGAAGCCCCCTCTTAGTAGTGATTTAATGTGGGATTTGTAGCTTAGTTGATTGTCTAGGGAGACTCCTAGATCTCTGACACTGGGAGGTAGTGTGTGAGCTAGTGAGGCGTTTTGAATCATTTGATGGATTGAATCGATTGGTTGATTTGCTAGGATAAGGATTTCAGTTTTAGAGGCGTTGAGTGCTAGGTGTAGATTGGAGAGGAGGGAATTGATGGATGTCAGACAAGATTCCCAGTACTGAAGGGTTTCATTGATGGATTTCTGGATGGGAATGAGTATTTGAACGTCGTCTGCATATAAGAAGAATTTTAGTCCAAGTTTAGAGAGGAGGTGGCATAGTGGGAGTAAGTATATATTGAAAAGGGTGGATGATAGAGAGGAGCCTTGGGGTACGCCTTGTGTAAGGGGAATGTGAGCGGATTCAATATTATCAAGCTTGACTAAGTACTTTCGGTGGTCGAGGTATGAGGAGAACCAGGCTAGGGCTGTGTTTGAGATTCCTATCTCTGCTAAGCGTGATATTAGGATTTGATGGTTCACTGTATCAAAGGCGGCTGAAATATCGAGAAGGGCAAGTATGTATGATTGGCTGTGGTCCATGCCTTTGAGGATGGTATCCGTTATAGCAAGTAGGAGTTTTTCGGTACTTCGATCTTTACGAAATCCATATTGTGCAGGATGAAGAATATTGTTTTCTTCTAAGAAATTGGTGAGTTGTGTGTTAACCACTTTCTCCATGATTTTAGATAAGAAAGGCAGATTGGATATGGGTCTGTAGTTTGCAGGGTCATTGTGGTCGAGGGTGGGTTTTTTTTAGTAGAGGCTTCACGATGGCAAGTTTAAGTGGGTCGGGGACTTTCCCAGAGGTGATGGCGTATAAAGACCCATGGCGTATAAAGACCCATGGAGCGTGCCCAGTGCTTCAAGTGGGTTGGTGAGAGGAAGCGTGAGGAGCTGAAACCTCCGAGAGAGCGAGAGAGAGAGCGAGAGAGAGCTGGAGTAGCCCCTGGATCTCACAGAAGGCAATTCAAGCATTTTGGGAAAGAGGTTTTTGAGGAAGAAGACCTTTGGATTTTGTCTGACCAGTGCCTGAGGGAAGAGCATATCCCCAGTATCCCAAAGGACTAGAATCAGAGATCATTTTGCCCATTCGATAACAGATGGGGTAAAGAGAGGGAAGCTGCCTTTTAAGCCAATAACTCACTGGATATTTTTTGAGAGCTTGGATTACCATTGAAGAAGAGTTTGGCTTTTTTGGACTCATGTTGGATATTTTGCTTCATTCAGCCCAAACGTGGAACTAAACTCTAGTTATCCCACTCTCACTGGTGAGGATATTTTCACTCAGGACCAAGGTGCAAAAGTAGGAAGGGAAGTGAACAAAAGGATGTACAGAGAAACCATTTGTTTTCTGTTTATCTTTGGATGTATATTAATATCTTTTTTTGTCATGGGTTTTTTTTTTTTTTTTTTTTTTAATTACAGTAAATATCTTTTATTTGAATGAACCCCAGAATGGACTTAGAGGGATGGATGGACCCTTTTGTGATTCTTGTGGTGGTAATTTTGGCCTCTCTGCTCTTATTTTTCACTATCTGGCACCCCCCTGGAACTATTTGATCTAGAGGACCAAGTGGTCACTGACAATAATGACCGACAGCACCGGGGGGGCCCCGGAAAAGAAATCCTCTCCCCCCATCCGGAAAGGAACCCGGGCCCGTAGCACCTCTAGCATAGGATAAAGCTCCGAAACGGGGTTACCCGCCACAGAAGTCAAATGCTTTCTTTTCAGCTGGGCTTAGAAGGGAGAAGAAAGCAACCTGCCCGAGGTCATGCAGTGAATCAATGGCAGAGGAGAACTCTTGAAATCACGCCCAAGGGACTTCCCCCCCCCCCCCCCCACCCCAGCACGATGTCGTAAAGACTAGGCCACGCCGCCTCCTAGTGACAGAGTCGGGCAGATGCTGCCCCTAAGCACCCTCAGTAGTGGTGACATCACTCCCTCCATGAGGAACTTCCAAGCCCTCCCCCCACAGCCTACCCCTGACCTCCGCTCCAGCAATGCAATCCTCAGCCATGCTCACTTGCCCTGCCCCCACACAGAAGCCCAGGTTAGGTCCCCATGCTCCCTGCAAGCTGAGGGTCGTGTCGCTGGAGCACAGGTCTTAGGGGGGCTGGTGGAGGCAGCCAGAGGGGTAGTCTCGGAGTTCCAGAGCACGATGAGTGGTCTGTGAAGTGGCAAGAGAGGAAATTTGCTGCACCCCCAAAAGAAATGTTGCCGCCCTAAGAAGCAGCCTAGTAAACCTATGGGTAAAATCCAGGCCTGCCTTCTCCCAAGAAAAACAGCTGCATTTTAAAAACAGATTGTTTCTAAAAATCAGCACAGCCTGCTACAGTAAGTGATATTAGTTATTCATTTACAATGACATTTGCAAAACAAAAACCCAAAGACTGCAGTAGATCTCAAGAACCGCAGGACTGTGCTGCAAGGAACACAGTAGGAATGGCAATGCGGCCAATCTAAAAATCTTTTCTAATTTGAAGATATTGTGCAATGCTTTGATACACAATACAGCTATAATGAAGAGAATCATTGTACTAACAAGACCATAAATATGCATTTTGCCTGATTTCAGCATGGCCAATTGAAACGGCAGGTGGGAGGGCTTATTATATCCACAATTATGACTTTTTAAGCTCGTACAAACGGGTGCTATTAACAATCAAACGGACGAGCTCTTATTCACGGCCCCGGCCATCACACAATGATAGCAGCCAGCGGTCAGAGTTAGGCTGCAGACACAGTTCTGTGGTTTATGGAGGCCTGGCCGAGGAGTGTGTCACTGCGAAGGCTGGGCTAGACACTTAGGCAAAGGTTTATTGCTCCCCCAGAACAGGCCGGTTCTGACTGAGCCAGAAGCTCAAAAGGCACAGGAGAAACTTGTCAGGGCCAAAAAGAAGTTGATACTCAGTACCATTTAAGCCAGTTAAGTTCAGCTAACTGGCACCATTTTAATATGTGGGATCAGCCAGTAATTGCCACTTAGTTGACTATTTATCCAGTGAAATAACTGGTTAAGTAAGGGGCAGGACGGGAATGTTCCAGGGCACAGTTACTAATCCAGTTAACTTAGCTGGATAAGTGCCAATATTCAGCCTTATCCTGCTTAGTTAGGCAGATAAGTCTAGGACAGCTATTTTGCTGTCCTGTAGTTAGGCAGATGAACTTATCTGGAAAACTGTAAGATTGCCCAAGTATATTCAGTGGCACAGCTATGCCACTAAATATGCAATGAAGAATAAAATAAAAACCACCGAAGTCAATTTTAAAAGCGTTGCTCACGCAAAAATGCCCACATAAGCGCACTCGTATGTAGGCCACGCGCGAGCAACACAGATTTAAAGAATCCACGAAAGTACATGGGTGCGTAAAAAAAATCAGAGCGTGGAAAAGGGGTGGTGCATGGATGGAGCATAGGCGTTCAAGGGCGGAGCCAACAGTTGAGCGCAGAACTCCATATTTTAAAACCGGAGTCCGCGGCACGCATTGGCTTGTCATCTGTGTAACTTTATTGCTGCTCCAGATGAGGAGCAATTCTCTAGATCTCAAGATTTAGGGCTTACAAGACAGGGTGGGGGGGGGGGGGGACATGCAGGATGAAGAACCAGAGGGGTCTTGAAGACCTCGATATTAACCGAGTAAACTGCTGGACTAATTGGAAGAACTGGGTTGTCCTTCACGCAAGCGAGTTTGAAAATTCACCCACAGGCGCGCAAAAAGCTGGCAGAGTCCCTGGAAAGACACACAAAGTACGTTTTCTCGAGCAATCTCTTAAGATTAAGCCCATGCATGTGCGCGGGAGGCATATTTTATAACATATGTGCGCAAGTGCATGCATGATTTAAAATTGCAGCACACCTGTGCTTGCACGCCGATATGCTCACGCATGCTTGTTTTAAAAATGAGCAGGAATATTAGCTAGTCCACATAAACGTATCTTACACGCTGTGTGCCAGAGAGCACACGCTCCGATTCACATGCCTATCAAGAATAAATTTCTGCATCTTCCACAGAAAAAGAAAAAAAAATAAACATAAGATATAGCTTTTGTGTCACAACAGTCCTGAAAATTTTGTTTAGCCTGCATAGGATACAGTTAATTATACTAATTTATCAAAATGGCATATGATAACATTCCAGACCAAGGATTTTGGGGGTAGCACAATTGCGTGCTGCATTTTTAAGATGAGATCTGGTGCCTTTAATTGAATTTTCACTTGGGTAGATAAAATCTTTCCAGCAATCTCTGGAAGAAGTAAGTGCTCTGTGCTTGATGAGGCGGAGCCCAGTGATTTACTGCCTTGCTCACATCATCACTGGCTAATTTTGCTTTTGCATGATTAATTAAAACAATATGCTGGCTCTTTATCAAACGGAATAAGTTCGCCTGAGGAGAGCAAATTTATCGCCGGCCGTTCTTTCTGGTGGCAACCAGACAGACAAGCAGGGCACGTTTGTAGGTAGAAATGAAGGGGGAAAGGCAGGAGTTGACCTGCATCAAACCATGAAACAAAAATTTGTCCCAGTTGTCCAAAAGTACACAGAGGTGGCTGAGCTCGTGTGTCCAAGCTGCTCTGCGACTCCAAGCCTGCCGTCTGGGATTGGAGCTCAGAGTTTGCTCAATGTGCAATCTGCGTCCGTTCTGGATCAGTCTGGAATAGTGGATTGAAAACAGAAGCGGCCCCTTAACGTTGCCTCCCTTTTTCCGATGAGTGCCAAGCTGCCTGGTGGCATCACTATACTCGCACGCTCCCTCGATCTTACAGGCAGCGATGGTTTCTTCTGCTTTCTGTTCCCCAAAGCTCCTTCTCCACTCTAGTCAGACTCACACACTGCTTTCTAGGATATGAAAATCTCCGCAAGGCTTGTGCTGGTATCTGAATACTGCCCCATAAATCCAGCACCCCTTACTCATAAGTCCAACCAGTTCAATCTCAGCAAGGGACCGAAAAAAAAAAAACCACCACAACAAAAACATCAAGTGTAGAATCTGGAATGTCAGGATTTGAAGCAGGTAGGAATGCCGAAGGAGGGGATGGCCAACGCGTTTCACAACCTGCTACCACACTGCCCATGCTGGACACCTCACTTACCTTCTTGGAAGAGATTCTCCGTAGTACCCAACACTCACAAAGTGCCATCTGAAAATCGGACCTGTTCTGCCTCAAATGTTATGGGTATGAACCCTTGGACCAAGATGGAGTTGGTGCAACCTGCAGGGAGGAGCCCGGCTGGTCCCCACCATCAGCAAGCATAGCTGGCTGTGGCAGAGGTCCAACTGGAGTTTCACCTAACCAGCCCACGCTCCCCTTACCTCGAGTCCTTGGGTGCCAGGGCTGGCAGGTCTTAGGACGCGGGCCTCTGATGCCGAGGTGAAGATCTGATCAGGAGGTAGAATTTCAAGCCAGGGTCAGCAGCAAGTGGAAGCAGCGGCATCTGAGTCAGGCAGCAGGCATCCTAGGTCAGCATCCAGGCAGTGGCCCGTGGCAGGCGAAGTACAATCACTGTCCAAGCTGGTCAAAATGAGAAATCCATCCAAGAGAAACAAGGGACGGAGAGAAGATAGGAGGTGAGGAACACCACAGGCGTTTCCCCCTCAAGGACTAATTGCCACCGTTGCCCCTCTCTCCACTGATTCTGGGTGGGGGAAGGGTGGGGCGGTGGAGGGACCGTTTCAGACTACATACAAACGCCGTGCAGTGGAAAATTTAAACTGGGCCTCTGATGGCAGCGTCCTCAGAAGTGGGGTATAGCTGCTGATCCCATTCGTTAAGGGGGGGGGGGGGGGGGGGGAATGACCGGGTCAGATAAGTAACCGGCTGTGAAGGAGGGCCAGTGGGTCAGCAGATGTGTGGAGAGAGGAGCGGGCACAGGAGAGGTTCCCCGCAGGAAGGTCTTTAGCACAGGTTTGCCTTAAAGGTTCTGAATGTGTTTTGGCAGGGCGTGTTGTGGCGAATCGCAGACACGACTGATAGTGGAGGGAGTTTGCTTTGCTGTTAGAGTTCTAGAACCTAAATTAGTTTAATAATAATAGTAATCAGAACCATCATTCAACAGAAGCAAAAAAGGAAATCACATCATGATGGATTAAAGGCATACAGCCTATATTATTCACCTTTTAAAGGGTTTGGTTTTTTTTAATGTTTTTTCTGTGTATAAACAACTGTTTTAATGAAATAAGGAACCTTGAAAATCAAACCTTCATTCCCATCCTAAAAAAATTAATTTCAGAATGTCAATCAGCTGTGATCATGACACTATAAAAATGCCTTTGGAAAATTTATTGAATCTGTAAAGCAATTAATCAATATTTTTAAATAATTAATTAGACTCCCAATTATAATTCCTTATAAATTCATCTGGTTCCTGTAACGCGATACTGCTTCTTGAAAGGCCACTAGAGAAAAGGGTCCCATTTTTGGGACCAGAGTCACACCTATATCTTCTTACAGGTTATAAATAATAATAGTATTATGGTTTAAATAAACCTTCCTTCCCCCCCCCCAATTAAAAAAAACAAAAACAAGAACACACACACATTGAACGGAGTCTCCCAACTCATGGTGTGTTGTGAACAGGGTGAGATTATTTTTTTTAAACTTGGCCACGATGTCAATTTGCTTGACTATGGCTCTGCACCTCTCATCCACTGAAGCAATCCATGCAGGTGGTCTGAATGTTATCAAACAGGCTATCAAAGTTTAACATTCATTATTAAATTAATATGTACTTTTTGCCAGTTCTTGCTCTATCAATATGAAAGAAGAGGAAGAAGATGCTAATAATTGCCTAATTCCCCCCCCCCCCCCCCCCCCCCCCCAAACACCCAAATGGCTTCCTAGTGCATTCCACTCTAGTCTTTCCAGAAAGGAGAAGAGAATCCAGATAGCTCGAATTATAATAATAAATAATGTAATTTAATTAATTCTTGGATGAAGTAGCACAATTTCACAGACAATTGTTGTCCAGGTTCTCCGGCAGCCGGGGCCCTCCGTGCAGTTACAAACGCGTCTCTGTCTCCTTTGATGTACGAGGCTATAAAACTTGGAGGTATGAAGTCACCTTGAGAAAGAGGCCATTGTAAGGCTGCAAGAACCAGGAGTTATTAATGATGCCACAGAACTCTGGTTTTTTTACTTTTTGACACAAACAAAGAAGAAGAAAAAAAAAAAAAAAAAAACCACAGATAAATCTTAATTTACAATGTAATGCCCAAGGATTAGTAAAGATTTAAGAGATGCATAGATTTTAGTGTCAATGTGTCAGGATCCAGCTCGGAGCTCGGCTGTCCTGGCTATAAAGCAAAACAAGGACCAGATGGGGAAGACGGCACTGCAGGAGACAGATGGTTCGGTGTAACCTTGGGTGTCTGGTGCCTCAGGCCTACATTATGACAGTCTGATCTTCCTCTACAGTAGATTCCCAGCTGATTTGAATGGCACTCTTGTAGAACAAACTATTACACTTAGAGATTCTCATTTTTAAAGAGATGACTTATTTGTTTCTGGAATATAAACTATCAGTAGAAGAATCATTAATTCTTGGAGATTGTTTCATCTATGGGGATAGCAATCCTTTATTCCTGGAGATGTTAATCCTATCCTTTGCTGTAATCTCAATTTTTTTTTGGAAGATATTTGTAAGAGATAGCAGTCTGTTGGGAGATGATTCCTTTATTACTAGAAATTTTGACAAATAAGTCCTTCATTCTTGATAGTATCATAGATGCAAATAAATTATTTCTGGAACCGTTTAATCCAAGGGTGGGTGTCTCCAATCCTCAAGGACTATAAACTGGACAGGTGTTCAGGATATCAAATGAATATGCATGAGAGAGCTTTGAAAGCAAACAGCCTCACGATGTCTGCAAATCTCTCTCATACATATTCGTTTAGGATATCTTGAAAAGCTGACCGCTTTGCAGCTCTCAAGGACTGGAATTGCCCACCCCTGATTTAATCGATAATATGGGGGATTGTGCTCCTTGGTAAAAAGGGATCCTTCAGTCCTGCCTGTGCCTGAACAGTAGGGGTATGTCTCATCAATCTGAGGAGTGAGGAGGCTCCTTGATCCTCTCTCACCCCCATCCATCACAACATTAAGCCCTGAGCCATGGGGGCCCGCCCAGGGGTCATCTCCAGGAAACCTTTTATTCCTGGAGATGACCCCTCAATTCCTAGAGCAGGTGTGGGGAATCTCCAGTCCTTGAGAGCCATATACTGGGGTCAGGATTTCCACAGTGACTACACTTGAGATGCATTTGCATGCATTGCCTCCTTTTATCCAAATAGATCTCATGCTTATTCTTTGGGGGTAATCCTGACAACCCAAGTGGGTTGTGGTCCTCAAGGACCATGTTTGGGGACCCCTGCTAAAAGCACAAAGATGGAAGACTGGCACCTCAGTTTGAACCATTGGAAAAAGATCCAGCATGGCCAGCAACCCCAGACCCATGCTGAAGGCTAGATGAGGAGAAGCTGATTGTGGCCATTCAATTGGGAATGGCCTCCCTAAGCTGGGGAATTTGCTTTCAGATTTTATACGTTAGTTTTGTGACCTTGGGAAGATTTTAACTAAACCAATGGGGGGGAAATTAAAATGAAAAAAAAAAAAAAAGTCAAAGATCCATATAGGAAAATGTGACTTTATTTATTAAGAATTTCTCTTATTCCTCCTCGTTCTCATTCATGACATGTCACAATAGTAACCTAATTCAAAAGGGGCTCATTAGCTATTATGAAACAAAGTTGTCAGTCATCTACCTAACAAAATATATATTGCCAGTAAGAAACGATAGTTTAACAAAAGTAGATCACTGGTAAAATTCCTGTCAACAGAGTAATGCACACAACATTAGAAGGTGCTGTCTGATACAAAAACTGAAAGATTGCTCATGTCCTTAATTAGGGATGCCACTTCACCCAAGTTAACAGAAAGAGCTTGATCCAGTCCTAGTTTTCCCTCAGTCACTGGTAGAGTAAGGATCGTTTGGAACCTCTTCCAGAATTTCGGTGTGGGAGCCAGTCTCTGATGGGAGGAGCCTGAGCGACACGAGTCAACTTTGAGCCCATGTAGTTCTAATATTGTAAAGAAAAGCCATGCTAGGTTGAGCTGTGCAGGCAGAGCCTGACACCTGCAGTCCACTGCGTAAGCTCTGATACACTTGCATCATCTGCCCGCCACCCCTGCATGCATTGCAATATAATTCATCTTTCCTAAGGAAAGCCAGAAATACAACTCTATCCAATGGAGTAAAACCTGGACTGGATCAGCATTTTTGGCGTGATCTAGCTCAGGTGGTAACCCTATTTCTTCTGTATAAGCATATCAGGTTTTTGTTAGGGATGTGCAGCCCCAAAGTTTTCAGTCTTTTTTTTTTTTTTTTGTTATGGGGGGATGGTTCGGTTTAATGTTCTTTTGGTTTGTTTTCCAGACCCCCAGAAAAAACTATTAAACTCTGCCAAAAAAAAAACCCCCCAAAACAAAAGAGCATCCCATGGCCTTCCATGTACTCTCTTGCCCTGCCACAATTGAACTCGGGTTTGCATAGCTGGGCCTCCTCAGGCCCTTCCAACCCCCGTCACTAAAATTAAAGCAAGACTGGGTCCCAGCTAGGCTTCCCCAGGACACTGCTGTACCTGGTCAGGAAGCTCCTTCCCTAGTCCCCACTAAAACACCCCCCCCCCCCCTTCCTGTGGTCCTCAGAAACCTTAAGGGCAGGAGTGAAGCGCCGCTGCAGAAAAACTGCGCCGTCTGCCTCGAACTAAAGTAACGTCACTTCGGCATCCGCGTCTGGTGCAGCCAGCATCGTCTTCTTATGCGGCCGTTTGGAAGGCCGAGCAATTTTTAATGTCCCTTCTCACAAGGCAGTGAGGGGAGGGTAGGGCTGCCCCCCCCCCCCCAGTGCAGCCATACAGGGGAAATGGCATCGACCCACATCACTTGGATGCTGTTCTCCAGGTGGATGATGTAACTTTTTTTTTTTTTTTTTTTTTTTTTTAATGTTACATCTGCCAGGGCAGGAACAAGTGGGCTTCACGCCTGCCCTTAAGGATTTTGAGGACCATGGGAAGGAGATATGTGGGGAGTAGGGAGGAGGCTCCTGGCAAATTTTAATGGGGGGTGAGAGGAGCCCAGCGAGATTCACATAGGTAGGCCTTGGTCTCAGTCTCACTTTAAATTTCAGTGACCAGGGGGACGGTTGGAAGTGCCCAGGAGGATCACCCGGGCAGGCCTGGACCCCCGGGTTCAATTTTGGTAGGGCAGGAGAGAGAGAGAGTGTAGAGGACTGTAGGAGGCCTGTTTTATTGTCATGCAATGAAAATTTAAAAATACCTGAATTTGGGGGGCATTTTCATAGGAGGCCATTTTCAGAACAAACCAAAAATGGTCTCATTCATTGCATTTTTTTTCCATTCATTTTAAAATGATTGCACATCCCTAGTTTTTGTATTTCCCTTGCAAATCCTGAGTCATAACTAGACCAAGCCTACCCTTCAGTCTCAGACACTGAAGGTTGTAAAACCAAACCAACAAATTGAATCCCCCTATATCAAAATGTTTAAAATTTGAGCACAGTCCCTGAATAAACGCACTAGGACAGCCATGCTTCCTCCGCCATCTAAAAAATTTAAAAAAAAACAAAACCAAAAAACCCTTCAGGGTTAATTCTGTTAAGCTTGACTGGGGCCTGGTACAGTCTATGGAAAATGTTGTATACAATCAATCTCATGTCTTTGTTTTGGGCATCATGCACCCGGAATGTTATTTCATCCTTATATGCTTCCATTTGTTAGAAGGAAAAACAAAAACCCACAAACACTGTAAATCTATCTTCCATTTATTTTGCAAATAAAGCAAATTATAGGAAAAAAAAAAAAATCAGTGGAAAGGTCCATTGCACATCCCCACAGGGGTAAACAGAATAAGAGATGGGGTTGCACACTAAACAAATCAAGATATTTGATTGGCTGAACAGGTCCCTGTGTCTTATAACATCCTTAAAGACTTCCGCATGATTTGTTCTGTATTGCGCTTACATCAACGTTAGCAAGTGATGCCCTGACAGATCATCATCGCTCCCTGGCATCTGGTTCTATAAAAATGACTCTAATGCAAGCAGACACACAAGTTTGTTCCTCCAGTGGAAAGTCCTTCTGGTTACACAAGGATGGAAGCCTTTCCTTCCAAAATGGTTTATGGATCTGGCTTAAAAGGCAGTTAGAAACAGAATAAGTAACACATTTGCTCCGTATAACATTGAGCAGCGCAGTCGTAAATTAGCACAATGTCTCCCATACACAAAAGCTGTAATTCCAGTGGAGGAACCCCTGCCAACTCAAACAGGAAACCACAAGAGCACAAGATTAAATTAAAGCTTCACTTGTCCCTGCAGGACCGCAAGCTGTTTCTTACGTTATAGATAAAAATTATGAATGTGTTTAATAAGTAAAAAGGAATTGTATCAGGGGAGCATCAGACCTGCGATGTTGGAGGATATGATTTGCCACGTGCGAGGCAGCGCTGCCAGAGGATTATGGCACGTAATGAAAAAAAAGAGAGAGAGACACAGGTCACAGGGAGAAAAAAAAAAAAAATCAGAAATATGCTTGAAATAGAAACAAATGATCTTATCCACCCTGAATCGGAGGACATGCTCCTGCTGGCAGACTTTGTGAATGATCCACGGTTCCAGCAGAGATGGGAGATACGCCATTTGTTCCTTACATTTTGGGCGGTTTGTACTAGGGACGTTTTTTGCATACATAAAATTCAAAATTTTCAGAATTTTGGCAAGGAGTCTATTTTGGGTTCTGCTCATTCAGATCAGTTTTCCCATTTGGATTATCCAAATGCACATCCCTGGGTCACAGTGGGGGATTTTTCAGGCACGCAGTTCTTCCAATGGATCCCAGAATGCATTGCACGCAAAACACTCTCACATTGTTTTCTGATTGCTCTTTATTTTAAGTTTGATAAGTTAGGTTTGTTTGGGGGGTTTGAATGGGCAGTTTCTTCCTGCTCCTTTCAGCTTCCACCTCAGTTGAAACTGGGTCTGGGATCTGGCGCACCTCCCGAGACCCTGCAATCATAGGCCCTAAATCCAGCCAGTAGGTGGCACTGTTGCACGATGCCTGGGGCTGCAAATGCTTCCCCCTGCAATATCTGCAGCCCCGGCCAGCCTGGAAGGGGGGTGGAAGACTTGACCCAGGAATCAAAACGTTCTTTCTAGTGCCACCTCATGGCATATTTCTTCCCGACAGCCCTGGTGTGTTTCTCCTATCTTACTGCACTACCAACCCTGCCCCTCTCCCCTCCAAAATCAAAACAACTTTCCTGTGAAAGTTTCTCACATTAACTTTCCTCTGAAACATTTTCTCCAAACAAACATTAGCTCCCTTCTACTTATAAATTACTTTAGATAATGGGAATTGAAAGTATCTTATCTTTCATTCCTTCTCTTTTAATACCCTATTACCATTCTACTATCATTAAGATGGCGCATCTTCATCTTTGGAAGAGACCAACCTAGATCAGAAGCAGTTACCTACATTTGAAAAGTCCAGTAACCCTTTCCCAGTCCACTCAGCCATGCCAGTCTGTGTTATTGACTGTTTTAATTCTCTTTCATGTGTTAAGGGAGCCCAGGGTCCTCATTTTGATTTTCCACTCAAGTCCCTTAATGGTAATAGCTGTATATTTTGACTTCTGATGACCTTATTTTTTTTGTGGTTGCTGAGAGCTTTTGAGGCAGTCCTCAGGCTCTGACAAGCCATTGTGGGAAGAGGGAGCAATGAAGCAAAACTCTCCTTTTGGATCCCATCTGATTACCGAACTGAAATTCTGTTGATAACATTGCACAAATGGCTTGTGATATATCTTGATTTCCCATTCTCTCCTCTCCCACTGGATTCTACCAGCTGACCCTGGACTTTAAGTTTCAATATTTGGTGGAGCTGCCTTTGAAGCTACCCGTTATCTTTAAGAGCCAGTTTTTTTTTTTTTTTTACCTTTGTTAGGCAGTGCTACATGAGAGCTTCACAATGTCAGCACATGAGCTACTTTGCTAGTCTTTAGTTTGAAAACCTTTTGGGGGGTAATGTATGCAGCTTTTACCAAACTCTAATCTATTATTTTGAGGCTTGCCAATACAGCAATGTCTGTTATCATTTGGAATATGTTTTGTGAATTGTGGATCTATGTGCTCTTGAGGTCACTGAGTGACTGAGCACCTTGGCATGGATGTCTAATTAGTTGTGTGTCCTGTCTGGTCTACACACTTGTTTACATTGTTGCCACTTAAACAATTGTGTCACTTTTCAAATAGCAACATTGTTCTCTTTCATTCTGCAAATTGCAACATTGTATTTACCCAAGTTCACAGTCTTTACCAACACGTTGTATTTAATGGATAGAGCTGGTACAATTATTGATCTTCAAAAGATCTTTTTGTCAAGTTAGTTTGCTCATGATTCACTATTTCTTGTTTGTATAAGTTTTGTCTAATGCATGTATGAATATTAAACAATTTTGGTGGTACTATTTGGAGTCTAAGAACATAAGAACATGTCATACTGGGTCAGACCAAGGGTCCATCAAGCCCAGCATCCTGTTTCCAACAGTGGCCAATCCAAGCCATAAGAACCTGGCAATGACCCAAACACTAAGAAGCTCCCATGCTACTGATAGGGAATAGCCACTGCTATTAATTGCAAGTAAAATTGATTAATAGCCATTAATGGACTTCTCCTCCAAGAACTTATCCAAACTTTTTTTGAACTCAGCTACACTAACTGCACTAACCACATCCTCTGGCAACAAATTCCAGAGTTTAATTGTGCGCTGAGTGAAAAAGAACTTTCTCCGATTAGTTTTAAAATGTGCCACATGCTAACTTCATGGAGTACCCCCTAGTCTATTATCCGAAAGAGTAAAAAAACAATTCACATCTACCCATTCTAGACCTCTCATGATTTTAAACACCTCTATCATATCCCCCCTCAGCAGTCTCTTCTCCAAGCTGAAAAGTCCTAACCTTTAGTCTTTCCTCATAGGGGAGCTGTTCCATTCCCTTTATCATTTTGGTTACCCTTCTCTGTACCTTCTCCATCACAATTATATCTTTGAGATGCGGCGACCAGAATTGTACACAATATTAAAGTGCGGTCTCACCATGGAGTGATACAGAGGCATTATGACATTTTCCGTTTTATTCACCATTCCCTTTCCAGTAATTCCCAACATTCTGTTTGCTTTTTAGACTGCCGCAGCACACTGAACAGATGATTTCAATGTGTTATCCACTATGACACCTAGATCTTTTTTTTGGGTAGTAGCACCTAATATGGAACCTAACATTGTGTAACTAAAGCATGGGTTATTTTTCCCTATATGCATCACCTTGCACTTGTCCACATTAAATTTCATCTGCCATTTAGATGCCCAATTTTCCAGCCTCACAAGATCTTCCTGCAATTTATCACAATCTGCTTGTGATTTAACTACTCTGAACAATTTTGTATCATCTGCAAATTTGATTACCTCACTCGTCGTATTTCTTTCCAGATCATTTATAAATATATTGAAAAGTAAGGGTCCCAGTACAGATCCCTGAGGCACTCCACTGCCCACTCCCTTCCACTGAGAAAATTGTCCATTTAATCCTACTCTCATTTCCTGTCTTTTAGCCAGTTTGCAATCCACGAAAGGACATCGCCACCTATCCCATGACTTTTTACTTTTCCTAGAAGCCTCTCATGAGGAACTTTGTCAAATGCCTTCTGAAAATCCAAGTATACTACATCTACCGGTTCACCTTTATCCACGTTTATTAACCCCTTCAAAATTGTGAAGCAGATTTGTGAGGCAAGACTTCCCTTCTCCCCTGCTTCAACGGCAGGGGAGAAGAAAAACAACCAATAAGGGCTAATAACATAGTCTGGGTAAAACAAATAAGCATGGGTGCAGCTTGCTTATTGCGGCGGCTACTACCCCAAACTAATCAAGCTAGATATTTCACTTGGATGCAGCTCCATCACTGCTCTCTACATTAAAGGTGGGGATGGAAGGGAAATAGAACCAAGAGCTAAGAGAAACAGATAAGTATGAGAGAAAATATGTGTGAAGCTTGCTGGGCAGACTAGATGGGCCATTTGGTCTTCTTCTGCCGTCATTTCTATGTTTCTATGTTTCTAAAGCCATGCTGACTTTGTTTTTAATTATCTTAGTAATTAATAAAGGTTTTCTCAATAATTTAATACATTTATCATTAGTGCTCCTCTCCCATCAGTTGGGGTTTGTTTTGGTGTGTTGGGGGGGGGGGGGGGGGGGGGGGGGTTAGCATTTTCTTGTATTTAGCCCATGACTCTTGTCAAAGTAATTTTTCTCCAAGTAATAAATTTTGTTTTAAACAAATATTTAACAACTCACTACTGTAAAACTACTTCAAGGCAGATATGGTACAAGAGCTCTCAGCTTTTCTGAGAAGTTAATGGTTCATCCATATTTTATGCTTTCAGGCAATCCCTGGGAATTGTCAGCTACTGGCAGAGGAATAAATTAATTTAGGAAGATACATTCCAGTTGTGATCTGCCATTTTTCCCCATTGAAAATACAGAGATAAATTAAATTGATAAATTTAAAGTACTTATATGTGAAGAAAACCTAGACTAAAAGGGTTTTGTTTTGTTTTTTGGTGGGTTTTTTTTTTTTTTTGCGCTCAGGAGTTTCCTCTTCATTTGTGCTTCCTTTTTACTTCAACTTGGGTTCTGCAGAGCTAGAGTGCCATGAGCCTTCACAGAAACTACCTAGGAGGAAAGGGTTTCCCCATGTCTACAGTAATAGTCCTTAGCCAGAAGTTGCAGATCCTGACTCTCAGGCTGATACAGTACAGTGCGCGATTGGACGCACATTTGACATGCTAGCTTTACCCCTTATTCAGTAAGGGGAAATAGCATGTCGAAAACGCACGTCCAACTCCCCCAAACCTAATAGCGCCCGCAACATGCAAATGCATGTTGATGGCCCTATTTGGTATTCCCGCGTGATTCAGAAAGCAAAATGTGCAGCCAAGCCACACATTTTACTTTTAGAAATTAGCGCCTACCCAAAAGGTAGGCGTTAATTTCTCCGGGCACTGGGAAAGTGCACAGAAAAGCAGTAAAAACTGCTTTTCTGTGCACCCTCTGACTTAATATCATGGCAATATTAAGTCGGAGGTCCCGAAAATTAGGTTAAAAAAATTTTTTTGAAATAGGCCAGCGGCTTGAAAACCGGACCCTCAATTTTGCCGGCATCCGGTTTCCGAACCCATGGCTGTCAGTGGGCTCGAGAACAGATACCGGCAAAATTGAGCGTCAGCTGTCAAACTCGCTGACAGCCGCCACTCCTGTCCGAAAAGAGGCGCTAGGGATGCGCTAGTGTCCCTAGCACCTCTTTTTACCACCAGCCCTAACTTAAATAAATTTACTGTATCGCACGCACAGGAGAGTGTCCTGTGTGCACGCCGGGAGAGTGGGCGCTTGCCCGCGATTTTTACTGTATCGGCCCGTCTGTCTGGGACCTGGTATGCAGATTGGCAACACCTAGTGGCCAGACTCAGCCTCTGTGATGGCTGAAACTCCTTTTCCTCCCAAAAGTCTCTTTACCAAACCCTCCTTCCCCAAATGACCTGGGAAGCAGAAGCCAGTCTCAAGAACCAAAACCAAGTCTCCTTCAAGGATGGAGCAACCATTTCATAAAAAATCCATGTATCTGCAGCAGCAGCACTCTACAAATGGACTATAGACTACTACCCAATTTAAGAGTTCAGACACTTAATTCTAAAATTATAGCTTCACTATTGAAATTTCCAGCAGGCGCTGTGAAACAGGAATACATCTAGTACTGAGTGATTACCATAATCCATCCCCACAGGGAGGTTCCTTCTCTTAGTATCTATGTAGGCATCTACATGAGATCCTTGAGGGAGCTCAACAACTTGGATGAGTGGGGAGAGGCAGGAAGTGGGCTGGGCCTGCTCTCGGGGGAGGTCTCTCCAATTTATTGCTTTTTTTCCAGCTTAAACTTTGCTTGTCTTTTTATCAAGACTGAATTTGAGGTTTTCTTAGACTTTGTGGGAGTGGGAGAGTTTTCCCCCTTTCTTTTTCCACCAAGGGAGCAAAGGTCAACCCTCTTGCCAGGATATTCTTTGTCAAAAAGATCTCTGGTGTGGTGCTAGAAATCCACAGCTGTGAGGTCAGGACTCGGTGGGGTGCAGTCTTTGGAGAGTGTCCATCTCAAAGGCCAGAGCATGGTACCTGCAAGAAGCTATAATAGCAGCATTGCCAAACACTTGTATAATTGTTACTGCGGAGCTAGGCCCTACTAAGTCTGTGCCAGCACATGTCAAATACGTGCTGTGCTGTCTGCTGTAAGGAAAGCAGCTAATTACAACTACAGGATGTGGGCCTAAGCCAGACAGGAGTGAATGGGGGGGGGGGGGGGGGGGGGGGGGGGTTATGAGAACCAACTACAAAGGAGAAGACAATACAGAGACTGATAAGAGATGATCTGTGTTTTCCTATAAAAGTATTGTGGGGAGATGAAAATAGAATGGAAAATTGGACCTGGAAGGAAGGAAGGAAGGAAGAAGAACAGATGTTGGGATGCAGGAGGTCTAGGGAAAGGAAGCCAGGCCAGAATGACATTTAGAAATGATCAATACTTGGCAAAGGTAACTAGAAAACAAAAAGTATATAAGCCTTGTAAGACTGTGACATAGGTGAGGAGGGATCTTATGCATTCCTCCTTCCCAGACACACATTTTGTGATTGGCAATCATTTATTTACCATAATAAACATTTTACTACATTTCTAAAATACCTCAGAGTCTTGTGTGGCATATGGGGGCTAAATCCATACACTCTTCCGGTGAGTGTATGGAGGAAAAAGGGACAACCAGAAGGGGCTTCTGGATTCAGTTTTCACTGCTCTGTATCTTTGTATTTTCTTGTTGGACAGTGAACTGTTACTTTTGGCTAGAATCCAAAAGTCAGAGCTGGATTCATTTTGTTTCTCTACTGCTTTATTCTTCTTCAGTAAATAGTTTGTGGTGGAACGCAACACATTTTTTGTTAAGCGTCTTCTTTAAATTGACTGATTCCCTTGAGCCTTACAGGAAAAGCGGTCTCCATCTGGAAGATTCCTGCTCCAGGTCTGCAACCAATTGTCCCCCTACTCTGTAGTAATTGAAGGCAGTCCCTTGCTTGCTCTTGGTGAGTGCCCTGAGAAACGTGGTTACAATAGGGAAAATACAAGAGGCAAAAATAAGCATAAAAGAATAGTCTAGAAACAGACATGTTAATATTGCTTTTTTTTTTTTAACTATTATGAAATGTTATTTTTCTCTTTGGTTTATGTTATTTGCTTTGGATGCTTAGAAAGGCAGAAATTAAATAAAATATTATGAAGGAAATGTCTAGTACTGTTTCTTTGAAGTAGATAAGTTAAATGATGCAGCTCTATAGAAAATCGAAACTGGTACTTATTGAAGTGATGATGCCACAGAACTATTTTTTGCCAAAGTCTTTAGTGCAACTCCAAGCTCTGCAAAAGTGCAAAGACAGAATGATTTTATGAAAGTGCTGGCTACATCACAACTGCTTAAGATTCAACTGCTGAATTCTATTGTCATTTAAAGGGAGGATGCACAGACCAGGCACTGAGATTTCCTTAAGGGAACCTCAGGACGTGAGGCAGCTACTTGACTTTAACTTCCTAATATTCTATACAATAGTTTGCTAAAAGCAGACTGCTCTGCAATCTCTTAATTAAAGCAGGCAAAATATTACAAGGAGTAAGAAAGACGGGGAAACTAACAGAACTATTTCCTTGCATATGGTTAGAAATTTCATATAAGCCATCAGCTATTCAGTTGGGCAGACCTCAGCCAGTACAGTAGATCAGTAGTAAGCTGGTTGAGCCAAAGCCCCAACCTTCTTCAAGATGGTGAATGGGATACTTCTGAACCAGATGGCGGATATTTCTTCACATTTGCAGGTTGTGAAGTCACAACTGTAAATAGGAGTTAAAATGCCAGAACGTAATCCATTTAAAATGACACCCATGCATACGTTATAGTCTTGGAACAGTCTTCCTGAACTGGTATGTTTGACTTATTAGACTGTAAGCTCTATTGAACAGGGACTATCTGTTTGTACAGCACTGCGCATGTCTTGTAGTGCCATAGAAATGTTAAATAGTAACAGTAGTCTCTAGGGATCTGCACAGATTTCTTTGTTTGTTTCATTTGTTTATTTAAAAAGGAAAACACACACAAAGAAGTGTTGATGTTGTACCAAAAAAAAAAAAAAAAAAAGCCATTGTCCTGGTCTCTCCTCCTGCCCTCA
Organism: Rhinatrema bivittatum; assembly: GCF_901001135.1. NCBI lineage: Eukaryota > Metazoa > Chordata > Amphibia > Gymnophiona > Rhinatrematidae > Rhinatrema > Rhinatrema bivittatum. The sequence goes on along the minus strand of NC_042632.1, from coordinate 39,628,182 downwards.
TAGAGAGTATATAATCTTCACAGGGCAAGATCAATCCCAGGTCACTCCTGCTCCACAGGTATTGTGAATAAAAATGGTGCTGGCAGACCAAGGCCGGTGCCATTTTAAATTCCTTCTGGGTCAAGTAGGCATCATTGGGTATTGTAAAATTAACAGCGATGCCAGCGTATTAAAGATCTGCAACATTGTGAATTGTGCTGAGCAGACCCAGGCCACCACCCTGGCAGTGCTATTTTTATGGAAGAAATTTAAAATGGAACCAGCCTCGGTCCATCAGCGCCATTTTTAATCACACTGCGCCGACCGGGCTGGAGTGACCAGCAGTCAGTCTGTCCTCTGAGGAACATCAGTTTAGTAAGAGGAGAAGGAGGACCTGAGTGTGGGGGTGTTGGCAGCATCCTTTATTAAAACAAAAGGAAGGAAAATGAAAAAAAAAAAGTTTGGTTTTTCACATTCATTTAAAAAAATGAAATGAAAAAGGGAAATGTTACAATCTTTTTTTCTTACAAACAAATGCACATACCTAGCCCTCTGCAACCTGAAGAGGTAAAAATAGGTGGGCACGGTTGCTGCAGCCTACCACGGATTTGTTCTTCCTTCTGGTTGCTCATGGTCCAGTCACCCCTGCCTGGAAGTCATCTGACTAAATAAAAGTCTGAACTGATCTCATGAAAGGTTTGCAGTTCTTAAGGCATCGTGCAAAGGATCTTATCATAGAGGAGATCAATTGGATTTATTAGCAACATTAAAAGCTGCCACCCTACTTGCAGCTAGCCATCTCAGATGATGAGGAGGGGTACTCAAGGACATATCCAGAGCATGAATTGCTATTGGACATAGATAGCCACTTATATGAAGAGTGTTGGGATTTGCAACACCCATCCAGTCTCATGCAGCAGGACCACCACCACTGGATCCAGCTGCCATGCACATAATTGGGTAGATTTTAAAAGGGCTGCTCATGCGCCCATTTCACACAAAAATCCACTCTGGTGAACGAGAGAGAGCGACTTTACAAGGCTCCGCCTGATATTCTATATATGGACCACTGTAAGGGAGCACTTTGATTCGGGGTGAGTTTTTGGGAGGTGGGGGTTACAGACATTCAGAGGTCTTCATTCTAAAATTGATATCAGTAAAAATTTTAGAGCAAAATCGCAGTCGCGCAATCCCAGTGAGGAAGAAGCACTTAGACCACAAAAAGTCATCGTTCCATCTTCAGTGCACGCCCAGCACTTTAATGAAGGAGCACATTCGCCATCATTCACTGAGTACGTTATTACAGCCGAGATATACAAGTATATTCCATGCTTAAAAGTGATTCCCTGATGAAGAAATCCTATTCGAAACATTGCAGTGTCGGGATCGTTACACTTATTGCATGAAGTTTTTCATGGAGAGCCTTGGCGTCATATAACAGTGAGTTTTAATTGGTATAACAATTTTTTTGTATACCATTATTATATTTACTCCTACAGCAGTGGACTTATACTGGACTGATAAGATAGCTTAATGGAATAATATATTAAGCATCTTCTTTTCTGGGGTTACCAATGATTACAAACTCATTCTGACATCCACATCGTTGGAGTTGGAGCTTTAGAATAAGTAGCCATATAGGCATCTGATTTAGCCTAGTATTGGCACTTTATGAGGTTTCCCCAGTTTGATTACATACAATTCCTTTGAATTTGAGCTAGACTTTTTCATGGTTTATTGTTGAACAAAAACATAAGCAGCCCCCATCAACAGGAAAAAAACAAAAAACCAACCAATTGAAATGGAGCAAACCAATTTAACTAAGAGGGAAGAGAAAAGAGTTTGGGTTATAGCTCCCCCATGTGGAGAATTTAATGACAGCATTCTAGCCTACAAAAACCCAAGGCACCATTTTGTAGGTGTGGATTTTGAGTTGTCTCTTTCAGGGGCAGCAGCCATCATGCTTGGTCCTGCCTTTTGTTTTCTTTTGGGAAAAGGATCTTTAGGGTTCTTGGAAAGAAACCTGGAGTATGGATCAGAAGAAAAGGTGCCTTCCCCCCATCTTAATTATTCCAGCTTTGACCCCTTTGTTTTTGAGGAATAAGTTTATTTACCCTTCTTTTCCTCATTTTTTAAGTTACGTTTTGAAACTGGTTTTAATTTTTATCCTTTTCATCTGATGTTCCAGGAACTTAGAGAATGTTATCTAAGAGGAGTGTGGGAGTTTCTCATCTGAAGAGACTCAATAACCTTTTAGGAGGTTACCGAAGGAATGAATTCTCATTTATTCTGGGGAGGAGATGAGAATTTTAGAAGAAGAACATTGGCACCTTTCACGCGTATGCCCCTATGCGATCCCCTGGATAGTGGAGAGAGATTGAACTGGGATGTAAGAAGTTCATTCTATTCATCTGGAGAAAGGTAGGTAATATGGGACTTTCTAGTGCATCCTGTTAACTGAGTTACATCTGCCTGCAGCCTGAAATTTGGAAGGGAGCTTCTAAACTATCTGCACAATTGGCAAGGATCAGTAATGAAAGAAAAGATGCATAAAAGTGTTATAAAATCAGAGATTTATTGAAGAGCCAAATATGTAAATGGATTGGATTACATGAAGAGTTGTAAATAGTCATTTTCACTATTCCACCATCAATTGTCGGTAAAGATGAGTTGGAAACCACAATGAGCTTCCAGGGTAATTATTACTGTACATGTTAAAGTCTGTCTTGTCAATGCTCAGGGCCTTGGAGAATAATCACCCCCCCCCCCCCCCCCCCCCCCCAAACAGGGAATCTTGGAATTCAGAGAGGTGCCTAAGAACTGCATGGGAAGTTTTGATAAATTTTAAGTCCTGATGAACAGAGGGTGGTCCATGGACTCCTCAGTGAGTACCTCAGGGCAGGGGTTATACTTGTATTTAAAATAAAACAAAAAAAATCATGATTTGAATTGTTTATAAAATACCAACAAATTCTCAATTGAACACAGTTCTCTCAGAAGTTGGCTCCAAAGAATGCTCTATTACATATAATAACCAATCTAAAAGGCGGCCCTCCCCCTGGGAACATAAGGCACATCCAGGGATTAGTATCTCCAAATCTCAATCATTTGGGACAATAGAAATGATGCGTAGTGGGACAAGTTTATAACAGCTACAATGGATCATAAAATCTGCACCACATGACTTGCTAGTCCATACAGCTATGACAAAGGAACCCAATATCCCTACTTCCCGGTACATTGACTAACCCTTGGGAGAACCTTATAGAATGCCCTCCATTTTTAAGCAATGTTCGATTCAGTTTAACACTTGCAGAATAAGGAAAAATAATCTGTTGAACAATAAAAAAAAAATCCACACAATCCATCAAAATACTTGTATCCAAGGTAAGATTTTTGTTGCTAAGATGTGGAATAATTCGAAACATATTCAAGAATGACACCTGAATGCTAAACTATTCTTAACAGTAGCCATAAACTAATAGATAAATAAATGTGGAGAAGAGAATCTGAGACGTGCTGCAACACCCATCACATCATACATAGTCTGAGTAAGAACATGTTTTCTGCACATTTCACACTAAAGGAAATGGTTCTAAACCAAAGGTGACAAATTGGAGGTCGGTAATAAATCATTATTGCGGTGCATTTCCTGTAATACTCTTAAGTGGTTAGATAAACATTCTTTTAAGTGGAATCAAGTCCCTAAGAAGAAAATGCTGCCGTATCGGTAGACTGGAAGATGAATGCTTTTTACAGAATAATTTCCTTTGAAAAGGCGACATTTTGGGCTTTCCAAGAGACTTTCATTCCAAGCAGGATTCTGCCATCTCTCTTATCCAATATAGTACAGTATATGTTGGTGCAGTGCCTCAAGTAGTTCATGACTGGTAAATTAGGTCCAAAAAAAAAAAAAAAAAAAAGTCAAAACATAGGGAGCTCTTCCCCTACCATGGGCAAGTGTACAGGCAACTTCCATTCTGGAAACAACTCATTTTGAAAGCAACACAGCATCATCCCATTAAAATTACTTTCTGATTATAGAAATCCGCTTATCTAATGCATACAAATTCTTACCAGAGGAGTCTATTCATTTCAGTTTTACAACAAGCAAAAGTTGGCGGTTATCTTTTACAACCCCCCTCCAGATTTCTGTATCGCTAAAAAAAAATATATATCCACAATACAATGGAATACAATAGTGGAAAATCCCAGCGTTATAAAACACAGGACAGAAACCACAGATTTGTAAATGGGAATGCTTCCCAGATTTGGACAGAGTAGGATTAGAAATAATAGATCTTTAGTTACGCATGGCACATCTTCAAGTTTATAATCACTTACATTATTCAATTTTAAATTCCTTGACATACCAAAAGGTTTACCGGGATTTTTTTTTTTTTCCTTTTTTCCCCCAGCAGGAGAAGGATGCTTTCTAGGCAATGCTTTTCTAGTTATATATTAGCAGGTAAAATACCAGAAAGGAAGAGCCAATGGGGAAGGGGCCGGTGTGCTGTACCTTCCTGAAATGTTCTGCAATTACAAGTATTTATTGTGCTTGGCTGGGCTTAACAATAACCTCAGAGAGAAAAAGAGAATAGATTTACTTTCTCTGCCAGTGGTGGTTAAATAGAAATCATAAATTTGCTGAGGGAATTGGGAGAAGGAGATTAGCATGAGAGATCAGCATCTTTCAATTGTTTTTCTAAAGACCACCATGGATTGCAGCACTTAAGCAGTATTTGGCCTAACCTCTCATTTACAATTATAGGTGCAAAATAGATAGATAGATAAATAGATATTAGCTGAAAGCAGTTGAAATCCCCCAGAGGTGCCTATTCGTTATCCTTCTCCTCAGTCTGAATCCAGCACTCACTCCCACTCAATTCAGCCCTACCCAAGCACTTCTGCCCCAGCACACTCTGATCCCATTTCTCAGCCCCATCTTAGGATTCCTTTTCCCTTTTTCCTCTCAAGGGCCCAGCCTCTGGATACATAAGAAAAAAATAAACACTGGTCATACTGGGTCAGACCAAAAGTCCATCAGGTTCAGCATCCTGTTCCCAAGTCAGGTCACAGGTACCTGGCAGGATCCCAAAGGGTAGACAGATTCCAATCTGCTTATTCCAAGAATAAAGCAGGGGATTTCTGCAACTCCACCACCCTCTGACTCCCCATCTCCAGTGCAATCCAGCATACTCTCTCGCTGCCCCAACCCACTTTGTCCCCACCTATTCAGCCCAGCACATGTTAACCCCCATTCCCCAACTCAACCCAACACACTCCTATTCCTTTCCCCAGCTTGAGCCTGCACTCTGACCGGCCTTCCCCAACTTGACCCCCACCCCCCACATACACACAGTGCCCCCCTCACTGGCCCAGTCCAACACACTCTGCTCCCACCAGGCTGACCCCAGTATACTCTTCCCCCTGTAGGAGAAGTGACTCAAAAGAGAGAAGTGACTCAAAAGAAGGAAGTGCATCATTGACCTGAAGCTTGCTGTTATGCAGCTGTTATGTCAGCTTTGGTTCAGTCTAAGCAACACAAAGATGGAGTTTTCAGCCATGTGATGATTTTGGCAACTTCATATGAGACTGCTTTCACACAGAAGAGAATAAGCTGTGATTGTTCTTCCATAATCACACATCTGTCAGCACCTCACACTGTGAGAAGAGGACCTTGGACAGGAACTGTGAACACATCTCCTTGGTGAAACTTTGTATCCACAGCCATGAGACCAGCTCCGAATAATTATATACATCGGAGTCCAGATGCATATGGGTATTCCCACAATGGGAATATTCAAATGCATCTGGACTCAGATGATATCATTTGCATTTCACCAATCCTGTGTCTATAAGAGGTGGTCATATGCAATCAAGACCAATGCTGGATCCTGTGGAACTGAATATGCAATGAGGTTTTGATCAGAGAAAAAGGACTCAACTAGACAGACTGGATTATCCCAAAGAATCTCTGTTAAGGGTTTCCATGTGGCTTTTCTCCATGCATTACCCCAGAGATTATCCCAAAGAATCTCTGCTAAGAGAGCTTTTCTGACAGAATTTTACTGCAGTAAACCTAAAAAGTAGCAGCGGACTGAGAACTCTGACCAACTATCCCTTGAAAGAATCAAAGCTGGAACATCTTTACCCAATTTTGCCATCTTATCTCACAGAAGAGTCTGTGAGATCTTTGGATTCTAACTATCGTCTACCATACAGGTTTCACTGAATTTCATAAGAGCATAAGATGTGTCATACTGGGTCAGACCAAGGGTCCATCAAGCCCAGTATCCTGTGTCCAACAGTGGCCAATCCAAGTCACAAGTACCCGGCAAGTACCCAAATATTAAAAGGTTGACTTAAAAAAAAAAAAAAAAAAAAGACACATGGGTGTCCATGTGCATGCAACTCCCAGCACGCATTGCTGCATGCATGTTATAAAATACAATGCCCACGTGCACGATTTTGTATTGGTGTGTGTATGGGTCGCAACCCAAGCGCAGGGAAGGTGTGAATTTTTTAAAGTGTGCTCAGTGATGCGATTGGGCCTTTGCCCAGTTCCCTCCAATTAAGGAGCAGACTGGGAGGGAACTTCCCTAAACCCCCCCCCCCCCCCCACCATCACCACCACCTAACCTTCCCCTCTCCGACCCCTACCTACCTAGCTAGATTTTTGTTTTTAAACTTACCTACTCCTTTTGAGCAGAAGTTAGGCACGCCAGCCACCTGACGGCACATGCTTCCTTGGGACAGGGCCTAATGGCCGCTCTCCCGGCTGGCCATGCCCCTGCCCACACCCCCCCCCCCCCCCATGGCCTCCCCTTCTACATCTATTGGGGGTTATGCACGAGGCAGTACCCTTTCAAAAATGCGTGCAGCGCTTGTAGGGCCCAGCCAGGCACATAACCCCCAAATTTTAGGCACACAGGGCTTTTAGAATTCAGGTGTAAATGAATAGAGCCCAAGCTACTAATCCCCATTGATTAATAACAGTTTATGAACTTCTGCTCTAGGAACTTATCCAAACTTTTTAAACCCAGCTACACGAACTGCTATAACCACATCTTCTAGCAATGAATTCCAGAGCTTAAATTATGCATTGAGTGAAAAATAATTTTTCTCCAATTTGTTTTAAATGAGCTAATTGCTAACTGCATGGAGTGCCCCCTAGTCCTTGTATTATCCCAAAGTGTAACTAACCAATTTACATTTACCAGTTCATGTCCTTTCATGATTTTATAGACCTCTATCATATCCCCCCCTCAGCTGTCTCTTCTCCAAGCTGAATGGCCATAACTTCTTTAGTGTTTCCCTATCGGGGAGCCATTCCCTTTATCATTTTGGTCGCCCTTCTCTGCACTCTCTCCAGCACAACCATACCTTGTGTGAGATGTTGTGACCAGAACTGCACACAGTATTCAAGGTGCAGTATCACCATGGAGCGATACAGAGGCATCATGACATACATTGTTTTTTTGCCATTCCCTTCTTAATAATTCCTAACATTCTGTTTGCTTTCTTGACTGCCATAGCACACTGAGCTGATGATTTCAATGTGTTATCCACTACGATGCCTAGATCTCTTTCTTGGGTGATAACTCCTAATGTGGAACCTAACATTTAACCACAGGAAAGGTTATTTTTCCCTATATGCAACACTTTGCCACATTAAATTTCACCTGCCATTTGGACGCCCAATCTTCCAAGGTCCTCCTGCAATTTATGACAATCCGCTTGAGATTTACTTACTCTACATAATTTTGTATCATCCGCAAATGTAAGCACCTCACTGTCGTGCCCCTTTCCAGATCATTTATAAATATATTAAAAATCACCAGTCCTAGTACAGATCCCTGAGGCACTCCACTGTTTACCTTTTTCCACTTTGAAAACAGACCATTTAATCCTACTCTCTGTTTCTTGTCTTTTAACCAGCTTGCAATCCACAAAAGGACATTGCCTCCTATCCCATGACTTTTTAGTTTTCTTAGAAGCCTCTCATGCGGGACTTTGTTGAACACCTTCTGAAATTCCAAATACATGACATGTTTATTTATCCCTTCAAAAAATGCAGGAGATTTGTGAGGCAAGACTTCCCTTGGGTTAATCCATGCTGGCTGTGTCCCATTAAACCAGTTCTATCTAAAATTACTCCTGGGGGAATTCTGCGCTACTGCAGAATTTGCGCACAATTCCTCCCTCGTCGCAGTTCCCGCAGATTTCCTCCTTTGCTGCCCTTCCTCGCACCGTTGCCTCGTGATTTCCTCCCAAACTGGAAAAGGAAAAAAAAATGGAAGCCTGCCGCGCACGGACAGAGGCCAATCCGGGACAGTGAAGTCAGGTGGCGCACAGAGTGGGGGCATCGCATCACGGCACCAGCAGCTCGAGGTTAGCAAGCTGTACCGTGCTTAAAACTAAAAACAATTGAAAATAGAGAGAAAGGGGGAGGGGCTAAAGAAGAGGCCCTGGCCCTGTTTGAGTCCTTGTGTTTGTTATGAGCAGGTGTCTACCTGGGGGGTGGGGGGGGGGAGAAGAGAGAGAGAACGAACATGTGTGTGACAGATGGCATGTGAGAGAAAGCATATGTTTGATATCATGTAAGACAGTGAACAGGTTGGGGATTCATCCCAAGTCTCCCATATGGCAGTGCATGATGCAACCATTAGAGAAGCCACTTCCATGCCACAGAGGTGGAGGTGCAGTTGCAGAGCCCATGCAGTGAAGGGGCCCCTGGTATGGATACTCAGGTGGACAGATTAGCAACAACTGCAGCAGTTCCTGACAGCGTGGCTCATCTGCCAGCAGCAGCAGCAATTGGCTCATCTGCCAGCAGTGTCAAGTTGCCAGGGACTGGATTGCACTGAAATGCAGAAGAATTTGCCAAAAATAGTGTTACTTTGAAAAATAAATGTGCAGAATCCCCCCAGGAGTACTAAATGTTCTGTGATTTTATTCTTTATAACAGTTTCCACAATTTTTTCCCAGCACTGAAGTGAGGCTCACAGGTCTATAGTTTCCTGGATCACCCCTGGAGCCCTTTTTAAATATCAGGGCTACATGGGCCACCCTCTAGTCTTCAGGTACAATGGACAATTTTAATGATAGGTTACAAATGTTTACTGTGGTATTGAGACAGCTTCCTGACTTCTATAGGAGTGACCTGGATTGGATAATGCTGAGAACACTAGCTTAATTACCATTCAGCTAGGTGAATTAGTTTGGCAATTGCATAATTACTAAGTGCAAATTTGGGCTTAGAGATGACGACTAAATTCTGATTGTCTTTCAAGACAGTGTGTTCACAGTGAAACTGTAAAACTATTACCAAAACTAAAAAAATTAATTTGTGCCATATTAAACCTTATATAGCTTATGCTGCTATAATAGAATTAACTTACTACATCAAAAAAGTATCTGTAACTGCTCCCTAATGAATTTATATCATATTATTGGTTAAATCTAGTAATCTACTGTAAAGTATCACACCAGATAGTCCTACAAACCTCCCCTTCCTGACCCCCCCCCCCAAGCATATTTTGACCCTTCTCCAATTATCAAAAGAAAAAGGAAAGGGAAAGGGAAAAAATACCCAGAAAAGACAAAATCCCCCCCCCCACACACTAAAATCCCAGAAACAAAGGACCCCCAAGACCCCCTACCAAACTCCTTCCACCTCAGACTTTAACCCATCATGGATCTGCAGATATTCCAGGTCTCCCTCAATCCAGCAGCCACTAACCACCAAATTTAAAAAAGGTAAAACAACCCCAAAGTCCTAGTTCAGGACCCTTCCCTCTCAAACCAAACCTACATAAATGAGCCTCATTGGCCCCAGGACTCCCCCCAATCTCCCTCCATCCATGTCCTTACCCAAACATGGATCCAGGTAATCCAGGGGACAAGAGCAATCTCTAGCCACTCCTGCCTCTGCTGCTTTGGCATATCAAAATGGCCACAACTCAACCCAAGGCTGGTGCCATTATGTGGTACAGCAGCCATACAATATAAAAGTGCCAGCCTTGGGTTGACTGGTGGCCATTTTGACAGCGGAGCAGGAGTGAGAGGGAATTGCTCCTGGCTGCCTGGAAGACTCAGACTCAATTTGGGGTAAGGGCTGGGGGTGGAGATTCAAGGGCCCAGCAAAGCTCATTTAAGTGGGTTTGGTTGGCAGGGAGAGTGGAGGGCCACTGGGAAGTTGGTGGAGCATGCATGCCACCCCACCAGCTCACAGCTTCTGAAACTTGTGCCAGAGGTTGGATATGCCTGTCAGGGACTGAGGGGGGTGTGCATGCACGCTCCAGCAGCAGATAAAATTCCAGCCAAGCGCTTTATATAGAGAGAGATGTATATAATTTTGAAACATGAACACAAGGTTGTATTTCACTGGCTTTTCATTCTGCAACTCTTAGGACTCCAACGGCATAAAAAGAAAATACAGATGGCAACAGGTGCAGAAATCATTTGGAAGAGACACACATAACTTACAAAGAGAAAAATTGTTTTAATAATGTCCGCAGTTGAAAAACCATCATATTTTTGCCTAATGGACATAAATATTGTTCTCTGGGAGCCAGCAAACCACGAATGCTATTTTCCTATAAAACTCAAGAGATACAGAAGCCGAACAAATAAAGTTACAAAAAGCGAGGAAGGTCATATATTACTAGACAAACAAGCACATGAAGCATATTCCATTCCGACAGTTATTCCTTGCCTTTCATACTGCTTTGGATCCAGGACATTGCTCATAAAATACACAAATAATAAGGATTACAATATACTTTTCTAATGCTGGGAATGAGCTTTAACTGGAAGGCGCAGATCCACAACCACTAAATGGCAACAAATTTAGTTGCCTGTTGTATATTTCATTACTATATGACATATGGATTATTCTTTCTAATGCAAACGTAAACATGTAGGAAAAAACATCTCATTATTGTATTTATCAATACTTCAATAAGGGTTTCACTGATTCTCTGCATGGCTTATTAATATATTAAGCTATCCTCAACAAAGCCAAATATATTAAACAGTGATGAGCTATTAATTTCTTATGAAGAGGCTCTCACCTGCTCAGCTCCATTTGGTAACTTTTTCTTTTCCATAAAATAATTTAGCAAGGGGGAGGGGGTGGGGGAAGAGCGAGGGAAAGCACTGGCAGTAGCATTTGATTTTTGGAAGATTATTATATAAGAAAGCCCAGATCCCCAGGGTTTGTGCTTCACAAGTTGTTCAAGCATTTGTTGTCCATTGTCTTGAGTCTAGAGAGTCACAAATGGAAAGCGTGTCCCAGTGCATGCGTGCATCCACCGTGCCTAACAAACACCCAGGGCCAGATTTACCTCATGTGCCCCTAGGAGTATCCCTCAAAGATGTGGTGGGAGGGGGGGGGTTCCCCTCAGAAAGTATTTGTTCATGATCAGAAGTAGAGGACTCTCCCTCCAAAAAATATGCCGAGATTGATGGCTACTTGTTTCTACTTCTGCAACATCCTCCATACAACCAGTGCCCCTAGGCAGGTGCCTGCTCTGCCTAGTGGGAAATCTGTCCCTGTAAACACCTACAAAAATAATGAGGGTGGTCCTCCATGCAAAGTAAAACACAGATGTGTTGCTTTGTGTCTATATTCAATTGCAGCACTCTTGCAATTGCAAACCGTGCACTTGCACAGGGCGGCACACCTGGTGAGGCGGCGTCAGGAGCAGGGAGAGGCCAGTATTGCCACCCGTGGACCTGTTCCCACTGGTGGCAGAAGAGGTGGAGGCCCATGGTGCCGCCAGTGGGATCGGGTCCACCGGTGACAGAAGAAAGTTACGTCCAGGGCTCCTCTCTTTTCTGCCTGCGCGGCCCTGGAAGAAAAACATTGCCGGAGCCATATTTGTGTCAGGGCTGCCACAAGATAGGATCCCACCTTGCAGTGGCCCAAGAAGTGGAGGCCCAGTAGCAGGGCTGCCGTGGAGTCCACCCTGCAGCAACGAGAGAGAGAGAGAGAGAGAGGGAGCGGGGGAGCCTGTATGATTGGAGAGACAGCATATGTGCGAGACAGCTAACCTGAGTGTGTGTTTGAGGTTAGGAGGGAAGAAAGAGAGATTCTTGAATTTTCCTCTCTATCACTAGGCTTCTGTCTCCTATTGAGATGTAACTTATATTACTTGCCCAAACAATCTGTAAATTCGAATGGGGTCCTAGCGACGACTAGACAAAGTTTGGATGCTTCTGCTTATTTGGAATCATCTATTGAACTTGTCCCTATGCAGGCTACATTGTGTCCTTTAGATAAAAATAAATAAATAGAGATAGTATTTTTCATAAGTATTGCCTGAATAAACACTTTTCCTTTTGTGGATAGGAAATAAACATTTTTCTTTTGGATAATAGAAAGACTAGGGGGCACGCCATGAAGTTAGCGTGTGGCACATTTAAAACTAATCAGAGAAAGTTCTTTTTCACTCAACGCACAATTAACTCTGGAATTTTTTGCCAGAGGATGTGGTTAGTGCAGTTAGTTTAGCTGAAGCTGTGTTTAAAAAAAGGATTGGATAAGTTCTTGGAGGAGAAGTCCATTACCTGCTATTAATTGAGTTGACTTAGAAAATAGCCACTGCTAATACTAACAGTAGTAACATGGAATAGACTTAGCTTTTGGGTACTTGCCAGGTTCTTATGGCCTGGATTGGCCACTGTTGGAAACAGGATGCTGGGCTTGATGGACCCTTGGTCTGACCCAGTATGGCATGTTATGTTAATGTGTCAAGAGAGATGCAAAAGAAGGAAGCATTTTCTTTAAGTAAGAAAGCATTGCATTTAGGTGCCACTTTCTCTCTTAAATTTCCATGCAAATGTTTAGGTTTTGTATCAGAATAGTAAATTTCTGATTTTGTGACCCTTTACACCTAGAAACATTCACTGCAGATAAAACTTGAGATTGTTTCTTGTTTTCTCTCTTTGTGGATAGATAATCTAGTATTCAGACAATACCCTATCTACGCGTTTCTTTTTCTAATTACTTGTTAAAATTTCTCTCTCTCCCTCCAACCTAATGTGGACTTGAGATATGTAAAATTGTGGTTATGTTCATCTGCTTATGATATACATTTGGTATTATTCTATTACTTTGTTTTTTCCTGGATTTTGAATAAATCTAAATTTGAAAAGACTTTACTTGTCTGTGTTTTTGTCAATGAGCTTTCAGGACCTCTGAAGTAGAATGAGAGAGACAGCCGTGAAGGTTGGTTTAGAGTCAGAAGCCTCGCTGCTTACAGACAAATCATCTAGTTTTCCCAATAAGAGAACTGCATGCTGGTTGTCATTGCTGGCAGGCATAGCTTTCTTTAGAGATATCACCGTATAGAAAGGGATATGTTCATGGTAAAGAGCTCCAAAATATGTTTGGTAAATTAAATAAAGATTGGCAAGTTCCGATGTAGTAAGATGGTACAAACTGGAGACAATTACATATAAACTATGGGGATTACGGTGAGTTAATGATTTGATTTAAACAAGTCGTTTTGAATTGTCAGGATCGCTGAAATGACCCACGCACACAAAACAAAACATGGGCATTTAGAATGAATAGAGAAAACTAACAAAATTAATGGTTGATGTTAGAAAAAAATTGATATTGGTGATTAGATTGGTTCTATGAATTGGAGCTTTGAAGACTATGTTGAAGATGTTTAGATATTAATAAGATGGTGGGTTATGTGTTTTTAATGGATGGGTATCCCCTGAAGAAGACTGTGGGTCACTGAAACTAGGGTTTTAGTTGGGATTATTGGGTGTATTGTTGTGCCTATGAGTATGCCAAATATATTGTTGAAGTAAACTGTTGATAAAAATGTATTAAAATAATTTTGTAATAAATATTTTATGAATTGATGGTACAGTTATTTATATTAATTTTGTAGTATTAGTGGTGCCATTTTGATACTTTGTTTGTAGTATCATTGCTGGTTGCTATTATGTATTGTTTTATTTCCTGATTTGATCTCTCTGTTGGATTACAGAAAAATGTATAAGCAAGCTTGAAATGCTAATCAGTCTCTGTGGTCAGAGTTGAGTATTACTCAAATTTTTGGGAATGATTTAAGTTCCCACCCTCCCCACTGGCTGTTTTTCTTATATAGAGACTTTTAAGAGGCCTATTCCTTATATATGCACTCAATTCAAGTTACCCCTTCCTCAATTAATTCCACCTATAACCCACCTGGTTTTTTTCTTCCCAGTCATGGCCTCACTGTTTTAACCCATAGCCTATTTGTTTTTGTTTTGTGTCTGGGTATCTTACCTGTCTTGTCGAAACTGTAAGCTCCAGGAAACAGGGACAGTCTATTATATCTCTGTAAAAAACTGCATACACCTGGTAGCACTATACAAATAATTATTATAGCAACATATTTTTGTCCAATTTCATTTCACCGCTGCTGTGATGTGAAATATTTTCATACAGTATTGCTACAGAGAAAGTAAGGTGGTTGCCATTAGTCCACATGCATACGTGGAAATAAAGTACTATAAACAAAAAAAAAAGGTCAATTAAAAACAAACATTATATAAAACTCAAAGGAGGACTGATATGTTGTGTAGTCAGTATGTTGATTATGAGGGCTTGTTATATAGCTAACAGACAGACCAAAGTTTCTAGTTTTACTAGAAAGATATAATAGAAATCAATTCTAGAAAAAAAAGGCTGAAACTAAGTTTTCATCTTCTGCTGACATCCCTAAATCTTGGTCATGTTTGCTTAAAATTAAATACTGTTATTATTTGGTGTAAAGAGGAAAAGCAAGACTGAAATGATCAAAAAAAAATGTTACATACAAAATGCAATAGCAAATACTACTTTAAAGGGTGTCAAAAACTACTTTCTTGGGCTGAGGTCACAGCACCGTGGGCTGCAGATGAAGGGATAGGACTTCAGATTCCCCCCCCCATCTATGGGACCTGCCAGGCTTTGAGTACCATGGAGATGGTGTGCTCGGGCCCAGAGAAAGAGGGAGAGAAGACAGCCGCTGCTGTTGTGGTAACCTCCACCAGCCAAGGGGCTGATGAGAGTGCTCCTAGAGACAGGCAGGGTTACCACCTGACCCAGGTCAATGCTTTTTAAGGCAGATCCAGTTCTGCACATCTCCGGGACCTGCAGTTCCATTCTCTTCAAAGAAAGGCAGGTCTACGAGTCCAGAGACATGAGGTGGCAAACCCTGAACTGGATTGCTTCTTAGGGTTGACCGGGCAACACTACAGCTGGCAACGCCATCTGGGGAAAGAGGGCAGGAATCATGCAGACCAACAAGAGTGAAAATGGGAAAAAACAAAACAAAAAAAAACAAACAAACCACCTTTCAAGTTTCTCATTAAAGATGACCAAAATCTATATACATGGTAATTAACTTTTTTTTTTTTTTTAAAGCCTTCCTATTTAATTTTGTTGAAAAAGCTCCTTACTTTTGATGACATAAGGAAAAGCATGATTGCCTTTAAAATGAGGCTTTTCTTTTTTTTTTTTTTTTTTTTTTTTTTTAAACAGAGGAGAGCACTGCAACTGAATCAGAATGTAGAATTCAGTTGCAAACTTAATTCCTTGTTTTCAGGATAGATTGATCCAGTCCTGGTTTTAGTCCATTGCATGCAGGGACTTGTAGTTCTGATTTTTTTTTCTATTGATTTCTCTTAGGCAATGGTTCCCAGACCTTTCCTGGGTCCCCCACAGGCAGTCAGGTTTCCAGTACAGCCACATTGAATATATATATATCTATTTGAAAACCCAGTGCATGCAAATGTACCTCGTTTTTATAAATTCATCTTGATTTATTGCCTCTCTTTCATAAGTCAAAGCGATGAGTATTCATTGTATATACCCTGATAGCTTGCCTGGCTTCAGGATCCAGAGGACAGATATGGGAATCTCTGCTCTAAGAAAAAGAGGTCTACATGTTCATGTACGATGTGAAGGTAAAACGAGGACTGGATCAGCTTGTCCAGGAAAAATGGAGCCAGTTGGCAGCCCTCCTGCAGAGAGGGGAAAAATATATATTATTTTTAAATTGCTAAATGACAAGCTCTGAAAGCTCTGCTCAAAATCCTGACAGATTTATTGTTACTCATAACTACCACAAATTATCACAAACAAAGATAACAAGTTATGAGATGCATTTAGAAACATAAAAACGCACACACAGTCATAAGCCACTTTTGGATGCATTTCAGCTGTATGGCATCCACCTTTAGCAGGAAAGCATACAATGAATCATGCATCTATTCCATTCAGACGTGCAAGACAGGACTTCCGTTTCCAAAAGAGCATTCATAAAAGAATACAAATACAGAGAGCAATTTTTAAAAAACATTTACCTGGGTAAATACCACTTTGTCTGGCAGGGATGTGCATGGGCAAAATTTTATTTGGGTCATCTCATTCCTTGCTTTTTTTTGTCATGTTTTTACATTTTTGTTTCCATTCATTTTGCTACTTTACATGTGCAACTTTGGTTTTACATGTTTAAAGACCTCCTTATGCACATAAGTACAATTTAAGCATATTTTTTAAAAAGTTGTGCGCTCAGAGCAAACAAAACAAATGAAAGGACCTTACCTCCTTAGGAAAAAGCATGTAAATATTTTTCATTTTGATTTGCTTTTCTTGTTTGCTTTTTTTATTTGTGTTTTTGTTTTATGTTTATTTCAGTTCTTTTCATTTATTTGAACCAAAATAAAATCCTAAGGGGGGGGGGGGAGGAAAGAAATGGAGAGAGAACAGTGATTTAAGAAAGCTTGGTTGAAGATTTGGCAGCTGGGATTCAATACTAAGATGTGCAGAGTCATGCATCTAGGATAAGTAATCCATAAAAGCTGTATGTGATGGGGAGTGAAAGACTGATGTGCCTGGATCAAGAGAGGGACTTTGGGGTAATTGTCTTCAGATTGCCAGACTATGAATCAATGCGACAAGGTGATAGCTAAAGCCAGAAGAATGCTAGGCTGCACAGAGAGGGGAAGATTGTACAGGTCCTTGGTGAGGCCTCACTTGGAGTACTGTGTTCAGTTTTGGAGCCCGTATCTCAGAAAGGATAGGATAGAGGCAGTCTAGAGAAGGGAGACCAAAATGGTGTGGGATCTCTACCAGAAGACTTATGAGGAGAGGCTGAAGAATCAAAATATGTACACCCTGGAAGAGAAGAGGTGCAGGGGAGGTATGATATAAAGACTTTCAGATACCTGAAAGGTTTTAATGATGAATGAATTTTGAACCTTTTCTATTGGAGTGGAAACAGTGAAACTGGGGTCACAAAATGAAAGTCCAGGGAGGACGACTCAACCAACAGGAAATATTTCTTCACAAAGAGGGTGGTGGATGCCTGGAAGGCCCTTACAGAGGAGGTGCTGGAGACAAAAACAGTAAAAGAATTCAAAGGGGCATGGGATAAACACTGTGGATCCCTAAAGGATGGGAATGAAGAAAAGTGTGCAAGGGGGTAACCTGCTGGGTGCGAAAGCTACCACCCTTAACAGAAGGCATGGGGATCACTACCCTTAACCAATAAGCTTTGATGCATCTGCAACATTGCTCTCCATGTCAATGGTGGGTGGCTGAAAGGGGAATTAGATTCAGACAACAACCAATAAGGGCCATCACTTTTACGTTCTGGGGTACTGATAAGCATGGGAGTAATCTGCATGGAGTAGCACTTACTACCCTTAATGCTTTTGATGCAACTGCAACATTACTCTCCACTTCGATGGCGGGGCGGGGCGGGGGGGGGCGGGGGAAGAGAGGGAATTGGATTCAGACGACAACCAACATGGGTCCTGACTTTTACGGTCCGGGGTACTAATACCTAGACATAAGGGGAAAAGCACAGGACTGCTTCTCTGCTCAAGTCCAAAAGCAAAGCACATCAAGAAGGCTCCTCACCCAGCAACAATGTTGCTAGCAGTAATTTTTTTATGCTTTGAAGGTTGCTCGTTTTTGGTTGTAAATATTACTACCCTTATCATAAGGCTTGGGGATAACCACATAGAGTGGTAGATAATACCCTTAAGAGAAACATGGGGCTAGCCTGCACAGATATTACCTTGCTGGGCAGACTGGATGGACCATTTGGTTCTTTTCTACAGTCATTTCTATGTTTCTTTCCTGAGAGCACACAGAAATAGTCCCGACTTCCTCACAACCACCTCACAGGTCGTTCTCACCTGCCCGGCATTATCCAGGCTAGGCTGATCTGTCCCGCTCATCTTAAAAACATGTCTACCGAGACTCGTAGTCCTAGTTTTTTTTTTATGTACCGTATTAATTTATAGACAAGGGACTTCAAGACTTAGAACAGTGATTCCCAAACCTGTCTTGGGGAGCAGTTGACCTTTCTTCAGGATATCCATAATGAATATGTATGAAACACATTTGCACATACTGGGTTCTACAATTTGTGCACGTGTCTCTCATGCACATTTATTGTGGGTATCCAGACTGGAGGTAGGAATGTAGTGGAAAGAAGGTTTAACAAAATCAAGAATGGCTCAGCCTGTCAACGTTCACCTGTGTTGGCTGTAACTAGAAAAAAATGGAACATAAAGAAATCGTGATTGCATGGGACATGTTCACAAACAAAAAAATAATAATAATAATCAGACAATAGTAAAAGAGAAATGCAATAACAGCTTTGCTTGCAGAAGTTTTAGCTCCATATCATAAGGGACAGACTGAGCCAGTACTGGTTTTACTCCATGGCCGCCATCCAGGGACTTCAGATTCTCATTTCTCCAGAAAAGGCAGGACTGCAACTTAGCAGGGATGGGTTTCAGCAAATGAGATCCCTAGGCACCGTCAGTGCTGGTACAGCCCCCATCCAGTCCTCCTCTTAGAGGCTCTGCTCCAGTGACAGTATCATCAGACTGCAGTCAGCACTGGATTTGGCAATAGGCACCCATTATGCCTGTGCCTAGGGTGGCAAACATTTAGGAGCAGCAGGCTGTCTAAGGTTGGCTGCCTTCCAGCCCTGGAAGCGAGGGGGTGACAAAATGCCAACTCCATCCCTGGCCACACAACCCATGCAGGTGGAGCCTTATTGCCCCTTTACCACTCTAGTCTGATGATATAGTCCCTGGAGTCCAGGAGGAAGGAAGGGTTTGTACATAGGGTAGAGGACTGAGCAATAATTTTTCCACATTCATATATTTGCTGCCCTAGGCACAGGCCTAGTGGGCCTGTGCATAAATCCACGTTGGATAGAATGTAACGCGGCAAAACCGGAACTATCTCCGCTTACCCCTTATAAACAGCCCCAATAGCAGCCTTACACCAAACAACTATATAGTTACATTTTAACTTAAAGCAGACCACAAAAATTTAGAATAGAAGCAGAAATAGGGTGGGCCTGTTTCTTAAAATGCAAATACTACAAGAAATGGATTTGTTCATTTCCCCAGAAGAAGGTGGCATCCAGTTAAATGAAACAAGGATCATCCATTCTGCAAGTTTAAGGAGAACTCATTTCCATGCACCAGACTCTGTGTCCGGGAACTCTCTATATGAGAAACAGCAGTTATTAGCTCTAGGAACATTCATTCGTTATGTGAAATTCATTCAGAGCTGATTTGCATTAAAATGTTGTCATTACTCCTGCTGCCCTTGGTTTCCAGGAAGGCACCAATTTTGATTTGACTGAATTTTCATTTGGACTAAATATTTTATTTCATTTTTTTAAAAATGCTACGTGGGTCCATTAAGAGACCCAGGAAGAGGAGCAGCCAAAGGTCATACTTTGTGAAGTCATCAGAAGTGAAGAATGCTGGGCTGCATAGAGAGAGGAATAGCCAGTAAGAAAAAGGAGGTGGTGATGCCCTTGTACAGGTCCTTGGTGAGGCTTCACCTGGAGTACTGTGTTCAGTTCTGGAGACCGTATCTCAACAGGGACAGAGACAGGATGGAGGTGATTCAGAGAAGGGCGACCAAAATGGTGGGAGGTCTCCATTAAATGACAAGAGGAGAGATTGAAGGTCTTAAATATGTATACCCTGAAGGAGAGGAGGTGCAGGATATGATACAGACCTTCAGATACCTAAAAGGTTTTAATGATGCGTGCCTATATGTAACAGTTTCCTTCTCTTATTTGTATCAACACCATCATATGTTATTAACATTGCTGTCATAGAAGATTGCTAATTAGTAATAATTCTATATGTAACCAACTAACACTCTAACCCCAGAACTTCTTTCTGTAAGATATTTTGCTACGATGATGTTTGTAACCAATCTTATGTCACAACCACTGTAAACCGTTCTGATGGTGAAACCGAATGACGGTACACAAAACACGTTAAATAAATAAATGATCAACAAATCTTCTCTGTTGGAAAGAAATCAGTAGAACTAGGGATCACAAAATGATTATCCAGGGGGGAAGACTCAACCAATGTCAGGAAATATTTCTTCATGGAGAGGGTGGTGGATGCCTGGAATGCCCTTCCAGAGGAGGTGGTGAAGACAAAAACAGTCAAAGATTTCAAAGGGTCATGGGATAGGCACTGTGGATCCCTAGGGACTAAAGGTTGGAAATGAAGAGAGAAGTGCATGGGGGTAACTTGCTGTGTGTGGTGGCTGCTACCCTTGGCTGGTGGACCTTCATGCTGTTGGTGCAGCTCCAATATTATTCTTTGCTTTAACAGTAAGGGGGGGGGGGGGGTGAAAGGTGGGGGAGGGGGAAATCAGACAGACACCAGCCAATGAGGACACTGGATTTTGAGGTCTGAGAAAACAAGTAGGAGCGGGGATAACTTGCTGATGCGGCTGTTATTACCCTTAACCAATATGCCTGATACTTTTGATGCTACCACGAGCTTGCTGGGCAGACTGGATGGACCATTTGGTCATTTTCTGCTGTCATTTCTATGTTTCATTTCATTATCCAAGTATGCATTTTATTACTTGTAATTTTATATCATACTGTACCCCGCTCAGCAGGAGATTCTCCATAAAATGACTAAATAAATTAATTGTTTTCCTGTTCACCTTGTCTCAATCCTTCTCTCTCCTCCTGCTTGCCTTATCCTCTTTTTCTCTCATTACCTTTCTGACATTTCTACTCCAAATACTCCATCACTTTTCCTCTCACCTCTGTTTTTCTGTCTAGTTTTCTTACCATATTTCTTTTTTTTTTTTTGGGCTTGTCTCTCCATCTCTAGTTTCCCCCCACTCTCTGCTCTTTCAATATCTCGAATCTAAGTAAAGACAGGAAGCGAGCACAGGAGGTGCTGGGTACTGCCAAGCGAGCTGGATTTGCCACGGCCAAACCATTGCTCTGACCCAGTGCGACACTTCTTATGCTCTCAAATGTATGTGAAACCGCATCACTGCTGCCTGTCAGACTGCAGAGTCTGTTCATCCCACATTGACATCTTCAGACCCCAGACAGAACAATTATTAGGGATATGTTGAGGGAAAAATTTCATTTTGGTTTGTTTATTCATTTCATAGGTCACAATCATGTTGGATGAAAATTGTTTATTTGTTCTATTCATTCATTCATTTCCCCTTAAAATGTCAATGGGGGAAGCAATACTGCCTATTTTGGGCTCCCCAATTGGGGTTTTCTAATCAATTACAATGAAATGTGGCTAGATATTATCAGAGGGATGGAGAGCTCTCCGGTGCACCAAGACTGGGTCAACCTAACACCAAGAGCTGCATGAATAGCCCAAGCCACTGTGAAGGGGCAACTGGTACTAGCCAAGTGCCTAGGGTGCCAATTTGAACTGCTCCACCACTCTTTCATTTTTGGGAGTGAAATTCCCCACCCCTAATATTCTGCCTGTGAGCTCCATAATCTTAAATCCAACCCTGGTGGTCGAACAAGGCATTGCGAGAGAAGCAAAACATCAGAAGAGGGCCAGAACACCCCAAGATGGGCACCATGTGTTTTGTTTTGGTTTTTTGGAGGGGGGGGGGGGGGGGCATGAATAAAAAGAAAAGGGTCTCATTTTACCCATTTGTTTCAAATGAATGAACATCCCTAACAGCCATGGAAAAATCCTCCTCAACGGGAAGGGACTGCCAATGAGATTTATACCTGTTGATGTTTCTACTATTATTATTTTACTCTTTCCCTTTTCACGTTGACTATACATAGAAAAATGTTGTGTTAATGTTATCTATTATTTTTTTACTCCTGTAATAAGTTGTTTAAAATGTAAACCGGAGTGAAGGCAGCCTGCTATACCTCGGTATATAAACTCTTCTAAATAAATAAAATAAATATAAAGCAGTTCGGGATTCTGCATAAACCCTTCCCAACGGAGGGAATATAAATTAGATAGTAAGAATATAAAATTGCCTATTTGATAAGAGGTGCAATGAATGCTGCAATAACTCAGCAGGTTTAGGGTGTGGCCATGAGGAGGGCAATTATCAAAGCCATTTATGTGAGTAGCGATTTATACATTAAAATTGTCTGTCTGCAAAGTGCCTTCCTTCAATCCAGCTAATAAAATATGTGGTGCTCCACAAATTAAGTACTTTTCACTGCTTTATAAAAGGAAGCATTCCTGGGGGAGGGGGAGAAAACCACTTAGAGTTTGTATTTTCAAATCTTTGCACATTTTTCCATGTAAAAATCTACCCACGTGGAAAGAAAAAAAGGCAGATACTTCGTACCTGTGGCAAGTTTCAAACCGAAAGCATGCGCGTACGTTTACTTTGAAAGCTGGAGGCAAAGTCTGGGGGTAAAAAAAAAAAGTATCCCCAGACTTTGTCCCAATGGGAGCAGATTGCTCCTTAGAAGAAGCAGGAGTTAGCCAAGAAACCGGGTAAAACAGCAGTGGAAGGAGGAATGAGGAGGGCAATTCTGCCTCTTCCGATTGATTGGGCAGGAGAAGAGATGAAAGAGCCCAACCTCCAGTGTTTGCAGTTACACAGGCTCGGGACCAGGCAGTGCTGTGAAAACCAAACTGACATACGCTCATAGATACCAGGGGTCCCCCCAATAACCCCCCATGGCTCTCAGCAGAACATCTCCCCTGGCGGTAAGGAGAGTGGAACCCACCTGGATCTGGCGATCCCTGCTGCGGTGAGGGGCCATTTCTTCAGCAGGAGTTTCACTCCAGGCCGGGTCATCAGCAGTCCAGTCCAGTCCATGCTGCCCCTCCGGGGAGAGTCGCAGGAGTCCAGCGCACAGGCAGGAAACGAGTCTCCAGGCTGGGATAAAAGAGAGAGGAGCAGCTGGCCCAGCACTTTGCTTATTTTAACAGATCTCCGAGGAGGCTCTTGCTGCCTTTAGGTCCTGTAAAAGTCTTCTCTTTAGATTGCTTCCCCTTAAATGATGGCCTTTAAGATGCCGGCTCCCTGCCCGAGGCATTGCGTTGGGGTCAGACGCGGGTGAGAACGTTCAAACCTTAAGTGCGCCAATAACTTCAAAGCCAGCTCCCTGCACGTCTATAATCCACGGTTAACCTGCCTTTATTCGCCTCTGTTCCAACTGATGGATGCTCGCGATTCTGATTTTCAGGGAGTTCAAAGGGTGACGTTGGGGGAAAAGCTTCCTGATCAGCGGCCTCTGGCTCAGAGCTGGGCTGAAACCTACAGCCCCTCCCCTGCCGGATTAGCAAGGGGGAGCCTGCGGAACAGGTGCTCTAGAGCCCTTCCTTCAAATCCTAATTAAAAAGATGTTCTGGTAGGACTCGATTCACCTGCGGAGAAGCCGCCCAGCAATGCTGAATTTGAGAAGGTTGCGCTCAGAGACCGAATTTGCTGAATAAGGTAGAGAGCGCACGAGACATGTGAGGCTGGAGGGCTCCCTCCCACAGAATCGGCCTAATTACAATATGCATAATCCTCATTATCCCCTTTCAGACATGCAAAGTCAGTGCAAACGAAGAGGCCATGTAAGAAGGCGCGCTGACCCTGGGGAGCATTTTAACCCATGTTTTAGCTCACATGTTCCCACGGTAACTTAACGCTGGTATTTATTAACAGGGTCTTTTTGATGGAAACAATCTGCTCTGAAACATGGGTTAAAACTCATACTAAGATTAGTGCGGATTCATGCAAAGCCTCGTGTTTAATTAAGGTATTCACTACTCCCCAGCACTGCAGGGAGGTGCATTAAAGGACAAACAGCTGAAGGCACCTTTTCTTAAGTCTGGAAATGTAACTCCTGGGACTGAGATGGAGTAAGTTAAGACACATTTCTAGTGGCCATGCTGCTTGCACCACACTGGGCACAGCAATAGAACAACATGGGCCACCGCACATGTGAGCTTACTCACCTCGAACCCAAGAGCTAAGTTTCCAGTATTGTGTCAGCACAAGCAATTACATACATACTGCCTCTGCTCCTGGACAAAGCAGGGCTTGGTCAAGCTAACAGTGCCTTGTGCTTTCTTGCCTCTGGCAGAAAGAATGCATACGCACACATGTATACAAGGGTGAGGAGAGAGGGAGAACTGGAGAGTGCCCCCACCTATTCACACATACATAGACACTGCTTCCCCTCCCCCTCCCCAATGCATCCCATAAACAAAAATACCCCCCCCACACACACACACACACGGAAAGGGCTACAAAGTGGAGAGTGCAAGGGGAAAAGAGTGTGCACACTCACACACCTCCCCCAGCACCCCCCCCCCCATTCACCCACCTCTGCACCATCACCTACCTGCACCCCACACATGAGGAGAGGGGGGAAAGAGTGTCCCCAGCCATATTCAAACACACGCGCACACCCCACTCATCCTCCACACCATATGCACACTGTCCCCCCCATCCCTTCCATGCACATCCCCCAATCCAGCAGAGGTGCAGCACCCCTAGTATGATATATGCCCTGCCCTGGCAATGCGGGTTCCAGCTTCGGAAAAAGCTCACATCCAAAGCCATTTCAGCAAGGCGAGGCATGTAAAATCAAAGCGCAAGCTCTCTGGGACCCACAGCCGGTTGCACTTTTCAACCATTTCCAGTACCTGCCCTCACTCTTTATTTTAAGGGACTTTTCCGCATAACTCAAGGGTATCGCCCCCACCAGGTGATATGGGGGAAAACCTGCCGCCAATAGCTGGAGGTGGGCTGCAGCAGAAGATTCCACCAGTGCCCATGTAGTAAGGCTGGATGGGGCTTGAGGGCTCTTTAAATACTGGGGAAATGACCCATGCAATTAATACCCTGTTCCCAAGCAGAGTGACACAGTATATAACACAACACACTGCAATTTTCAACTCTTTATTCTCAGTGAAAGATGAAAAAAAGACATAAATGCAATAGTAATTAAACAAACAGCAAAGATCATACCCCACAGCAAAAATAATATGTATGTATGTGTGTGTGGGGGGGAGGGGTAACAGTAGTGAAAGGTCACTATTGACAACAGAACAGCCCCAGCCCCAAGCAGAAGAAGAATCCCCACACACAATCAATTGCAGGCCCCAGGATATCTGGAATCAAACAATTATCCATACCACGCTGCTCCTCTGATGGCTATAGTCCCTCTGGGGAAGAATGCGTTTAATCCGGTGTTCATTGGGAATGCAGACAAAAGCTACAATATGTCCTCGCCTGATAAGAGCAGGGCTCTGCCCAGGCTTTCCTACCCCTCTGGGGAAATGGCACTTTCAAGGAAAACTTGGGAGCGGCCTAAATGCTGCCAGAGGTAACCCAAATCCATCTACCTGAGAGAATCCAGTGCAGGGAGGCACTCGCAAGGAAACTCCGGCATTTATTCCTGCAGTCAAAGTTTAGATTGCACTTATTCTTGGTTGGCTTCTTCCACAGCAGAGTAGTTCCCCATCCAGGGGTTCTGAAATTGCTGTCTTCTGACCTCAGGGAGGGTTCGTTTACCAGCTCAACTCCAGTTTCTCGCTGAGAGATTCCTTCCTGTTTTTCTCCTAGGTTTCCTTTGTGCCAGCACAAGTCCCTTAGGTTTGTATGGAGTTTACACAACATCAGGTCTCCCTCCTTCTTTCCACCTGGGATGTGGAAGTTCTCTGGGAATATCCCCCCCCCCCCCCAAAAAAAGCCAGAGTCTCTCCCCATTGGACAGAAGCCCCTTGGTTTCCCCCGCCCCAGCAGTCCTGACGCTCCCCATTGGTCCAACACTCTTCCTACAGCAGCTTAGCTTGGCGGTCCTCAGGAGAGGGGGGGGGACGACTTTGGAGAGCGGTGAACATTTATTCCACATTCACTGTCAGCGCTCTACAGGTTTCCCAATGCTTTTAATTGTATTTATCATATTAAAGGGCTGTCATAGTTGATGGATGCTTTCCATGCATGGAACTTAAAAGCAGATAATCGATAGCTTCTCAAGTCACGCAAAGTCCTTAAGCTGCTCAGGCCAGAGACATAAACTGCGCTCATGGGGACAGGTACTCTTGTCACAGGACCTTGTCACACAAAGTTTTAGCAGGGATTTTAGAGTTTACTCATGTTGTTCCCATGGGGTTTTTGCATGTTTTTTTAAACTATTTAATTTACATTCCATTTGCTTGCTGAATCCAGTGCGAACACATGTTTTCTGTATTAATAAATGAAAATCTGTGCTAAAAACTGGTGCAGTTTCATCTTATGTTTTACTACATCAGCCTCTATGGACAAGAAGCCAAGAGCGCTTGACCACGCTTCATTCGCAAGTCTGTCTCATTTGCATGCTGTCACCAACATTTATTTGGGCCAGTGCCATAGGATATAATGGGAGACAAGGCACCAATTAGACATTTGATTGTCTTGCCCACTTTAAAAATAAAAAAGTACCTCATTATTTTTCATTGATAACTCAAAGGGAGCTATGTTCAGGTATTCCCTGTCCCCAGGGGGCTTCCAGTCTAAGGGCCTGATTTACTGAGGCTTTTCTCCCACTCTCTGTCTAGGGGGGAAAATGCTTAGTAAATGAGTACCTGAGGCAATGGAAAGTGAAGTGAGGGTGTCCAAGGTACAGCAGTGGGATTTGGACCCCTGGGCTTCCCTGGTTCACAGTCCATTGCTCCAACCACAAGGCTGCTCCTGCAACTCCTTTTTAAAAAGAGGAGTGCTGCAGTCTCCAGTGGAGCCCGAGATGCTGGCTGTAAAAGCTGTAGGAAACCCTTTCCAATCTCTTTCCTGACAGTTGTTCTTTTCCAGGGGATTATGACAGAGCAAATGAAAACAAGAGCAAGGTCCAGATCCCATTGGGTTTTCCATAGGAGGAAAAGAAAGATGGCATTAATCAGAGCTTCCTTCTTTTTTTTAATTTGGATTTATATTCTGCTTTTCGGAACTACAAAGTGGATTACATGCAGGTAATTGTATTTCCCTATCCCCAGAGGGCTTATAGTCTAAGGAGCTGATTCCCTAAGGGTTTTTTCCCCCATAGACACAACATGGGAGAAAAGCCTTAATGAATCTGAGGCAACAGAGGGTACAAACCTGGGAAAAAGGAAGACCCCAAAGGTTACCCCTGCTCTTAGCAGGATGAGACCTTTAGGAGGCAATTAACTGAGTGTGTATTGGGGGGGGGGAGGGGGGGGGGGAAGGGCACGAAAGATCAATCTCGGGTGGACGAGTCTCCTCTGCATTTTGTCTTTTGGCCACGCCAAACATGTTTTTATTATCCCTTAATATGTTAAAAAAAACAAACAACCCTTTTATGACCCCTAACTAATCAAGCTAGATATTTCACTTGCATGCAGCTCCATCACTGCTCTCTACATTAATGGTGGGGGTGGAAGGGGAATAGAACAAGGAGCTAAGAGTAACAGATAAGAATGAGAGAAAAAATGTGTGAGGCTTGCTGGGCAGACTGGATGGGCCATTCGGTCTTCTTCTGCCGTCATTTCTATGTTTCTATGTTTCTATGTTTGATAAGCAGAGGCCCAAAATGAAGGATGAATCAAGCCCATAATATAAAAGATAAAGACTCCATGGCAACTTTTTTCTTTGCATGACTTTTAGCAGTGAAGTGTGAAACAGGTGCAGTTCTATGGTTATAAAGTACAGAAGGATCGGGGAGTTAGGATTCCTTGCAAAATACTCTGCCCCTTGCAAGAGACTCACCTGGGCACTCCTTCTGCAGCCCAGGGATGGATTTGGGCAGACGCTACCCCTTAGAAACTGCTTCAGCACCAGCGACAAAAGCCGCTCCTCGCCCCAGACCTCAGTTCCAGGGACTCGGTCCTCCCACAGCAATGAGCACAGAGACTGAGCCTGTGCTCGCAGCCCCCCCCCCGCCCCGCATAGAAGCTCAGAGCGGGCACATAGTCCCCTCACTCACTGTGAGGTCTGGGGGAGAAGGGCGGTGCCGGCAGCAGTAGGAGTACTGCCTTTAGAGGTCGGGGGCAAGATAGGGAAGGCGGGGCAGAAACTTTTGCTACTGTAGGCAGAAGCCCAAGAGGCCTGTGTGTAACTAAATACAGGCCTGATGCAGTCCAAGATGGCCCAGCCGAAACCGACACGAGGAACCACAGCTGGATTCGCACCGTCAGATCTCCACCACCACTTCTGCACAAGACTCGCCTTACCAACCCACATCTTAGCCAACACCCAACTAAGATGCTTTGATGCTGCGTTTCCTTTCCTCCTATCTGACCTACCCCTCCTATCTGACCTACCCCAATCGCTGCTATTGTAACTGTTACCAGTTACAGCGCCCTGAGAACAAAAAAAAAAATTATGGTAAAAACTCTTCCACCGACTCATTATGTGACCTTGGGTTTGTCATCTTATATCACTTTGCCTCAATTAACTGAATAATCATGACACTGTGCCTTCATCTCCTCATGTGTCTCAACAGCTATTGTGTAAGCTGACACAAAGCCTGGCCAATCTATAGTAGAGAGGACTATAGGGACATATGTTTCTAACCTGCTATTTTTGTAAAGCCCAGATATTTCGATGAAAGGTTCTGTATGAATGCAAATTAATGCCTCTGAAGAGGCGGAAGCAATGGCTTTTGCATTTCTCTGCACGGGTATGGGAGTTGAAAATAAAAGAGCATGGCAGACCAGCAAAAGCCGAGACGCTACTGGAGCGTGTTTAGGTAAGCTTTCATGTCTTTGGATTTTAGCATTGTTCACCAACTTCATACCTTTTAAGACAATGACAAGATGCACATTTTGTTTAAACAAACATTTACTGTAACAGATATCTGGGGGGAGGCATTTGTGGATACTAAAAAAAAAATCCTGTATCTACTACCTGTGCTTTAGGAATGACTTCAAGTCACAACAACCAACCCACATCAAATAATATTATTCTTTTTCTTTTTTTTTTGTTTGGTTGGTTGGTTGTTGTGACTTGTGGTGAGTTACCCCCATTTGTGGATTTTCTTTTTTTTCATTGACGTATTAGGAATGGCTTCAGCATTGGCCTGATTAAACTAGAAAGTCATAGCCCCAAGGCAAGCTCTCCCTCTGCATGACGGTAACCCAAAAATGTTTTTTAATTTCACAAAGGGTCTGCTTCGTGATGGCAGTAAGAGTAGATAATAGATTTATTGCTCCTCATCGGACCTCTTCAATACAAATTATTGAAAGAGTGATGGGGGAAAAAGGGGAAGGAAGAAGCAGGAAGTGGGAATGAGAGACATGGGAGTAGTGGAGAGTACTAAACGTTAATATAACCTACCTCTGACCTGGTCTGTAAATCTTGGGCTATGGAAATGGAGGAGATGGGGCCTCAAGGCTACGTCCACTGTCAGTTGTGCAAGGGCTCAGGTTTCCTGTAACGCCCATTCACGTACATCTCTGGGGTTCCCATATTGCTCCAGGTCCAGTGCATGAATGGACTTGTAGTTCCTGTTAAAAGACCGACTCGACAAGTCCATGTATTCAGTACGAGGAAAGCCAGGACTAGCTCAGATGTCCCCTGCATACAGAGCCATGGGAGCTGTATAAACACCTCCAACCAGCACAGTTGCGAGTACTTATAATTTATTTTTAAGCAACCTTCAAGGTTCACTTTTATCCTGGATAGAAATTATTTTTTTAACTATATATAATAGATTTTAATTTTCTTTTTTCACAAGATGATTAGTACAATTTAAACCTTTCTGCATTCTACTACTAGACTTTTTAATTCCTTTCTTGTTACCAAAGCTCCTCAAGCATGGAAGCTTAGCAATCTAATGCCTTTCATTTGACTTAAATTAATATTTTATGTTCTGTGTCTTAGAGAATTGGATAACGGGTAGAGATTTATTCTTTGTCCTAATTTTATTTCTCATTCCTCATTTTTCATGTTTGTGTAAGGGGGACCCCAAAAATCTGCCCCTTGCTAGCAGTGCTTGCCCATTAGCGGAATGAAGGTTGTGGCCCCCAACTGGTCATCCTGCCAGCAGAGTGAGTCAGAGGTCTCCCTCTAGACCCTGCCCCTATGGATGAGGTCAGTGTCTTTGTGTCATGTAGCGTTGCCCACTGGGAGAGGTCTTTGTGTTAAAAAAAAACTCCTCTACCCGTGTGATAGGGGGGAGTTCAGCATCCGAGCTGAGGGAGCAGGCCTCGCACATTAGGGAGGATACATGGTGGGACAGGGTCTGAACCGAGTGATGGCTTTTAGGGCGAGAGGTGCCTGAGAGAGGTTCCACAGCCCAGGAAGGGTCTTCAGGGAATCCAGAAGAGAAGTGTTGTGTGAGGACCCCCAGAAAGAAGGGATCTTTTCAAGGACAGAGCGCAGGAGAGAGGATTACCTTGGGAGGTTCCAGAGAGAAGCAACCTGCCCCGGGAAAGACCACAGAAGTGCTGACAATGCAGAGACAAGACGCAGAGCGAGAGAGAAAGAGGAACATTTCATCATCCAAAAGACAGTAGGAGAGCCCAGGTTGGAAGGTTCCCTGCCCCAAGAGCTGGGAGGTAGTGTACAGTGTGAGAAGAAACTGAGTTGTATTTTTACCAGTAGTGTATTGTTCTCTATTTTTCCGGGCACCAGTTCAATAAAAGACTTTTTTTTTTTTCTTTTTTTTTTTAACAGCTTTGAGGGTGAAGAATGATTTTTGATGTGATTAACCATGTGCAGAAGAGCCCAAGTAAAAGAAAGTCCCTAAGAACATTAAAAAGACTGTCTTATCCCCCATGTTGGAGGTCATGGGACCTTCCTTGGTCCATGCCCCTCCCATCTTATCACTGGGATGGTTGGGTTGGGTGAGGTGTCCTCCCCCCGGCCAAGCCCTACTTTGGATCCCTCACCCAACCATCTCAGTGATGATCTGCACTTGAGATGTGCGAACCCTGTGCAAATGTACGTCAAAGTCAGCCAGTGCTCGCCCTTGACCAGCAGTGACTCGGACTCTTTCCCTTTCCAGGACGGCACATGTAGCCCGTCTCAGTCAGCTCTTGGGCCATGTCTGAATTCTCATGGCCCCCTTAACCTAGATATGGCACACGTCATTAGAGCTGGAAGCCCAGAAATGAGCAGTAAGAAGCTGCTGGATCTAAAAATATAATAATTTAAAGAAGAAAATTACTTCCAATGACTATAAATTCATAATTGTGTTAGCTACTGAATTTAAAGAAAACTAAAAAAATAAAATAAAATCCCTAGAATGTTTTTCTTTTGATACTGGAAAGTCTTAACTGAATAAAAACAGCCCCTAATGGCAGAAAGGTCAAAGACTGAACCCTCTGCCCAAAACTCCACCTGTAATTTGGAGAAACGAATCATTGCTTCCCCTTCCCAGTCATTGCATTGTGAGATCAGCATATTTTGCTCCCTCCTCTCCCCTAAATCTCCCTCTGCTGGCATTTGTGGTAATTACTAAATTAAGGATGGTCAATTTTAAGTCCACAGAGGTGAAGGACCAGAAAAATCAGAGGTACGATCACCCATTTAGCAGCTGCACCCAACAAAGAACAGTAAACACCTCAGATCCTAATGCACAAACATCTACAGTCCAACCCATCATTCTCTCGTAGATCGATCGATCTATTTATTTATTTATTTATAGCTTTTCTATACCGGCATTCATGATACAATCACATCATGCTGGTTTACAGTTAACAAGGGGTGTGAAACGGCTTGAACATTTAAGAAGTGGAGAGGAGCAAAAAATGTTACAATAAAACAAGGGTGCTGGAACTGAGGAAAGAAGAAGAAAAAGCTAGAGTAACTTAACAGTAGGATGAGCAATTATTTACATAGTGCTGAGGGTCTCTCCATAGTTGTTGTGTCCCCTTCACTCGCTGGAAAAAGCAAATCGAGTTCTAAAGAACACAAAATAAACAAGGAACCTAATAGTCAGCATTGTATTTATGATTAGCATTGTCTTCCATCTTTTCGGAGTCTGCATCTGATTTTCATGAGCAGTCAAACTTTTAAGTACAGTGAGATGTGCATGGTATAGAGAGGCAAGCAGAGTGCTCTCACATTACACCTGATTTATAATGTGACAGTGCCCGTTCTAGCCCATAACCTTGAGCTTGTAAAATGCACAGGGGAAAATTTACTAACTACTGTTCTTGTCTTAATGTACTACCAGAATATATATATATATATATATATATATATATATATATATATATATATATATATTTATTTATTTATTTTTTAGAAAACACAGGCTATGCCACAAGAACCAAGCGATTTAAAACAGTCATAAACAGTCTTCTCATGACGAGATGCCAAAATAATGGCTTTCATTTTGCCTTGTTAAACCCTTCATTCTCATGCTGTGCGTACAATTATGTGACCTTTTGTCATCGTGTTGTGGGTTTATGCAGCCTTCATATATATATATTTTTTTTTTAAATCACAGTAGTTGCTTGATTAATCAAGAAATTATGCAGCCACTATGAGAAGGAAAAACGAATAGCTTCTTCCATGGGCTGATCTTGCAACTGCTGACTCTGAGATTAATCCGGAGTAAGGATAGCTACCAGGGCTGGCTTTAGGATAAATAGCGCCTTGGTTGAAGATTGACAAGGACATCCCCACCCTTTTCCAGGCATTCTCTCCCTCTCCAACCCCCCCCCCCAGGCATTCTCTCTTTTCTTCCTTCTTCCTTTTCCTTCTTTTCTTTCCCATCCTGGATCCTCCTTTCTCTTGTTTCACGCCCCCATCCCAACTCCTTTCTATCTCTATTCCCCACTCCAAGTTCAGTCTGCCCCCCCCCCCCCCCAACATAACACAGTGTAGGTCTCCTTCCTGTCCTCCTATCATCACCCCATGTAGGTCTTCCCCCCTATTCTTCCCACCAACATGATCCCCATGTAGATCCCCCTCCCTCTTACATTTCCCCCCCCCCCCCCACCCACCCACATAAGTCTACCTCTCCATGATCCCTCCACCACCTGATATACATTCTCCATGACTCCCTCACCATTATAACTCTGTGGCACATACATGAGCGATTCTGTAGCTTTTATTTACAGTGCAACCAAAAATACATCAGAATTCTTCAATTACAGCATCACCCAGCAATAGGTCAGTTATATTGAAAGGGACTGCCTTACCCTTATATCCAGAAACTGGACAACTGTGATACAGGAGCTGTTCCCACCTGGCTCAAAATCTTATCCCTGCTCTCAGGGAAGCTGCCCTGAGAGTTGACTTTCTTTCTGGGTTCTCTTAAGGTGGACCAGGCTGAATGCTGCTCCTCCCATCCATAAATATTCTCGAAATTTGTAACCCTGCTTTTCTCAGTATAAAAAGAAGGGCTCCAAATCTCAGAGTTCTTGATGTTGAGAGTAATGGCATAAATTCAAATGAATAAGAAATATTGCATTGGGATTTTTATTTTTTATTTATTTATTTATTTTTTACCAATAATCAGAAGAATCTTCAGTGAGGATGTTGTCAATACAGAGAAACTGAACTAGCCAGAATTGTCCCTGATGGCTGAGGGTTAGCTAGGATGTCCGAAAAGAAGAGAGAATGCAATCAGAATTATTGCACTGGGGTTGGTTTGGGTTTTTTGTTTGGTTTTTTTTTACCACTAATCTGCATTATTTTCAGTGAGGATGTGGTCAAGAGAAACAATACCGAAAACTAAACAAAGTTTGCACTCAGCTATATTTAAATATAAAAAAAGCAGAGCATCTGTAACTATCTATGAGGTAATGGTGATCCCACTATAACGTCATATTGACTTTATGTTACTAGGGGCTGTCTATCCTTACTTCTAACTACCACACAAGTATAATGATGATACTACTACTACTACTACAGAGTGTTTTCATTCTATAGTATTTGTACATTAACCAGACTGTTTTTAAAAATAAATTATACATATTCACAGCACAATGGATATCTACCAGGATAGATAGAAGCCATGTTTTCTCAGTGCATCCACATTGCTTCCAGCATCATCTGAAAATGCCATACATCCCTGGAATATAAAACTTTGAGAAAGCTGTTTATTGAGCCCTGGAGTGAGCTGATTTTCTCCTCTGATTTTATTACAGCTGTTGAAAGGTTCAAGTAATTTTTTATGGCACTTAAACAGGTCCCAAACAGGAAAAGGCTAAGAACTGCAATCAGGTGATTATACGCTGCACCCAAATCTAGCAGCTAAAAAAATTCAATAAGCTAAAAATTCCCAAGGCCGTGTCCTGGTTTTTATTCTCTGAAAAGGACTGGGCAGTGGGGGGAGGATCCCCATTATTTATTCTATGAGCACATAGTGTGTATTAATGCATCAGAAAGACGAGGTACCGGGATCTGGATTTACAGAGCATTCTTCAGAAAGCTTTCTGTCTTTAACATTAAATTTCAACTCAGGAAATTTGGACACAAAGGGGCCGATGCAAAAAAAAAAAAAAAAAAAGCGCTGAAAGCGGACACTGAGTATTCAGCGCCCGCTTTCCTAACGTGCCCCCAGGCACCTCTCCTGGGGGCACCGTGCAATATTTTAAATTAGGGGACGTGCTGTCAATGAGGCACTAGGGTCGAATGCATGCCCCTAGCACCTCCTTGACGCTGGCGCCCGGGAGTGGTCGGCTGTCTGCAGCTGTCTGCCGGTTAAGAAAATGGATGCTTAATTTATCGGCGTCAGTTTTTCTAATCGGTGCACAGCCATGGGTTCGGAAAATGGACGTTGGTTAAGCAGTATTTTCTGCTTTTCTGTAGAACTTTTTGGGGTGCTCAGAAATTAACACCTGCTCCGGGCATGCGTTCATTTCTGAACGCAAAAATGTGCATATTGGACGCACATCTTATTTACTGCATGTGGCATGAATAGCTAATAGCCTCGTTCACATGCATGTGATGAGCGCTATTAGTTTCCCGGCACGTTGGACGTGCGTTGTGTAGGTGCTAATCTCCTTATAACATAAGGGGCTGTGGATGAGCCTACACATTTCTGCATCCAACTGCAGGTTAAACAGTGCCCTCGGCTGAGCGCACTGTATTGCATCGGCCCCATAGGGCTACCGTAGACTCAGAGTACCTGATGATACTGTGGTCTCATAATACATAGTGCCACTGTGCGTAGAGGAAAAGGAGGCCTAGCAGACAGGGATTCACATCACCACCATCAGACTCATACTGAGGAAAGAAGAGCCCAATTGTACTGGGCACCACTAGCCTGATCAAGAAGAATTTCCAAGAGCAGTTCGATATGTTGCCTATACATATTAGATCCTACGAACTCCAGAGGGGACTCTTGGGCACAATGCAAGCACTAAAAACAGCACTGGCAGTTTAGTTTGCGAGATTGAGGTCATTCTCCTGGCCTACAAACGAGATTCATTCCTGTCAAGGTATGTGCAAGACAAATCCATTTGGAGACAATGTCCCAAAAAAAATCAGCGGGGACTCAACTTTTCAAACTGATTGAGGGTGCTAAACTTAACATGAATGACCTTTCCCTAGCCACAGCCAACTTGTTCAATAATGGAGCCACTCAAGCACCCACTGCACGGGCACCTATGATTTTGACAATAAAGTTTAGGGCTTGTATTATACACAATGGTATTGGATATTTGGGAAAGTATTATAAATAGTTTGGGCAATTCAGAAAGAATAATTGGGCTATCAATACCCTGCCTTTATCCACTATTTATTTTGTAAAACTCGGACATATTATACGTGTACAATGTAATAAATTTTGTGCCATAGTAATTATAGCGTGACCAGCCCATGTCACATATGTACAATGTAAAGCTAATAACACAACATCTGAAAACGGTACTTGGACAAGGTGAGAACACATGTCAGCCATATTCCAACTAGAGCACTTTGCTCTGAAATCAAGTTAGAATCTATGCATGGAAGAGAACATTTTTACATCTCAGCCCTATCTTTGGAGCAAGCTTCCTCAAGAACTGTGGTTTGTTTCCAATGTGCAAGAAGTTTAAAAATAAAGGTCAGGAGCCATTTTTTTCTCCACTTGCTTTTTCCATGTAGTTCCTGCATTTGTAGACATGATTATTTATTTATTCATATTTGATATGCCGTCCTAATTCTACTCAGATTTCAAAGCGGATCACAATATAAATATACAAAGACTAGAAATTCCATAATCGACATAAATATAGCCCACCCCCCCCTATCATGCCCCTAAAATCCCAGCTACTATGCACCAATTAACCTTGCCCTATCGCGATCCCAATCCAATCAGCCATCCTTCCTTTAATCACATTTCAAAACTTACACTCCTACTGCTGGCTTTATGGGGCCAAAACCCTCATCAAGTCACTTTATCTGTAAATGCTTGGGCAAATAACCAGACTTTTACCTTCTTTTGGAAGCTCAAGTGCAGGGTACTCGATACCTATAATATTCTGAGATATTCTTTGTACTTTATGCTTGGCTTTTATTACTTTTTCTTTCTCTGTTTCTGTAATCTAGAATCTCTGCGTAGATTTTTTTATTGTTTGTTGTATTCCACCTTGGGTTTACGAAGGGTAAAGTGGATTATAAATCAAATTCAACTAAACTCAATGTAAAGTTCACTAATGAAAGAAACAGCTAAAACGTATAATACTAATAAAAAAAAGATAGCCAGTAATCTAACCTTGCTGCCGGAAAATTAGCAATCTAGCCTACATTCAAACCATAGTGTCACAAATTAGCTTTCTCTCGTGGTGCTGCTACACACACCATCCACTGATATTCATAAATTCAAAGAGTGTTGCAAGTCTTAATGCAAATTTTTTTTATTATTATTTTTAATTCTCAAAGACTAAGAAATCTGAGTTTCAGTAATTGCAATTCAACTTCTGTACTGTGCATTGCAAAATTCTGCTAGGCAAGACCACTGCCAAAAACATACCAAAATGGAAGGGACAGAATACAAGCATTCTTCCCACAGCACAAAGATTTCTCCCTTTTCCCTAAAACGAATTGGTGTACAAAGTCAATATACCGAAAAAACAAAGCATGCACAAAGCTCTTGCATGAAAAAAAAATACAGAAGAGAAGATGGTTTTTGGCTGATTTGCCGATGACACTGTGACGAGTTATATTAATTTTATGTTCCCCTTTCTAGTTTAGTGCGTGGCAGGTGGCTGTGGTTTGTCTTTCTACAAGTGATTCAGTAAGAAAGGAGAGAGGATAATTTTGCTAAACAGTTGCTCTCCTTTTCTCCATTATCAACCGCTGAATGCATTAGCCACATTCACCCCCACTTTTACAAAATTCCTGAACCGGGAAAATGGTCATATATTTTCTTGGGTTGGCTCGCGGGGGTGGGAAGCGGCTCTCGCTGTTGGAGATTTACTCCTGCACCTCACTGTATGCATGCTTTTTTACATTTTTGCAGAATTCAGAGGTCTTTCTCATTTACTACATTGCTGAGATTTTTGGAGATCGAAGTTTCATTAAGGTTCTTGTCATTATTTCTTCTTATACTTCAACATTCGCTGTAAAACATGGTTCCTTAAGTAACAGATGAATCCATTTAAATTGTCCATTTCGTTTTTGCACTTTTCACTTTAAATAGGATTTGCTAGGTCAAGTTATCACCTAAGACAGATTGTATAGTTACCTTGTAGTATAATTTATATTCTACATTTTGGCACTCGGGCATTTGTATTATGGATGCCTGTAAGTATGAGGTTGATTTTATATGTGAGCATTCATCTTTAACTGTAATGTATCACTTTTAATTGTGTTGTGATTGTTGGTGAATATGTAACGTTCCATGGAGTGAAAGACCACAATGCTGATGAAGAGCATTCTACTGACATTAATTTTAGGTCCTGGCGGCTCCTGCTGAACACTCATCTACATAAAATCCAAAGACCAGATGCACTAAGGGGTTTCTCCGCTTTATATGTCTATGAGAAAGCAGTTTGGCACATCTGGTCCTATTAGTTGCATAGGCACACAGAGCCCCAGCTCATGCATTTTATGCAGCTGTTATACCAGGGCCTATTTGAGTGTATTTTGCCAGCAAGGCCTGAACTGACCAGTCTGATCTACCAATTAATTTATTTTTTTCTGGGCACAAATCCCAAATTGACAAGCATGCATCCACCACATTAAAAAAAAACAACCCCAAAAACAAACAAACAAACAAACAAACTGAGTCCTTAAGAGACTAAAGAAGACCTAATTTGTTGGAGAGGCAGAGGTCCCTTTCTGTAAACCCACCGGTACAGAAACATGCATTATTTAGACAGGTATAATCTCTGCGCATAGTTCGTGAGTGGGCATGTTTGCAGAAATAGGTAAGGAAACTAATTCTGAATCACAATCACAAATCTCTTCCAAAACAGGAGCATTAACCCCCATGCAGGATGTTGGTGATCCAAATAACGCATATACCACCTCTACTCTAGTGCCACTACATGTACGCAGCACTGTACAGATACAGTAAAATCATGATTCAAGCAAATCATGGATTTACATAACAATGCTCCTAGTCTCATCTCAATCCACAATTGATGAACAATTTTTTTGTCCATCGCCGTTTATTTGTTTAGATTGGATAGGTTGCTTTCCAATATTTTTAGAGGAGTCAAATGAATGGGAGTAGCTTGCTTATTACGGCGGTTACTACCCCTAAACAATTAGGCTTGATACTTCACTTAGATGCAGCTCCAGCACTGCTCTCTACAATGGCGGGGGGTGGAAAGAAATTGGAACCAAAAAGTTACCAATAAGGGCCCTGACCTCAGCAGTCAGAGAAACAGATAAGTATGAGAAAGATGAGTGTGAAAGCTTGCTGGGCAGACTAGATGGGCCGTTTGGTCTTCTTCTGCCATCATTTCTATGAAGGTTACATGTTTTACATTCCCCCCCCCTCCCAACCAGCTCCATGCTTTCAGGGCAGGCTGATCCAGTCCTGGTTTTACCCCCACTGCATGCCGAGACTTGCAGCCTTGCTTTGTTAAGGGGACTGCACTAAGCGAGTCATAATTATAAGTCCCAGCATGCAACGGAAAAAAAAAAAATCCAGGGCCGGACCAACCTGCTCTGAAAATCTGGGCAATGGAAGAGTTCCTGCCCTCCCAACCGACAAGAGAGACAGGCCGGCGTGCAATCAGAAGTGAAGCAAGACCTTTACTCATCATCCCAGGAAGTAAAACGTAGCTAAGACCAAAGTGATAATCAGTTCACCACATGGGCTGTCCTAGGTAATCTACAGTACAGCCTTAGACAGCATTAATGCAAACACTACTTACAAAAAAAAAAAAAAAAAAGAGATTTGTAATAATAATGTACTAAAACATTATAATGATAACACTTTAGAGCATCTCCCATAAGCATTTAATTTGCATTTAACAAGATCGCTGCTGCAAGTGAATAGCAATAGACTTATATTTTATATAGCACTCTATTAAGTCTTTTATTGTTATGTAAGTAACTTATAACAAGGAACTTATTAAATAACAATTAAAGGCTCATTGGAGCAAGTTAGCTAATTAGCAATAGCGGGCTTGAACAATATATTACCCAGTGGAGGAGATATCTACTGGGAGGTTAGTATTCAGATAAGGGATCCGCGGGTTTGAGATGCGCTCAGAGGGTCTCTCTCTCCCCTTGCTAAGTGATGCTGACAGATAAACAGGATAACGGCTCTGCTTCTTACATTAAAAGCACTTAGGGCCTGATTCACCGACTTCTTTTCTCCCATTCTGCGCCTTAGCGAAATCAGGCATTTGGTCGTTGCGGTAGCTCAGGAAGTTCCCTTAAAAGATGGGTTGCCATGGCGATTCCTGCATGCTGCTTGCCAGTGGGTGTCTCCTAGGATAGCGTCCCCTGGGTACCATCACCAGTCAAGAAGACAGTTTCACATTCATGCCAAATCTTCAAAATAAGAGGACATAAATAATGGACTTCCCAAAGATCCTTTTGCTTCTTTAAACACTGAAGGCCAGCAAACGCTTATCAGGCGATTCCTTTTTTAACTGGAAATACCAAATACGCTTGTAACAAACTTCAAGAGTCATACCCCCCCCTTCAATAGCTGAATGCAAAATGAATCAAGAATGATGTTACCTGAATAAACAATAAAGAATGTTTTATTGTTGTACTATTCCGCAGATTGTACTATGTAACACATTATTTTGTTTAATATTAGAGATACTGGGCCAGCCCTGTGGCTCGGTGGCAGTGCTGCCCACTGCTCTACAGCAGGGCCCCCGGGCTCGATTCCCTGCTTCACGGCTTGGCGGGAGGCAGGGAATGCCACAGAGGTAGCGCTCACATCGCCCTGGGGGGGAAGGGGAGTCCCGCTCATCGCGCAACGGCCACACCATTCAGGGGCCCAGGGTTGGAGAAGGAGCCCCGGTGCTCTTGCCCATAGCTGTGGACTGTGGCTGCAAGGGCTGGACTCAAGTGAATGGAGAGGGAGGGCTACAAATTGGGTGGGGGAGGGGGGTAAATCCCTGAGTAGGCTTCTGGTGCTGGATTCCAGTCCTGGTTCTGACTGAGCCGGAAACCCAAAGAAGCAGGAAAAAAAAAAAAAATCTGCCAGGTCAAAAGTAATGGATATTATTATTGTGACGTGCAAAGATAAAAAGAATACTTCCAAATCAGCCGTACGTTTGAAAATATAGGATTGGTGGAGTCCAAACTGCAGACGCGGTAGTGAGGTATTAGAGAAAGACAAAAGGCCATTCACCCGCACATCACTTTCATCTTCATCTAACAGTTCCATAATGTCACCGGTAAAGGCAAAAAAAAGCTTTGTGATTGCTACGGCAATGCCCGTTTCCTGCATAGAGGAGAGCTGCGTACTGAAAAAAAAAAAAAAAAGCCTCTGAATAGGTCCCGTTAGAAGTTTGGGAGCAATGAGTTCCACTATCGCTGCCTAGTGTGACCCACAGCCAAGGCCTCGGCTTTCCTGCAGGTTACAGGTAGACCCCGCGCCAGGTTAGAAAATTCGGCAGCAGACATTTCAAGATTCTGTAGGAATTAATTGTGGGAACAATTTGCCTACAGTTTTGCATCACTAAATATGCACAAAAAAAAAAAAAGACAGTTTTCTTGAAAATTTGACATTGCACTCACGCAATCATCTAAAGTATAATCTAATACAAAATTTATCATGCACATAAAATCCATTTAACAAGATCTGCAATAAGTTACAGACTGACTGGGAAATATCCCTTGTACCTTGAATTAAAATATTGAGATCAAACATTAAGAGAAAGATATTGTAATGTTGATGAAATCTGGAAGTGACTTTTGAACTGAGAGGACAGGTTGAGAGCACGGCTCCTCTGTACTTGGTTTATTTTAATACAAATATTTTGCAATTGTTTTATATTAATTTAGAATTTAACATGAATATTCCTTTCGGTATGAGGGGAAGAGGAGATAGTGACAGCTTAATGTATTGCTTAAATGCTTTGCTGTAAGGTTTCATTGTTATTGTATTAATTGAGATTAAACATTTTTTCAAAATTAAAAAATAAAACCCAAAAAAGTTTGTCCATTCTTTTCATATGTTCCAACGTAGAAAGAATTATGTAACAGCAATACATGTCTCTCTCTGGGTAAAATAATTCTCCAAAAAAGGGTTCAAAGAGTCACCAAATTTGGTTCACTGGAAGAAAATGGAACCATCTCGGATGAGTTTGACAAACCAGAAAGAGTGGCTCAGTATTGTCAGAGAACCCTCCAGAAAAATCCTCACTGCTCAGCCAAGGGGAAGCAGTTAAAAGGCTTCAGAAAATTGATAATGGCTCCATTCCAAAAACTCACCCACCGCCCCTCAACATCCCCACTACCCCTTCCAAGCACCTTGGTCTATAAGCAAGAAAAGCAGAGAGAGATGGGGAGGGGGGCAAGACTGAAGCTGCTCACAATATCCACCCCCCCACACACATATCTACCCACTGGCCAACATCCTGCCTCAGGCCACACCCACCCATATATACCCACTCTCCCAAACATACACTCACCCAATCCCACAACCCCCACCCCCTCTGAGATTTATCACTAGGGATGTGCATTCGTATTAAATAAACGGAATACACACACACACACACACACACAAGCATTCATGGTGGGTCTGAAGGGCTGTGGGGGCAGAGCTTAAGGTTTCAGTACTTAATCACGAGGCAATTTAAATCCATCAAGGGCGTGAGATGATAGCGATGTGCTTGTGCTCTCTTTCTCTTCTAGAATAGCCAGTAATGTTAGCCAAGAAGCGGTGCCAGAGGAATTGTGTTTAAGAATAGCTAGAAAATGTTAGCAAAGAAGTGATATTGATGATAAGTTAATTTCCCCCTGAAGCAGAATATCTGTTTGAAACACAGTCCCATGTCGGGGCTGAAGAAAATGGGATAAGTATTACATTATTATGGCATCTTTAGGATAAACACTGCGTTATTGCAAATACTTT
Organism: Rhinatrema bivittatum; assembly: GCF_901001135.1. Taxonomy (NCBI): domain Eukaryota; kingdom Metazoa; phylum Chordata; class Amphibia; order Gymnophiona; family Rhinatrematidae; genus Rhinatrema; species Rhinatrema bivittatum. Next base: position 39,585,511 of record NC_042632.1, on the reverse strand, counting down.
AATTGCGTAAGCAAATAACAAGGAAAATAAGGTACAATATAGTATGTGGACTACAGTTATGGACCAATGATTATATAGCTAGGACTTAACTACATACATTTGAAAACAACAGCCTAGTATGCCCAGTATGATTATCAATTTTATTTAGATTTTAGCTTTACCTTTCTGCTTCTCAGCCACTAGCACATAGTCGTATCCACAAAGGATGCCATTGGAAAGGGGCAATCAGAGCGCCCTGAGAATGAAGATGTGGGGAAAGTCAATTCCAAATTACCTGAATCATAAGCGAGTTATGAAAAAAGGAATAAAAACTACAATTAGGTGTCTGTATGCAAATGCAAGAAGTATAAAAAAAAAAAAAAAAAAAGATGAGAGTGAGTATGACATTAGATGAAGATGTTGTCATAACAGACATTTCAGACCTGGTGGAAAAAGGACAACCAATGAGGCACTGAGCAGATAGAAGGGGGGTGGAGGTGTAGCACTATATGCAGGGCCCTTGCTCTCCTATGATCCGCAGGAAGGGCTGGCCACAAAATCTGTCCCTGCCGGCCCTGCAGAATTGCTGCAGGAGGCCAGAGAGCCATGACTAGTCGGGTCAGGTTGTATGGGGGGAGAAGGGTAGCTGTCCTATGCCAGTGCTTTCAACCACTGCTTCCATCATAGCCCTTCCTGCCCTCCCCCCATGAGGGGGAGAAGAGTGGAAGCCCCATGGTTGAAAGCAGGAATCAGCCCAGGCAGCAGAGGACAATGACATGAGCCAATGCACTGCCACTCTTCCTTCTTGCCACATGATCAGCACTGGCAGGATGGGGGATGGGCTGGGGAATAAGGGAAAGATGAGTGAGAATGGTGGGTGGGGTTGTCTGAAACAGGGGATAGGAGTTATGATAGAGAGGTTGGGGGTGTTCTGGGAAAGAAGCTGGTAGATGGGATGTGTGATGGAGCTGCTGGGGGGAGTTGTGTGATTAGAGACGAGTGTCAGGTGACAAAGGATTGGAGAAATGGAGTGTGAATGGGGGGCTGGGGAATTAGACTGTGGATGAGCAAATGGGATGGGAACAATAAATGGGGGGGGGGTTGCAAAGAGAGAGTATGGGGGAGGAAGGGTAATAAAGAGGATAGGTATGGGGGATGGGGGTGAGGTCAGGTTAAGGGGGTGGAGATGTGAGTTTAAGCCAGGGTAGGTACACTTCCCTCTCCTCTTTCTGGATCCTGCCCCCAAGATTTCATGACCTCCCCTCCACTTCCTGATCTTTCTTCCCTCATCCCAATCTTTTCCACCCCATCCCCAATTCTCCCTTCTTGCTATCCCCAATTCTCTCTCCTTCCCATTCCTGATTCTTCTCCCTTCCTATCTCTCCTCCTATCTGAAATTCCCCACCCATTAAACATTAGATTCCCAAAATAATAAAATCCATGTCATCAGACAAAAAGCAAGGTTAGAAAACCTTATTTTTATTATGCAAAATAAATATATGCACATATGCCACAGAAAACTGAGGGCTCTGACTATATATTAAGGATTTCTAGAGTTGAGTAGCAAACTAATTCTGCAGGATACATTCTGCTCGCTGGAATCTCTATGGATAGAAATCCCATCTGTGATCGGGAGGCATATAGCAGTGGGGAGTTACTACCATCCACTTGACCAGGATAGTAAAAGATTGCAAAAAGATAACAGAGATTAGCCAGATTACTCAATAACTGGTGATGCCAATTACCCCAACATCAATTAGGGGTATGTCTAAACAGGGTATGTCAGGGGGAATAAATTCCTGGATGCCATAAATGATTGCTTCATGGAACATAAGGTCCTAGAATTAACAAGAGGGGGTGATATTTTAGATCTAGTTTTTAGTAGAATGCAGGCTTTGGTGGTGGAGGCATTTGATAACAGTGATCATAATACAGATAATCACTAGAGGGAGAATAATAAATAAAACAGGACTTTAAGAAGGGTGCCTATGATAAAACAAGAAAACGAGTTAGAAAGAAACTAAAAGGGTTAAAAGCCTGTGTGAGGCATGAGGACTGCTTAAAATGATCATGTTGAGTGTACCAGAAGACATTCAGAACTAAGGCTGATGGGGGTGAAAATAAACAAAATGAAAGCATATAAGAAATTAAACAGGTGAAGAAACATATTAGAGATGATAGATTTGTTCTCATGTACAGTGGAATTTATTCTTGATGCCTGTATAAACATTGTGAAGGAAACATTTTGTAATTGTACTACTGACATTTTTCTTTTTTTTTTTTAATAAAGATGTTTAAATATAAAGAAGTACCCTTGTGGAAGACCAGATAAAACACATTCCACAAATTAAAAAAAGGTCAACAGAAGAAGAAACTGTGAAAGAGGCTATTAGAGCCAAAAAAAACCTGATGGTAGGACCTAATGAGGATAACATTAAAGCGCATAAGCGCTGGCAAGTTAGATGTAAAACACTAATAAATCAGGACAAAGCAGGATTAGAGGAGAGACTTATCAAGCAGGCAATAATTCTAAGAACTTTTTCAAGTACATTAAAAGCAAGAAACCTGCAATGGAATCAGCTGGATCATTAGATGACCAGGGGTAAAAATTGCACCAAGAGAAGATATAGCCATAGCAGAAAAAGTAAATGAATGATTTGCTTAAGTCTTTACTGTGAAGGATGTGGGGGGACATACCCACACTGCAACCATTCTTTGTAGGTCATGATTCGGAGGAACTTAAACAAGTCAATGTGAATCTTGAAGAGGGGTTGGAGCAAACTGACAAACTAAATAGTAGCAGTCTGACTCAATATGGTACCTTTTTATATTACCTGGCCCTGATGGTATTCACCTCAGCATTCTACAGGAACTCAAAATACAAAATAGTAGACCTGTTACTTGTAATTTGTAACTTATCATTCTACTCTGCCTCTGTACCTGAAGAATGGTGGGTAGCCCTTGCAACACCAATTTTCAAGAAGAGCTCCAGGTGTGACCCAAGTAATGACAGATGAGCAAGCCTGACATTGGTGGCAGCTACTTTAAGAACAAAATTACTAAACATGTTTTAACGGGGAAGAGCAAGCAAGAATTTAGCAAAGGGAGCTTGCGCCTTACTAATCTATTAAGACTTCTTTGAAGGTATGAACAAGATGACAATGTATTTGAATTTTCAGAAGGCATTTGATAAAGACCCTCACAGAAGACTCCTCAGGAAACTAAACAGTTATAGGACAGGAGGCAATGTCTTACTGTGGATAGGTTAAAAGACAGGAAACTATAGCACTAAACGGCAAGTTTTCACAATGGAAAGAGGTGAATACTGGCGTGTCTCAGAGGTCTGTACTAGCACTGGCATTAACTTATTCATTAATGATTTGGAAAAGGGCACAACAAGTGAAGTGATCAAATTTGCAGCTGACACAAATATTTACAGAAGTTTAAAACACATGCAGACCGTGAGAAATCGCAGAAAGACCTTGCCAGACTAAGAGTTCCTAAATGGGAGATGAAATGTCATATGGACAAGTTGCGATGGGATGCACAGAGGGAGAAGTAATTGAACTACAAATATACAATGCTGAGCTCCACATTAGGAGTCACCACCCAGGTAAAGCATCTTGGCATCATTGTGGACAATGTGTTGAAATCCTCAGTTCCATATGCAGTAGCAGTTAAATAAACCAAACCACACCAAGTAGAATGTTAGGAATTATTCAGAAAGGAATGGAGAACAAAACTGAGACTATAATAATGCCTCTCTATAGATCTATGGTGTTATTGCTCCTGGAGCAGTTCTGGCTGCCCCATCTCTAAAAATATATAGCAGAACTAGAAAAGATACAGAGGGCGGCAACAAATTTGATAAAGTGGATGGCTCCATTATGAAAAAAAAGCTAAGCAGGGTACAGCTCTTCACCTTAGAGAAGAGATGATTCTGAGAGGATATCATAGAGGTTTATAAAAATCATGAGTGACGTCAACACCTAAATAGGGAACAGTTATTTACTCTTTCAATTAGCACAAGGATTACAGGACACCCCCCTGCTACTAACGAGCAGCAGATTTAAAACAGACTGGAGAAAGTATTTGTTCACTCGCTGTTCGGTGCACAATTCAGTTGTGGCATTTGGTGCTAGAGGCTGTGATCAAGGCATCTAATACAGCTGAGATTAAAAGGAGTTTGGACAAGTTCCTGGAAGAAGAGTCCATAAACAATCAGGCCACAAGAAATGAATCTACACTTTGAGATCTGCTGAGAACTTCCTAGAAATCCAGATTGGCCACTGACTGAGATAGGATTCCATCGAAGGTTCCTTGGCCCGAACCAGCATGATATATCTTATGTTCCCTTGTGCATGGTTCACACCTCAACAGCTGTTTGAACCACAGGAGCTCTGTATATTCAAATTTCTGAGCGGAGGAGCAGCAGCAGGATGAGCAGATAAGAGCCTGGCCAGAGATCCATTTTCTGGATAATACATTTCTCAGTACTGGATCTCTGGTTACACAGTGCTCTGCTGTACTACACAAACAACTACAACTTGAGGAAACATCTGCTGTTGGCACTCCCAGTACTGTAGCTGCCTCTCTCTAGCAGCTGTCAGCACAATAGGGCAAAGTTTGTCTCTGGTATTGATAAGTTGTCTAGTAATGTGCTTCAGGCTGCTTTGTAAATCAAACCAGCATGCTACACGTAAGCTGTAAATTGTTTTAATACCCAGCCAGCTTCAGCTTTAGAGCAAGGGCTGTTACAAGCATACAGCCTTGGTCTCTGGTCAGTCGATCATGTTCCTTTGTCATTAGGCTTTCTATGCATGCTCAGTCTAAGTGGAAGAGAGAAGCTGAAAAAATGAGTAACTCTCCCTCCCTACATGCTGAGTATCGTGGGCTTTTGTAATCAAAAGGAGTGGCTGCAGCAACCGGTACCTTCAGCAGCTCAAATGTAATATCAGTGAAACATCTGCATCTAAAAGTTGCAAGTCTCCATCCCTAGTGAAAATTACTGCTCCCACATCAAACACGGCTAATTGAAATTATAGTGCTTTGTGAAAGATTTAAAAAAAAACCAAAAACAAACCAATCTTGCCATTGTTATTCCATACATAACAAAAGACTGGGAAAGGCAACTCTTTAACAGATATAAATACAAAACCACACAGAAACTAACTACCCTCTTAACCCTAACCATGGCCCTTCTAGAACAGTTTTGTTACTGCCAACTTGGCCTATTGTAACCACACTGTGGAAACACTGAGTCTGTTGCTCTAGAAACATGGAGTGTAAAGGAAACTATTGGTTCTTACCTGCTAATTTTCTTTCCTGAAGTACCACGGATCAGTCCAGATGAGTCGGGTTTTGCATCCCTACCAGTAGATGGAGACAGAGAACAAATCTTTGAGGCACTGCTACATAACCAAGAGCGCCACCTGCAGTCCCTCAGTATCTGTCTCCAGCAGATGGGAGAGGTGCAAGCCTGCAGTCTAGGGGTGGGGTTTTAAAATAAAGAGGAGCAGAAAAAGATTCAGCTACCCATGGTGTTAGGTTCCTTTGTGGGCCAACCCTCAGGTAGAGCAGGGGGGTTGGCAATCCCTGTCAGAACTCGGCCCTTTTTTTTGCAGGGGGGGGTAGATAGCCAGGGGTCCTGGTTCCCTATCTCCTTCCGGGCCCCTCACTCCCTCAATATGCCTGGTTCCTCAGCAGGTAGCCTCCAGCAGCAGGGGAGTAGTCTTTCACTCCTGTTTTTCCTTTAGGGCCGGCTGGTTAGAGCAGTGTGCAGTCCTGAGGAGCAAGTACATTTTTTTTCTGTTTTTCTCTCTCTGCCAGGAGACAGGCAGGGATTTAGGTAGTGCTGTATTTCAGCACCCAGACAGCAATCACTGTGAAGCCTCATACAGTCTGCCCACATTACTTCCTGTTGCATGACATAGATCCAGTTGATTGCATGGTTTTGTTTTGTTGTGGCTAGGAACCTTCTGTGCTTATCCCATTCTCTCAAATTCTGTTACTGCCTCTGCTTCCTCTGAAATCCACAACCCTCCAAGAAGTCATATTTTCTTATGTTACACCTGAGTCTAATCTACTTGGTGTTCCATGTCATGACTCTTCAACAATATTCTATCCATTGGAAGAAAGTTTGCTTCTTGTGCATTAATACCGTCTCTTCTAAGGCAGGGCTTCCTAAACCTCTCCTGGTAACCTTGCAACCAGTCAGGCTTTCAAGATATTCACAATAAATAAGACCTATTATATGCAAATTTCAAGTGCACATCTCTAGTGTCCAGATTTCCCATGTACATTCATTGGGAATGTCCTGAAATCTTGACTGGCTCTAGGACCACCACCAAGACAGGTTTGGGAAGTCTTGCTGTACAGTATATGTATTTAGGTCTTTGAAGTCTCATTTCATAGCATGTTTGGGGTAGATCCTACACAATTAAAATAAAACACTTCCATTCTGTTGGCAGTGCATTCTCCAGAATGGGACATAATAGTCCAAATGAAATCTTGCCAATGTCATGTACAAAAGTAAGTATCAATGTCCTACTACCAATCATACTTTTCCCGATACAGCTTAGCATTCTACTTGCTCTAGTCACCTCCTTAACATATTGCTTTGCTAACTTGAGATCAATAGATATCATGCCAGGGTCTTTCTCCTGACTGGTGGATAATGGGATCCTACCCTATCACATGCATCCTTAGTTTCTGCACTCACGTGCAAGACAATTTTTGCATTAAATCTTAGCTACCTATCACATGACCAGTCACTCTTAGATCACTCAATGTCTACTCCCTCAAGGTGCTTACTCTGTTGCAATCTTAGGGTAATCTGCAGACGAACCTTTCCCACTAATCCTTCTGCAATGTTGCTCATGATAATATTGAGTAGAACCAATCCCAGGATGGATCCAAGAGGCACTGATGCACCTCCTCCTTTATCAGTGTGAACTCCAGTTACCACTATTGTTGTCTATCACTTAAAAACAGTTTCTAAACCTGTCATCTACCTTGGGATCAGTTCCTGGGCTGCTTAGTATAAGCCTCCAATGCAGGACAGTGTCAGACCACATTCAGTGATCACCCAGCTAAAGAAAGTAATCATATTTGTTTGACAGAGCTTCTCTCTGGTAATGCCATGCTGCCTCAGATCCCCACAACTGGATGGACTGAAGATACTGCATTATTTTATCTGTTAGCATCCTTCCATCAGTTTGCTCACCACCAAGGACAGAATAACCAGCGTGTAGTTATCCAACACCATTTTTATGAAGAGACAGCATTTGTCCTTCTCCAGTCTGTCCAAAAGCACTAGGAACACACACATGTATCCTGAAGGCCAGTTTCCTCCTGAGCACATAAATAAATGAAAAGTAGCAGAGGCAGAGAATTCCAAACCTTGCCAATACAGTGCAGGGTTGTTTATTCAACAATTTCCAGAAGAAAATGTCAATGGGATTTTTTTTTTTTTAAATAAACAATGCTGCTTTTGATGAGGCATATTGTTTTTCTTTTGAACAGCTCTCGTGATTGCTGTCCAGGCTACATCAGACATTCTAGAAATAAGAAACTGCAGATCAGCAGACAATTGAACAGCAATTACTCAGATAAAACCCCAAATACTTCAGTATTCTCTGCTATTTTTTTTTTTTGTTTTCAAAAACATCAAATGGTACATGTTTTTGTGTCAGCTTTTCCTGGGCATCTCCCTCGGGATTTTTCTTTGGCAAACTAGAAGCGAAGATGGAAGATAGGGGCCTAAGTGTATTATCAGTAGTCAGTGATGTAATGGTCATGAGGAAAAAAAAAAACCCCAACCTTGTCAGCAAACAACTGTTTGGAGGAATTGATGGTGTGGTCTATGAAATCAGTTTTTGCCCTTTCAGAGGAAACAGAAGGAAGAGAGTAGGATGTACTGTAATGAAGACCACTAAATACAAATAAACTGAACGTCCAACTCAAAATCCTTTTTAACTTCTTTTACTCATTTTTAAAGAGAATACACACACACACACACCTATGTACAAAAATGCATACAAAGAGGTCAGGACATCACAGCGCATGGATAATGGTGCGGTTTCGCAGCTGCTGGACGTATTCCGAAGCCTGTTCAAAGCCAGTCTTAGGTTGTGCTACAGGAGGAGGTGGACCTTCCACCAGCTTCACAAAGTAATGGCATTTCACTTTGTCCATAATACCAAACATGCCACGACCATGGTAACGGATTCGTTTCAAATATTTGCCTTTGCCTGAAAAGGACTCGGCTACAAGGGGGAAAAAAAAAAAAAAAAAAAGGTAAGTATTGCTTAAAGGATGCACATAAAAGCAACAAAAATTACTGCATTTAAAAATGTCACAGAAGAGACACATTGATTGACAAATGGTGTTTTTATGCTCACACAGCTGATGGGGAAACTCTTCAACCTGCTGTTTGCACAACCAAATGCCAATCCCATCTCCTGGCTTTATAAATGCTGCATAACATTGCAAAGTAGGTGAACAAACCTTCAGCTTATGCTGAAATGATTCAGTAATTTGCTTACAAAAAGAAAAATCTTGCATAGCTTGCAAAACCCATGACGGCAATGATATTTTCAGTTCCTAAGTAATTTGCACCAAGCGGCAAGTTAAGTTGGATTAACTCTCACTCCTGAGTGGCAGAATTCATCAGTCATGGTCATTAGTAAGAAGTATGAAAAGGCCCTGAAAGGCAGAAAGGGCACGTTCTGAGTGCACACTGCTAAGCACAGATGTGCTGTGAAAATCATGAGCACTAATCACCACAGCAGCCACTTGATTCTTCAGGACAGCAACTTATCTAATGGGATGTGCATTCGTTTCCTCCGATAATCGGTGGTACGGGCGTGTAACCTCACTGACTTTATAGTGCATGCGGGAAAGAGGATGGTATGCGTGGATCTCGTAATTAGAACTGCATGCACATTATCCATGTTTCCACGTGTATTATAAAGTCGGCGAAGTACGCGTGCACTGCTAAATTAGAGGAAACGAATGCACACCCCCATTATCTACTTCTTGACCATATGACTTTTGCTTATGGTCAATTCTTTTATGATTGGTTTTTTTTTTTTTTTTTCTATTTTTATGTTTTTGGAACAGAAAGGGGAGAGGGTAACACCTTTCAATCAAAACACTTAAAAAAATCCATAACGAAATAGTGCGTTATCTAATCATATTATTGAAACTGTCAATAGATAGGACTTTATTCTCTCCAACTTTATAGGACAGAGAAGAAAAGCACAATGCTGTGCCGGGTGTGAGGATGCACCCAGGAGGAGGGGAAAGTCGCAGGCGGCTATCGTGTCGTTGGCGGCCCTTGCAGTCTCAAATCTTGGGGCCCCCCCCTCGGGTACACCGGCGGCAAGTCGGGCCCACATGGCCAGCCAGAGCAATGCTGCCTTAAGGGTGCCGGCTGCGCAGCCAGATATCATCGGACTGGGAGTGCACACTATTGTGGTCCTCCTTTGACCAAGAGTTGCCTGATGGGAGGAGGCAGAAGGGAGAATAGCACTCAATTGAGCAGCTCAAATACTCAAAGCAGGAAGTGGGGGTGAGTGGCATGGGATTCATAAGCAGGAATATGCCTGGGAGCTGCCCTGCTGCTGCCGCCACTATTAAATCCCGTCCACCCTCCCATTCTTGCTAATACATGGCCAATATGTTATTAGACAACTGTCTCGTCAGAATGTGTTATTTGTGTATACAGCAAGCTCACTAATATTGTTAAGTTACCGCGCCAATAACTTATTTTACGCTTAACTGTCACAGCAGTTTGGGTGCAAGAGTACCTGAACCCGGGAGGGTTTCAGTTCTGAAGGAGGCCTGGAGATTCCTGCACCAAAGCCTTCACAGGCATGGCCAGGGACTGACGGCATTGACCCTGGCAGTAGCAGCAAACCGGCAGTCCTTGGGAGGACACAGTGGCCTTGCTTGTACGTGGCTGGCTGCCGATATTGCCCTGTAGGACTGGGACTTTGCTTGCTGGCACTGGATCAGGCGGGTCCCAGAGGGGAATCCTTGACAGATTCCAAAGCGCCATCTTTTCCCCATTGTGGGGTATGACTGCAGTTATTTATGAAGGTTTGACATGCCGCTTTTTTGCAAGGTTTGGTCTCAAAGTGGACTACAGAAATTAAGACTTAAACAAGTATAACATGGTTAAATGCAGATAACACTGAGTGCCACTGTATGGCTTAAGGACCAAGTGTGGAAAAAGGTTTTAATGAGCCGGCTAGGAGAAGGCCGGGTTGAACAGCCATGTCTTAAGTATTGTTAGGTTAATAAAGCTGTAGCCACAACTTGTACCATTCAAGATCAGTGTCTGAAGTCTTACTGTGTAAGTTTACTCTGTGTATCAAAGGGTAAGGAACCTCCCAACCCCCATGCTAGGCTTGTCGTGGCTGCCTTGGTTACCACTTACTTAGCGGTACTCCAAACTCAGATAACACAAAATGAATTCTGAGTTCAACAGCAATAACGCAGCAAGCTGATAGGTAAGTAGAGAGGAGTCAAGGAACTCAAAGACACCAGAAGTAAATGTCATTTCAGATGGAAGGACAGAATTGGAGACCAGCAGGTGCTTTTGTTTAGTTCAGGACATGCAGGCATTCCAAGTTTTAAATAGGGTGTCATTCTGCCTGATAAAATGACCATCAACCAGTATTTAAGAGAAAGGAAAATTGGTTCTTACCTGCTAATTATCGTTCCTGTACTAAGATTATAATCAGATCAGTCCAAACTCCTGTGGTTTTGCCTCCCTGCCAGCAGGGAGTCTGGATTGATCTGGGTACGTATAGGGAAGTAAACATTTTTTTTTTCACTTGAATATTATGAGATCTGCTCCTTAGCAGCTCAAAATACCTATCTATTCAATAATCTCTCCAAAAAATGCACACTTTCAATATCAGGTGTCATGAATGAGGTATACTTTATCCCTGTCCCCGCAGTTACAGGCTGCATTCACTGCCTGCTGTCACTATAATAACTCTGTGAGCGGCATGAACTTACCTAGCCTGTGACTGGTCACCAGCAGATAATCACTCCTGAATGACGGCAGTAATTTGACAGCATTATGATCGCTAATGAGCCCAAGCTATTTGAAAGGACTCATTTAGAATTTCTTTTTAAAATTTCTCGCATATGTTAGAAGGTGGTTTAAATAGCTTGCGTGTTAGGTAGGCAGAGTGAGTGACATTCTTCTTCTCTATCAGTGAGCCCTAGACTATTCTGTAACTGTGAAATGAATTAAAAAAAAGTATTCACTCGTAGAACAGTACGTCTTATCACCGCATAAATTAGCTCAAAGCCTGATAATCTCTGTTCTTTAAGGAGCCCTACATTATAATACTAAGAATTATATTTTCAAGCTATTAAGATATGTAACCAGTTAACACAATGAGAGACCATGCTGCCAAGGAGTAGTAACTAAGCACATCTCAAAGGCAGCTCTGAGAAGCCAGACGTCAAAGGCACCCAAGAAGAAAAATGGTTTGATTAGCTCCAAGAATAACTTCCTATGCTAAGATTATAATTTGAAAGGCATACCTATATATAAATTTGATTTGAATTCTACATTGCAGCTTTTCACGGCCATATCCTGGGCTTCTAGAAGGACCTATAGAGGGAAGAGGAAAAGAAGGAACATCATTACACATTTGACCTTTGGCAAAGAGAATGTAATTTCTCATTTCTCTCTGCTATCTCTATAGTAACATGATTAATCATCAGTTTCTATTTTATAAACAGTGTTAGAAAGAGAATGGGCAAGAGCTCCCCATGATGATCAGATAACATAGGGAAAGGCAGGACAGCTCTTAACCTGCCTTCAGGCTGTGCAGAGCCAATTAATATAGTTTGTTGACGGTTAGCACTAAATATTAAGCAGGATTAAAAAAAAATAAATAAAAAGGGAGAGATTACTCCTTAAATTACTACTTTCCTTTCCTCCAAGGAAGGCAGGCCAATCCACACCAGTGGGTTATGCACTCCTACCAGCAGATGGAGACAGTAAAACTGACTCACTGATGTCACTGACATATAGTCCTGCCACGACATCAGCCTACCAGTATCTCTAGAAAAAGCCAAACTGTGGACAAACTTATACTTGAACACGACTATTAACCATCATCCACTCATGCTTCCAACCAACTGGGAAACACTGAACTCAACCAAAAAAAAAAAGTTAACATTTTAGAGGCCGGTTATTTCCCATACCAGTCCAAAAAACAAACCCCAAAAGAAATAATAATACTGTATATAAAGGATGAACTTAAAGCAAGCTGGCAGCCCAGGGCAGATTGTGGATTGGCCTGCCTTTCTTAGAGGAAAGGAAATGATAAGGTAATTATAATTTCTCCTTCCTCTGCACTCAGGCAGGCCAATCCATACCAATGGGATGTACCAAAGCTACTCCCAAAAAGGTTGGGAGGCTGCCTGCGGTGCCGTCAATACCACATGTGCAAAAGCTGCGTCTTCCTGAGCCTAAACGTTCAAGCGGCAATGCCTGGAGAAGGTATGCAAGGATGGTCACATCACTGCCCGGCAAATCTGAACAGGAGACAAAAAAAATCTCCACCCATGAGACTGCCTGAGCTCTAATGGAATGCACCTTGACCTGTCTAGGTAGTGGTACATCCGCATCCACACAGGCAGCCGTGATTACTTCCTTCACCCAATGTGCTATCGTCGTCCGTGTTGACTGTTCCCCTTGTTTACCTCCACCATGGAGCACAAACAGTTGACTGGTCTACTTTAAGGAATGAGTATCATTCAAGTACCGCACCAGATGCGCTTAACATCCAAGGCATGCAACACAGACTGTAATCCCGCTCATCTTTACCCCTGTCCAGAATGGGCAGGGAAATAGACCGATTCAAATGAAACTCTGAAACCACTTTCGGCAAAAAGGAAGGTACAGTGCTAAGCTGTACTGCCCTCAGAGTCATTCGCAGAAATGGCTCATGGCAAGAAAGCTTGTAGCTCAGAGATTTGCCATGCCAAAAGGATTGCCACCAGAAAAATTGGTTTTCAAGGTAAACAGCCGCAAGGAGAGATCATGCAGTGGCAGAAATGTAGGACCCGTCAAAAAAAAAAAAAAGAAGAAAGCAACACGAGGTTAAGGTCCCAAAGAGGCACCAATAGTCACAAGGGAGGGCATAGATGCTCAACTTCCTTTAAGAACCTGGACACATCGTGATGGCGGGCCAAGGCTCTACCATTGACCCATCCCCTATAGCAAGCGAAAACTGCTAACTGTACCTAAGGGCCAAGCCTTTAACCAACCCGTTCTGTAAAACTTCCAAAACCAGTGGAATTTCAACTAAGAGGTTGAGAACCTTACCAGTCTGAACACTCTTCAAACCCCAATATAAGCTAGAGATATAGAAAACTTCCTGGCATGAAGCAATGTGGAAATCACTGCAAAATAACCACGCTTCAGCAACAGAGCCCACTGAAGGGCTAAACCATCAGTATCAGACCCCAAGGTAACAGATCGTTCCTGAGTGGCAACCCGAGAGGACTGCCCACCAGAAGCCACTGAAGATAGTGATACCACGGTCTCCGAGGCCAATCTAGAGACACCAGAAGCATAGTCTGACTCACAATCTCCCGAAGCACCCTACCCATCATCGGCCAAGGAGGAAAGGCATAACACACCCCACTCTGCAGCCATACCTGGACGAGAGCATTGATTCCCAGCGCTCTCAGATCCCTTCTGTGACTATAAAATTGTGGTACCTTTGCATTGTTGGAGCTCCTTAAATACAGATATGGCTGACCCCAATATGCCACTATAAATCGAAAGGCCTTGTCTGCCAGTTCCCACTCTCCTGGGTCACAGACCTGTCTACGGAAGAAGTCTGGCTGCATACTGTCCTTCCTGGAAATGTGGGAGACTGATATGTCCTGAAGATGTTGCTCTGCCCAAACCATGAGCATATCTACCTCCGACAACTGTTGGCTTGTGGTTCCGCCTTGATGATTTATGTGGCATTGTCAGACATTCCTACCACTCAAGATTCCAGCTTCTCCATGAAATGTAAACACACCAGGTGAACCGCTCGTGCTTGATGGTCCACTGCCGTTCCTTGGCATTCCACAGACTTTGTGCCAGCAACCCTGAAGACTCACATCAGTCATGAATACTAACCAGTCTGGTGTCTAAGGGTACTCCCTTCTTAAGATGATCTGCTTGCAACCACCATCGCAATTGGATGCTCACCTCCAATGGTGAGTGGAATCTCACTGTGTACTCCTGCGACTGTGGATTGCACTGGAGAGCAATGTCCAGGGAACCACCTCCAATGTTGCCACCAGACCCCAGAACTGCAGATACGACTACAATGTTGGGCAAATAATCCTCCTCAAGGACTTCTGAATGTGATTCTCTGGTAGGAACACTCTGAATCACTCTGTATTGAATCACACGCCGAGGTACTCCAGAGTCTGAGCCAGCTGTAAACTGCTCTTAGCTAAGTTCACCACAAAGCCTAGCTCTGGAAGCAAAAAGATCTGGAAAGAAATACGACGAGTGAGATAATCAAATTTGCAGATGACACAAAATTGTGCAGAGTAGTTAAATCACAAGCAGATTGTGATAAATTGCAGGAAGACCTTGTGAGACTGGAAAATTGGGCATCCAAATGGCAGATGAAATTTAATGTGGATAAGTGCAAGGTGATGCATATAGGGAAAAATAACCCATGCTATAATTACACGATGTTGGGTTCCATATTAGGTGCTACAACCCAAGAAAGAGATCTAGGTGTCATAGTGGATAACACATTGAAATCGTCGGTTCAGTGTGCTGCGGCAGTCAAAAAAGCAAACAGAATGTTGGTAATTATTAGAAAAGGAATGATGAATAAAACGGAAAATGTCATAATGCCTCTGTATCGCTCCATGGTGAGACCGCACCTTGAATACTGTGTACAATTCTGGTCGCCGCATCTCAAAAAAGATATAATTGCGATGGAGAAGGTACAGAGAAGGGCTACCAAAATGATAAGGGGAATGGAACAACTCCCCTATGAGGAAAGACTAAAGAGGTTAGGACTTTTCAGCTTGGAGAAGAGACGACTGAGGGGGGATATGATAGAGGTGTTTAAAATCATGAGAGGTCTAGAACGGGTAGATGTGAATCGGTTATTTACTCTTTCGGATAGTAGAAGGACTAGGGGACACTCCATGAAGTTAGCATGGGGCACATTTAAAACTAATCGGAGAAAGTTCTTTTTCATTCAACGCACAATTAAACTCTGGAATTTGTTGCCAGAGAATGTGGTTCGTGCAGTTAGTATAGCTGTGTTTAAAAAAGGATTGGATAAGTTCTTGGAGGAGAAGTCCATTACCTGCTATTAAGTTCACTTAGAGAATAGCCACTGCCATTAGCAATGGTTACATGGAATAGACTTAGTTTTTGGGTACTTGCCAGGTTCTTATGGCCTGGATTGGCCACTGTTGGAAACAGGATGCTGGGCTTGATGGACCCTTGGTCTGACCCAGTATGGCATTTTCTTATGTTCTTATGTTCTTAAGATCACCTTGCGAGAAGCCAACTGACTCTTCTGCACACTTGGCCTGAACCAACTAGTCGACCAGATACGGATGGACCAGACTGCCTTCCTTGAGCAGAGATGTCTCTACCACCATCATGACCTAGAAGAAAGTTCTGGGCACCCTAGCCAGACTGATGGGATCTGACACAGATAATAACATCCAAGAATAGTACAGCTCAAGAAACGTTTCTGCCGAATGGAGATATGTAAATAGGCCTCAGTCAGATCGAGAGACATAGGAATACAGAGCGCACAGTTTCCATCCTGAAGCGAGTCCCTTCAGATCCAGGAAGGGCTGAACAGAATCTTCTTGGGAATAAATGGAATGGTGCCCCGTATTTTCCTGTAATCTGAAAACTGGCATTACGGCCTTCAGATCCATCAGCCTTCTTAATGTAGCCTCCCTCTGCTGCTCTCTTTACCAGGGAGTTGCATGGAGAGACCATAAATGCATCCAGAGGAATTCTGAGAAATTCTAAAACGTAGCCATCTCTTACTACCTCCAGGACCCACTGGGCCCACCTTTGACAAAAGAGAGACAGACGACCTATCTCCTGATTCAATAAGGTGAGCCCTCACACCTTCACTGTGAAGATCGAGAAGCTCCGGTCCTGGAGCCCACATCCTTATGAGGCTTCTTAGGCCGAAAGGACTGAGATCTTCTGAAGGGACGAGACTTTTGAAAAGCTCTTCACTGTAACGACGAAAGCAACAGGAATCCCTGCTGCAGCCCCTCACCCCAAAAGAACGCGATGCTGCTTTCCTTTTCTCTGGCAATAGCAGAATTTTGGATTTGCCTCATCTATTCACCATCTTCTCCAACTCACTTCTGAATAAGAGAGAACCTTTAAAGGGTAACCTTGTCAAATTGGACTTGGAAATTGTATCTGCAAACCAGTTTCGCAGCCACAACTGGCGCCTAGCCGCTATCATGGAAGCCACATCTCAAGCAGCCATCCGCACCAAGTCACAGCCTGCATCAGCTAAAAAAAAGCGGCTCCCGGTTACATCACAGGCTCGCTACTGGACCCTGATCCTTGAAACTTCTATGAGACGCAAACCTGCCTGAGATACCAGGCAGCAGAAAGAAGGAATTTGCAAATTCATTGCCATGAAGCCATAAGCAGGCTTTTGAAGCCAATTCCCCTATCTTGAGCATTCTTTAGGGCTGCATCTCCTTCAGCCGGGATGGTGGCTCGCTTAGAAACAGCACACACCAAGGCATCAGCCTTTACGAATAGTAACTGCTCTCTTGCTTTTGGGTCCAAGGGGTATAAACTCGCCAAAGAGCAACCCCCACCTTTACAACTTGCTTCCAGAGCATTCCATTCAAGATCAATCAGCTCTTGAATTGGCTCTAGGAAAGGGAAGAAACAGGACACTTTGCACAAAGTATCAAAATATGAGATCTTTCTTTTGTAATTCCGTAGCATCACCCCTATCTATCCCAAGCATTTCAGGGTCTGAGACATCAGCCCTGGCAATTTGTTTTTGTGAAAAAAAAAAAAAAAAAAGGAAGTCGAGTCCAATGTGGTTCCAAGTCAGATGGAATTTCTCCCTCATCTTAAAAGGTATGAAATCAGAGTCGGAGTCGTGTCCCCGTCCCCCCCCCACCTCCGGACAGGTCATAATCCGCATCCTCCTCAACATCTCCAAGGGCAGGCTCCTTTCACTGATTGCCTGAAGTGATGGCAAGCGGGACACCTGAGAATGTGACCCCTTCTTACTGGGTTGCTTTGCTACCACCGGACGCCCTTTCAGAAAGGCCTGCAAGCCTTCGAAAAATTCCACCCAGGAAAAAGATAGATCCATACCAGACCCACATGCCCAAACATGGTAACTCTCTGATCCCTCCCCCCGGGATCCCTCTCCCATTGGGAACAGGGCGAGGGGAACTGTCTGCCATATAACCTCCTTCACCTCTTCCACAGAATCCACCCACAGCCCGAGGGGATGTCCCAACGTCAGCAAAATCCTGAATAGACAAATAACCTTGGAGTGTCAAAACAGCACGGACCCAGGCGAAGAAAGTGTGATGGCTGGATTTCTGTTACATGGCGAGCCGCACAAATAGCGAGGCGCTTGAATTTTTGTCCTCGGTGCAATTTTTTCCCCACACGGTCTTAAGCAGCCTCCTGTGCACACATCAACAGCGTCTGGTTGTACCGGCGCAATTGCGTGCTCAAACCTAGGCCAAGTAACTACGTGTACGAGTGCCCGTGCACGCCCACCATCACTGCACAGAGCACGTGCCCGAGCACATGGGGGAAAAACAGCACCTGAAGCAATCTTGCAATGTAGGGCCTAGTGAAAGCTGCTTGACCCACACAGCCTCCACTCATTTCCCAGAGAAGTTAAAGGGGAAAAAAGATAGCAAATACCGAGGGAAAAATGGACCCACAAGGTAAAAAAAAAAAAAAAAGGAGGACCTAATTTTTTTTTTTTTTTACCTGAGCTCAGGCCTTCACTGACTCAGAACACAATCAGGTCTCCGGCTACGGGTGGGGGAAAGAGGGCACAAGCCAAGCACTCCCTTGGTCCTTAAGTCTACGCCTGGCCAGGCCTTCAGATTTAAACCGCTCAACTGAGGGAGGGACCAAGCGAGTATCACCTCAAGAGCTCAAGTGTGTAATTCTTCTCCTTATTTTATGACATTCTTTATTTTATTTTATTATTATTATTATTATTTTTTTTTTTTTTTTTTAACACTCAGTCCCCACAAGGGAGATGCACGTCTACCATCTGCTGGAGATGGAGAATACTGGCAGGCTGATGTCAGGGCAGGGCTATAATGTCAGTGTTGTCGGCAAGTCAGTTTTACTTCGTGTCCATCTGCTGGTAGGATGACATATCGCACTGGTATGGGGATTGGCCTGCTTGAGTGATGAGGAATATGCGTGTTGCAGTAAATGCCAGTAACTTCATTAAGAGGTTAATAAAGGTCTCAATGGCAAAATGAAATACAATTAAAGGGAGAATATGATAACATTTTTCATTGTAAGTGCCATCTAAATTAGATCTCTAATTTCCCCCCCCCCCTGGCATTTTCTCCCATTTTGAAGTTTATTTTCATCAGGCCTATTAAACCATGTTTGGCTCCAATGTACAAAACATTCCAATTGTTTTCCTTAAAGATACAACAGCGTAGGAGAGTTTTACTATTCCCCAGAAAGTGGAGCCACTCATTCTGGTCACTGGGAACCGAAAAGATGAATCTTGAATGACACTACAGGACTCTTCCTCAGCTTTCAAGATCATTTCTTTTCTCAACAGGCAGCTACACTCCCACACTTCCACTATTTCAACCTCTTCTATATTGGATTATTGCAAACATCGTCAACGCTCCATCTACCTGTGCCTAACATGCACACGTGCCTGTGCCTTAATGTATTCTAACATTTAACTCATTTATAGATAGCCTCACCAGCCTTGAGGTTGTTTAAAGGAATGACATCACCTGCAATGATGCATCATGGGCGAAATATATTGTTCCAAACCTTTGAAGTGCACTAATTTTGATGTGCCTACATGTCCATCACTAGGCGCTATCTGAACAGCAGTGAAATGTGCTTTAATATACCCCCAAGATTTAATTGGTCATTCATATTTTAATGAATAATATTGAGTGAACACCTAATGCATTGGATGACAGAACAGTTCAATTACTATTTTTGTGCAAGGAAGCATTAAATAGTAAATCACATGCGAAACTAAGCAGACATCCAACTGGATGAAATGTCCCAGCACAGCACTGGAGCTCAGTCTCTCTGTAGGTGCAACTAACCCCTTGTATTTAATGAGAGACATCGGAGACACTCTTCCCCCTAGGAGATCCCTTTCAAAGTGTCAGCAAAGTATTACAAAAAAAATTAAACAGCAAAGGGTTTGGGAGCCGGAGCAACAGGGAGAGAGGGATAGAAGCAAGAATCACAGAAAGCTAATTCTGTGGGAAAACTTGGTCCTGCTATTTCAAACTCAGCGCCCTCCCGAGCAACGTGTACCGCATGAATATTGTGTTACGACGCAGCAGGCGCGTGCTGCATACCTCGCTCTTACAGTATGGAACCAACGCAGCATTCCAAACTAACATTCGTGCAAGTGCCGGGACCAGCACGAAACACACAAAAGGCATTCCTTTAGCCAAAGCTCAGCAGCTACCCCTGCTGGAACCTTACAGAAAGAAATCGCCATTTCTCCCCATGTCAGGTTATGAAGTCTTTACTTTATCTTTTATAAGAACATCTGCAAAGCTGGATTTATCCAGATTACTAAATCAAGCATTTGCCATTTTTATATTGGCAACGTTAGTTACAGTTCACTGACAAACCTTATAAGCAGTGCACTCGCACTGCAGGAGCCCAATGGAAAACTGCTTCAGAATGGTACAAGGGATTCTCCCTCAGACATTACTGCAGGCTTTATCGTCCCCATGCTGCTCTCTCTCTATTCTCTTAAAGAAAGAAGTCAGCAATCCTTTGACATACAGGATCACCAAATTGCAGTTAATGTATAAAGTGTACACTTCCTGGAAGCACAGCTTGGGCAGCACCTGCTCCCATTATGTTTTCCTGTAGGCTGTTTTGAGACTGAAAAAACTAACTTTTCAGAATTTTCCTCCCTTTACCAGGTCTGTGCAGCATGAACTAAGGGCGATACCACTAGCGGGGATTTAAGAAATACACCACATTGCCAAGCTGCAATCATAAGAAACATAAGAAATTGCCATGCTGGGTCAGACCAAGGGTCCATCAAGCCCAGCATCCTGTTTCCAACAGAGGCCGAACCTGGCAATTACCCAAACACTAAGAAGATCCCATGCTACTGATGCAATTAATAGCAGTGGCTATTCCCCAAGTAAACTTGATTAATAGCAGTTAATGGACGTCTCCTCCAAGAACTTATCCAAACCTTTTTTGAACCCAGCTACACTAACTGCACTAACCACATCCTCTGGCAACAGATTCCAGAGCTTTATTGTGCGTTGAGTGAAAAAGAATTTTCTCCGATTAGTCTTAAATATGCCTGTAATTCAGCTACTGAACAGTAAGGTATATTTAAAAACATTTATAGCCCGCTTACAACAAAGCGGTTAGGCTAAGTGGATTGCAACAGTAAAATATGGCAAAAACATATAAACAAAATCATAACTAAAAACAATCACAATATGCTGCCCCCCCCCCCAATTGACAAGAGAAATGCTGGCACTGTTAGCAGTTACAATCCAAACACCTGGGCAGAGTCGAGGTATAATGCATGCTCCAGGTTTAATCCTCAGCGTTCATTTCAAAAACTTTAAGAAAGACTATTCCCCTGAGCAAATAGGAAGCACAGCTAAACACTAGACCAAAAGGTTCCTGCCCTCCGTATCCTCTTTGCCTCTTATGATGCCTCTGCTCCTCAGCTCTTTTGAACCCTCTGGCCCCCTTCATGCTTCTTCCACATCTCCTCTCTCCTCCCTCAGATTTTCACGGAGTAGCTCCTTACCTCTTTAATTACCTTTGCCCCCTTCTTGTCGTTGAACTCCAGCTGGGCCAGGGCTTGGTCTATGGACATGCCTCTAATCTGGAAAAGGAAGGAAAACCCTAAGGAGATTCCTTCTGCTATGAGAAGGGAATAAAGTGTGCCAACTGAAGAGCCAGCTGCAAACATGTGAGACGTTTGGATAATCGAACACTAACAGAGGATCCTGTCTGTGCAGCCCAGGCAGTGGAAAGCTTTCCCGATATGCAAAAGAAATCTGACATTAGGACTGCACGCAAGCGTTCAGCAGAAGGGCCAGATGTCACCGTGCCCGCTTTGCGTCCCAAAGTGGGTGGATGCCTGCAGCAGGCCTCGGGATTCCTGCAAGAACGCCCAGGCTCTAATCTAACGAGGGCGATTCTCTTCATTGGCCAATCCTTGGACAGAACCTTAATCAGTCTGCTTTCCATCACTGCTAAGATCCTGCTTCTGCTGGAAGCAAAAGGAGTAACCCTCTGCACCGCAGTACCCTGGGATGCTTCTTACCATCCGCCCTCCCCCCTATCCAAAGGAAGAGCAAACCCCAAAAACAACTGTTTCCAAATGCTAATCTAATGTTTAAAGGCAAGAACACATTTCTGGTCCACAGAGCAGACTCCTGTCTTACCAGTTTTGCCAGATACCACATCTTATCTTTGCTGTATTTGATTTGTCTTCGACAGTGGTAAACTTCCTAAAAGAAAGAAAAACCAAATGTTTTGGTTCAGCGATGTTTATCACCGGCTGGGTTCATACAATAATTTCACAATGTGAGGAGAATGTTATATTTCCTGTTCTTTTCGTCATCCCCAGTTTCCTCCTACTCCTTGCAGCTTCCAGCTCAGCTGGAAGCAGGGTTGGGGGATCCAGCACCATGAGCCTACCCGTCATTCCAGCAACGATCCTCAGGTGTCATGCACTAAGGATCCTTCCAGACCCTGCAATCATGAGCCCCAAATCCATGATTACTGAGCATCCCTCTCCTCCCCCCACCACACACTGCCCTCCACAGCATCCTCACCTCTGGCTGGCCCAGACAACGGAAAGTGAGTCACAGGTCAGCCCTATACTTACTTCCTGTACTTGTTTTACTGACACCTATTATATTTTTTTAGATGCTCAGGTTAATGACTCAGATGAATGTATATTACCATGAAATGGTGTCAAAATAAATAAATTTAAAAAAAACCAAAACCCACAGGGACATTTAATCTTACCTGTTAATTTCCTGTCCTCAAGTCCTGCCAAACCAGTCCAGACATGGGGCTGGATGTAGGGGATGAGTTTAGGGAAGTCGATGGAGATCCACTAACGCCGTTCTCACATCTGCCCCAAAAGTGGCATCCCCCTGGCTTGCACATCCAAACGATATTGTCTCAAGAAGGAACGCAAGGAAGATCTGGTGCCACCCTGCAAATGTTCACTAAAAGGAAAATACTCTCACTCCACTCGCGAGGATGCCAACACCTTGCTGGAGTGTGCCCTTAGGCCCTGCGGAACCTGACGCGTGCCGAGCGGGTCGCCTCCTTGATCCAGCCGGATCGAGAGGCATTTGAGGCTGCCTCATCCTTCTGGGGGACCACTGAACAGAACAAGAAGCTTGACAGACAACCTAAACAGCTTAGTGATCTTCAAGTACCACAACACCACCCTGCAAAACATCCAAGCAGTGGTGCAGGTATTTCCCACCTTCCAACAAATCAGACGTCAACAAAAGTCAGAAGAGAGATGGTATGACACATAAAAAGTAGAAAGGACTAGGAAAAAAGGATCTGTCACAGAAGAAGTCAGTGTCCCATCTTTCAGATGCATAAAAAAAAAGCAAATGCTCTGGGAAAAAAAAATTTATATATATATTTTTTTAATTTGTTTTTTAAACATGAAAGAATCATATCATCTTTAACTGGAATCTGGATTTCATTATTCCTAGCCCAGAATGCAATTGCCTCTTGCTACTTTTACAAACAAGCAGAGCTTCAGAATATCACTTCTCTAAACTACCTGCTGCTGTTTTCCATGTTTACCGGAGCATTTGCTTTTCATATGACACCTGGTTAGTCCTGAAAGGATTATTTGGGTCATGATGTCCTTGCACAGACCGTTACTGCTCACAAAGGATCCGTATGAAAGAAAAATTCCATAGAGGGGCGCTGGTTTAGTACATCTGTCCAAAGGAAAAATGTATACACGAGGCGTTCGGGGGGGGGGAGTTCATTCTCTCCAGAATGTCTCAGTTCAGCTGCACAGGGGTGACCTGCATTTTTCCTGCAGCCAACATTTGCACTATATGTAGATTGATTCTAGATGACAGAAGTCAATAGATGATTTATAGTTATCCAACAGGGTCCAAAGTCTGCCTACTTCCTTTCATGTAACAAATTTAGCCTGCTAATACAGATAAGTAGCTGGAGGCTTCCTCAATTCCACTGCCAGACAGAAGATGCCAGGTTTACATCCTCGGAGTCTAAAATTAGCACCAATTCAAATCAGAAACAGAAGCTAGGAAGGACTCTATACTTGTTTCAGTGTTAAACTCCCAGTGAAAGGTAAAGAGTAACAAATGCCTTTAGGAAGACAGGATGACAACTTGAGATTCCAGGGTATAACATTATTTCACAGTTACCTTTCCAGGACGGAGCATAAACACCTTGCTTGTGGCAATGACACCTGGCGCAGACGTGATGCAGCTCAGAAAAACCACAAATGCTTGCTGGTCTAGTAAACGTAGGCAGAAAAAGACCTAAGTGGTCCATCCAGTCTGCCCCGCAATCTTTTTTTTTTTTTAGTTTATTCTGGGGAGGTAATTCTTGCTCTGTGCAGGTCACCCCAGTCAGCACGGGTTTTCCTTTTCTTTGTCTCCATCATTTCGCCATTAGGAATTCTCTGTTTATCCCATGCCCTTTTGAAGTCCATTACCGCCCTTGTCCTCACGACCTCTTCTGAGAGGTCATTTCATGCATCCACCACTCTTTCTGTGAAGAAATACCTCCTCAAGTTGGTCCTGTCTTGATCCCCTTGGAGTTTCATATTATGACCCCTTGTTCTACAATTTTCTTTCCACTGAAAAAAAGTTTGTTTCCTGTGCATTATTAATATTTTTCAGGTGCATAAAAGTCTATCATATCAACCCTCTCTCTCCTCTCTTCAGCATCTACATATTTAACTCCTTCAAAATCTTTTGGTGCAGATCCCACACCATTTTGATCTCCCTTCTCTAGACCACCTCCTTCCTGCCTGTATCCTTTTTGAAATATGCTCTGCAGAACTGAACACAGTACTCCACATGAGGCCGCACCAACGACTTGTACGAAGGCATTATCACCTTTTTTCCTGCTGGTTATGCCTCTCTGTATCTCCCTGGCCTTAGCTGGTGCCCTGTCACACTGCTTCACTGCCTTCAGACTTTCAGACACTAATCACCCGGAGACTTCTCACAGGTCTGTACACATCAGATGTGTAGTCCCCCCACCCGCCCATCATGATAGAAAGGTCCTTCTTGGCATTGAATCCCTTCAACCACTCAGCTATTCTTAGATTGCTTTTCACGCTCTCTACGCCTTCAGATGTGTCCACTCTGTTGCAGATCTTGGCGTCATCTGAAGAAAGAAACTTTTGCTTCTAACCCTTCTACAACAGCGCTCGCAAAAGATACTGAACAGAACCGGTCCCATAACAGATCCTTGAGGCACTCCACTTTATCATTCTTTCCTCCTCAGAGTGGGTTCCATTTACATCTACTTGCTGTCATCTGCCAGTCAATTTCTGATCCATTCCACCACCACGGGGCCCATTTCTAAGCTTTTCAAAATGTATTCATGAGCCTCTTATGCGGGACTGTATTAAAAGCTTTGCTGAAATCCAGATATATTGCATCAAGTGCTCGTCCTTAATCTAATGCTTTAGTTAATCAAAAAAGTCAATCAGATTTATCCAACAGAACCTTCCCTCTGCTAAAAAACATGTTGACTTGGATCATGCAACTCGCTGCAGGGCAATTCGCTATCCTGTCCTTCTGAAGCAGCTCCATTAGTTTTCCCATCCCGGAAGCAAGACTAACCAGCCTATAGTTTCCATATTCCTCCCGGCTATCACTTTTGTGAAACGGCACCACCACCCTTCTCCAATCTTTCGACATCGCTCCTGTTTCCAAGGATCTATTGAACGGGTCTCTAAGCTCCTTCAGTATCTCATCCAACCCCAAGGCCTTGACTACTTCCAATATCCCCAATACCACTTGTTTATGGAAGAGAGTGCATCTTCCTCACTCTCATCCATGCTCTTACTGACCAGAATTGGTCCTTCCCCAAAGTTTTCTTTGGTGAGCACTAAAATGAAGCGTTTCATGTTTCTGCTTTCTCCTCATCTTTTCCCACACCATGACCTGTCTCCTTTCGATTTTACACCACCATCTCTGGCCCTTCTCCGATATCTGAAAAAAATGGTTTGTCTCCTCGCTTTACCTCATTGGTGATGCTTTCTTTCACTCAGAACCTTTGCTTTCCTGATTTCTTTTTTCGTCTTTCAGTTTCACCAGAAATCCTTCCCTGTGAGACTATGTGTTCCTTCGTACTTTTTGAATGCTGATCTTTTTGCTTATATTCTTCCAGCCACCACTTTAGAGAACATATTGGTTTCCTTTTCTTACATAAAGATTTGTTGCTTTTGTTATAGCTCCTTTTAAATTTAGCTCACCGTTGCTCCACTTCTCCCATCTCCTCTCAGCTGTCTAGCTCCTCCTCAAGGTACTTCCCCATTTTAGCAAAGTCTGTATTTCTGATATCCACGATTTTGATTTTTGTGCGACTTCTCTCTGTTTGTGCTTGAAGCTTAAAATATTAGTATGAGGATGGCAGACCTAAGCACAAGAAGAGGTCCAACTCAAGATTGAATCCCACTCATAGATGTTAAAGGGCACTTTTTAATCAAATCACGAACTAAGTTCACCTCCTCTATTCACAGTCCATTATAAATTGCCTCCCAATTATAATTCTGCAGATGCTACTAGGGGATCTGACCAGTATCATGGTTTCCTACAGTTAAAGGAAGCGTTACGATAGTAGCACTTACTGCTGGTCTTCGCGCTTCATCAGGAAGTTGTGGTGGGTAAACAATTCGATTCTTCTTCTCCCATCCTCTACTTCTCTCCAGAACACTACTTGTGTGGATGCTGGATAGTGGTGTGGCACTGCAGGATGAAATTAGCCTACAAGGTAATAAAATTATCTTTATATTAAAACTAAATCCAAAACAAACTTGGGGGCCATTAAAAAGATTCCTGAAAAACACGGGAAACTGAAGTAGCCTATTTATCCGCTGAGCAAGGGCAATCCTTACCCACACTGCCTCACTGAAATGACTTGATTCCACCTTGGATAACTGCACCCTTTGAGGTTTGATTCAGCCTCGTCATCTACTCGGTAGTACATTTCCCTGTTCAAACGATGAACTGTGCCAAATCAAAGCCATGCAGACACCTGTTTACTGGAATTAGGTTTGAGACCAGCAGCTGACTTCATGTAAACTACTAACCAGCTGTCAGGTGTTAAACGCTTTCAGTCATTCAGTATATAAATCACACATTACTTAATGAAGCTGCAAAGATCCAAAAGTGTCCCCAATCTCTTGTTCCAGCACAGATGTGCTTTTCCTATTGTGATTTCATCAGATATTTCCTGATGCTTCTATGCCAGCTGTCATTTCGAAAACGCCAAAAAGAAAGGAAATGAAACCGAAAACAAGTAAGATTTCTTCAGGTGATACAAATAGGTTAAAAATTCAGCGCCTTCACACCTTATCTCAATGAATTCTATAAAACCCCAATGCCCAAGGAAGAACTGCTATAAACAGAAACACACAAAGTCAGACTGTATGAATTGAGACTAATTTGGGCTTAATAGAAATATATGGGGAAACAAATATTCACCTAGAGCAAAAGGCAGCAATGCATATCTTGCTTTATGTCTATAAAAAGCATAGTTTACACAATGGCTGCACATTAGATTCATCAGTGATAAATTCTGACTTCTAAGACCACTGAAGCTGTGACCGATCTAATTCTGGGGTTACCTTTTCAACCCCATTGCTTTATGCAATGTGAGAGTTTGGCAACATGTTGCTGCTACATGCATCATCAGAAAGCTGAGCATCAGTCAATGCTGCAGCAGCCCAGTGACACATGCTCTTCCTACCTTCAACTGCATGCGAAGGCCAGGAGAGAAAAATGAGGCAGCAACAGAGTGAAGCTGATAGGCATTAGTCCATTAAGTTCAACAACCTTGAAAATACATCAATATTTTAACAGTTTGTTGTTAATACTCCAGAGAAAGGCATAAAAGATCTAAATATACAGTCAATCACTTTCTAGAAGTAAAAAAACAAAACAAAACAAAAAAAAACTTCCTGATCTTGCTGCATGTGGGTCACTATCTTATAAGAGAAATAAAGGTGGGACTTGCTTTAGCTTACATCAGGGAAAGAATGAGTAAGTGGACTTACAAACAGAGCTTTGACCCTATGGTGCCATTAAAAACAACAAAAAAAACCTTTGGCTGGTTGTTAAGAATATCACTACTAAGCTTTTTGATGGCCTATGTAAAAAGTTGCTGATTCTCAATAAAAAGGGTGTCTACAATGTGTCTAAATATAAATTCACATATGTCCATCCATCTGTCTGTCACACTTTTTTTTTTTCAGTACTTCTAGACAGACCATTCCAATTTTGGGCTACCATACAGTACTAGTCTGGAGTCTGAAAATCTCATCTGCTATCTCAGCTGCAAGAATACTATTAATGAGCATAATGGTCACTTGATTCTTACCTGGTACAAGTCACATTCAATAGAAGAATTACATTTAGCCATATAAAACTTTATAAACAAAACTATGACACAAGGAAAATGATTTTAAATTGCAATAATTTAATTATTCAAGGACAAATGGGTAAAAGCCTATACCAATTGATTCTGTAGGTCCCTAGTCAAATTAGTAAAGGCAACACTGGCCCCTGCTGTCTAATTCTTGAAACTACATTGGCCAATGTCAGACCATTTACCTCACCTACTGCATAAATTCACTGGGGCTGAAAGGTTAATTGGGAAAACAGAAAAAAATAAACACAATAAAAAACTCAAAAAACAAAAACAAAACTACACACAGGGCTAAAATCAGGAGGCGGAACCCCAGCAAGGCATTTTATTTTTATCTAACAGTATAAACACTCCATTTAAAAAACATTGTAAGCTCTGCATTTTTTGGCCTTGGAAGACAAACCAGTTTAAGTAAGCATTAATTGGAAAATATAAAACATAGTGTCTCCGGGTGTCCTATAGGTAAGCACTTCTACTAGGAGACAACAATCTTCCTCTACTTTTATCCCACTCTAAACTGAACAGCATACACCTCCATAAGACAAAATCTACTAAATCATAACTCATGATATTAAAATTCAATAAAAAAAGTGTTCATTTCTGTTTATGGAATATAAAATCTCTCTACCCCATATTTGGTCGGTAATGTCAAAATGAGGACAGACTACTGCAATTCACTGCTGACGGGTCTCCCGAAATATTTTTTATTTAAAAACATTTATAGCCATTTATAACAAACCAGTTGGGTTAAGCGGGTTACAATATAAGTAAAATCATACAGAAACAATAAAATCATAACTAAAACATTCACAATATATATTGTTCTCCCCACTGACAAAATAAATGCTTGCACTATTAGCAGTTACTATCCAGGCACTTGGGCAAAGAAGTGGTATAGTGAATGCTCTTAGGTTATTACCCTCAGGGTTCAACAAATTCATAGCCTCCAAATGATCCAAAATACCACTGCTTGCCAGCACTACACGGTATGAGCATTTACTGTCTGTGCTTAAAGCACTGCATTGTTTACTCAGTGCTTACAGAATAGAATTCAAGCCATAATGTATATTTCATATTCTTCATGGCTGTGTGTCACAATATTTCTCTAATACTGTATCCAGTTACCAGCCAAATTGAGAGCCTTCTGTTCCTCACAGCAAGAACTGCTCACCATTTCTGTAGCCAGACTAACAAACCAGTGCTTTCTCCAACACTTTGGAATGCCTTGCCATTGAATTTCTGGTTGCTGGATGATTATACTACAATCTGCAAACAATGCAAGGGTTGTCTGAAGAAAGCTTTTTCATAGATGTAATTTGTTTTTTATTATAAGTGTTTATGTTTTATTGCACATTTTTATTTAAACACTTTTATATACCGAAGTTTGTATGGACATCACGTCGGTTTACATAAAATGAAAGGGAAGAAGAGGAAGAGAAATCGGAAGAAAAAAAGTTACATTATAACAAATAACTGATTAAATAAAAGAGGCTAAGAGAAGCGAAAAGGATAGAAAAGAGCGGATAGGTAAAGGGGGTGATGTTAGAGGAATAGGTAACTGGTTTAAGAAAACATAGAATTAACTCATAAGGGGGAATACACATCACTTTGTAGCCCGATGGGACGAGGCAATTCATACTTTAACCAACATTAATGAATACACCATATCTTTAGACAAAATCAACAACTTAAAAGCTCAAGTCCCACCTGCCCTGCAGCAATAGCAACCAGTAACCCAAAAGACATAACGAAGTGGTCCACATTTGAGAGAGAGTCACACATCTTGAAATAACCCAAATAATCAAAGATTAAACTCACCATACACCCAAGAGACCCTATTCCTTCCAGAACCTTTGAAACAAATTCATGGGGTTATCACCCCTAAGGTCATAACATTAATTAATCACTCTGTCACAGAAGGAATTGTTCCACAGGGGCTAAAACAAGCAGTAATAAAACCGATCCCTGAAGAGAAATCTGGAAGAATTGATGACTGGAACAACCACCCAATATTAAACTTGCCTTTTCTCACCAAGGTTCTGGAGAAAGCAGTATTAATCCAGCCTGAAAATCATCTGGAAGATCAGAGCATACTCCATCCAAACCAATATGATTTCAGGAAACAACGTTCGAATGAGACTCTACTACTCTCTCTGACTCAATCTTAAGAGGGTTTGATAGAGATTAATCATATTTTTTGGTACTAATTGATCTAAAAGCCGCCTTTGACACAGTTGACCATTCCCAACTAAGCCATCAACTGAACAACATTGGAATCGAAGGCTGTGTCCTCAAATGGTTCTCCTCATGCCTATCAAAAAAGATCTTTCCAAGTAAAACTGGGTAATTCCCAATCTGACACTTTCCAGTCTGATACTGGAATTCCCCAAGGCTCAGCTCTATCGGCAACTCTTTTCAACATTTATATGTTCCATCTATGCAAACTTCTTACAGACCTTGAAAACACATTCTTCCTGTAAGCTGATGACATACAGTTATACATTCATAATTCCATTCTCCAAATCTCTTGAATACACTGAATCTTTGTCAACCCATATGAAAGCAATTCAGCAGGAGCTAAAACATCTAAAACTGACACTAAACCCTAAAAAAATAAATAAATAAAAAATGATCTGGTTAAGAAGAAACTCCTTGATCATCAAACCACTAGCTCTTGACCTCGGTAATCTTAAAATTACACCCTCTGACCAAGTACAGGATCTAGGCATACAAATGGATGAGAACCTCATGATGAAGAAACACATCAATAAGCTAATCACATCTGGCTACAAGTTAAGGATTCTACAACGTCTGAAGCCCTTGCTAACTTTCAAAGACTTCCAGACTGTACAAGATTGATAACATGCATATGTGCATGTAGGTTACATTAGGCATACACTTGAAAACTGTAAACACAAATGTGTACACCTATAGACAACGCACAAAACTATGATAAAGGAATAAAGGTGAACAATAAAATAAGAAAACAAAAGAAACAAAAACACAGCCATGAATTGAATTAAGTTGCTGTTGCTAGAACCATCCACACATTACATTTATTGACATCTCACCTTTTTTATATATAATTTTATATATTCATTTCCTATACCTATAATCTTTTTTTTTTTTGGTTTTAATGAAAAGAACGTTTTAGAAAAAGAGGGTCATGAAAGTATACGCTTAACGCTTCTAAACACCGCCTCCTGTCACTGGCGCCTCCCCCTCCGGGAGAAGGACGCTGGCTATAGGAAGCAGCGTTTACCTGTGTTGGGGCCCCAGCACTATGGGGCCCCGGCTAGGGCAGGAATAGAAGGTAAAAGTGAGGTGGGAAGATGGAAGAAAAGATGGGGGCAGGGATGAAAGGAGGAGGAGGAGGAGACAGAGATACATTAAGTGAAAGGAGTGGAGAATGGACGCGAAGAGGGAGGCTGCAAGCACTGCCTGAGCGAGACATTTTTTTCACGGGGGACGGCGATTGTCCTACAAACAGCCCTGCGATGACTCACCCCAGGGCAGGCACCGCACGCCAGACACTCCACAGCTGGGCCGCGCCTGCGAAGCAAACACAAGAAGGTCAGAACCTCGCAGTGCCAGGAGCACGGACCAAGCACCGCCAGCCCTGCCGCACGCTTCACCTAAACTCGCCGCCATCTTCCTCCCGCCGCGCGCCCGCTTTACGGCAGGAACCGCCCACCGCGATCACGTGCGGGAGACTACCAATGAACCACCTCGTGAAGAGACGGGCCGCAGGCTCAGCGTTTCCGGAAGTAGGGGTGGGGGAGCGACGGTTTGCGACGGTGCGAGGTGCTTTTTGGCTCTCCTTGGGAACGGGCAAGGTGCTGCAGTGTGCGGCGTGCGGAGGTGCCGGCAGTAACAGCGGTAGCAATAATAATATTGATACGGATGATGCAGTCCTGAACGGAGTCTCCAGCTGAAATCTGGGTTTTACCTACTCTCCTGCCCTTCTGACAGGTAACTTATCCTCCCATGGCAAGGAGCTATGGGTATCCCAGCACTTTCTTTCTCATCAGCTCACTAATCGAAGCATGCTGCCTGTTGCAAGCAAATTAACTGCCACTTTGCAGCAGTGTGTGGGCACTTGCAGATCAAACCGATGCATACCTGTTTAGTTACCACTTACGCTAACGACAGCGTATCATGTAACATTTATACAAATAATCAGCTTGCATGCATCTCGGTTAGCTCTCTTGTAGTAGCTGTATTGACCCCGGAGAATAATGGAGTCTTTGATTAAAATTGCTTTCAAAGAATCAACGCAAACGATGTACTACATCAACTTTGCAGCCTACACAAGTCCTTTCTTGTAGCTGGGCTGGCAGGTTTGATTCTTGAGCCTGGCTTCTGCTCCCCGGGTTGGCCAGTGCTGGGAATGTTGCAGATGCAGCCTTCACCATCCTCAGTCTGACTTATTGCTCAAGGGTGACACCTAGCGGCCAGCCTCAGGATCCATGTTAACCAGGTTCTGTAGGGAGCCATGGTTAGTGGCCCCTGGCGAGGACAGTTCATTGCAGTGGCTGCGCTGAGCATAAGATATGCCATACTGTGTCAGATCAAGCCCAGTATCCTGTGTCCAACAGTGGCCAATCTCAAGTCGCAAGAACCCAAACATTAAACATATCCCGTACTACTAATACCAGCAACAAATAGTGGTTGTTCCCTGTTGATTAATAGCAGTTTATGGACTTCAGCTCTAGGAACTTATCCAAACCTTTTTTTAAACCCAACTACATTAACCACATCTCTGGCAGCGAACTCCAGAGCTTAATTGTGCATTAGTGAAAAAGAATTTATTTTGATTTGTTTTAAATGTGCTACTTGCTAACTTCCTGGCATGCCCCCTAGTCCTTCGAAAGAGTAACTAACCATTTCACATTTACCCATTCAAGTTCTTTCATGATTTTGTACACCTCTATTAAATCCCCCCTCAGCCACCTCTTCTTCAAACTGAAAGTTCTAACCTCTTTAGCCTTTCCTCATAGGGGAGCTATTCCATGCCCTTTATTATTCTGGTTGCCCTTCTCTGTACTTTCTCCAGTGCAACTATATCATTTTTGAGATGCGGTGACCAGAATTAGATACAGTGTTCAAGGTGTGGTCTAACCATTGACCGATACAAAGGCATTATGACATCCTCTTTTTATTTGCTATTCCCTTCCTGATAATTCCTAATATTCTGTTTGCTTTATTGACTGCCACAGCACACTGAGCCGACGATTTCAATGTGACGCTTAGATCTTTTTCCTGGACGGTAACTCCTAACATAAAACCTAACATCATGTAACTATAGCACAGGTTATGTTTCCCTATATGCATCACCTTGCACTTATCCACATTAAATTTCATCTGCCATTTGGATGCCCAGTCTTCCAGTCTCACAAGGTCCTCCTGCAATTTATCACAATCCGCTTGTGATCTAACTACTCTGAATAATTTTGTGTCTTCTGCAAATTTGAGCACCTCACTATTATTAACTTTCCAGATCATTTATAAATATATTAAAAAGCACTGGGAGGAGATATACAATGGGGGAATTCTCCTAGTCCCTTGCTCCCCTATTTATTTAAGATTATTTATGAATGCCCTTTCCAGATTTAAAAAAATCAGTGAGAGCAATTTACAGAAATAACATACAATGCCACTCTCAGCACAAGAAGCAGGCAGTGGAGACTACTCTTTTAAGATCCTCAGAATGAGGGCTGTAATCCCAATACCTGCGTCCCAGGAAACATGAAAATATGAGGTGTTGTTCCATCTATTTCATCGTACCCAATAAGGAAGTTTCCTTTCGCCCCATCCTGGACCTCCAAGGGTGTTAACAAACATCTACGAGTGAATCAATAGCATGGGATCTCTTAGTGTTTGGGTAATTGCCAGGTTCTTGTGGTCTGGTTTGGCCTCTGTTGGAAATAGGATACTGGGCTTGATGGCCCCTTGGTCTGACCCAGCATGGCAATTTCTTATGTTCTTCTTATGCCAATGGACATATGTTCTCGGCTCCAGTGGTGGCTACAGGAAGTTCACTTAAGCAAAAGTGTAAGCCTGTCCCCACCGAACTGGCTAGTCCTCATGACGGACACGAGCCACTGAGGGTGGGGAGCTCACTGTCAGGAATTGACAACCCAGGGGCGATGGATCAAGGAAGAGGCGTGCTGAAACATAAACTGCCTGGAAGCCCAAGCTGTCAGATTAAATTCAGCCACAGATTCCAGGTCCAGGCAGTCCATGTGATTTCGGACAACGCAACAATGGTAGCCTACATCAACCACCAGGGAGGAACCAAAAGCCACCAAGTGTCTCTGGAAATAGACTGCCTTATGGAATGGGCGGAGTTAAATCTACAAGGGATCTCTGCCTCCCAAATCATGGGAAAAGTCAACATCAGAGCAGACTTTCTCAGCAGGGAGAGTCTAGATCCAGGAGAATGGGTGTTATTGATCAGAGCCTTCCAGCTCTTGGTAATCGCTGGGGCCTCCCATCCATCGACCTACTGGCCACATCTCACAATGCGAAGGTCTCCGCTTCTTCAGTCGTAGAAGAGATCAGTGCTCCCAAGGGAATGGTGCCCTTGTCCAGACCTGGCCAGAGGAAGACTTAGTGTACGCCTTCACTCCATGACCTCTGCTAGCCAAGGTCATTCACAAGATTGAATGCCACAAAGGATTATTTATTTATTTATAGATATATATATATACCGGCATTCGATCGAGATATCACATTAGTCCTTCTGGTGACCCCAGATTGGCCCAGACGCCCATTGAATGCAGACATGGTGGAGAGCCCCCATGCCTCCCTCCGCACAGGGACCTTCTCCAACAAGGTCCGATTCTTTATGAGGACCCAACTCGTTTTTGTCTTATAGTCTGGCTTGCCTGACAAAGCATGGATATTTGGCGGCAGTAATTGTCACCTTGCTCTGCGCGCAGATATTTTCGACATCCTTGTAAATGTTGTAAACTATCTTGCGATATTTTGCCATTGTTACTTCTTCGTTCAATTAGAGTTCCTATTTCATTTCGCTCTGCTGCCCTATCCTTTCCAGCTGCTCTCGCCCCTACCCCCCGCTACTCCCTGCTCTCGCCTGCTCCCCCTCTTCCCCCCGTGTTCATTGTATTTTCTGCCTAAGTTTTTTGTAAACCGGCCTGATGTGTTCCACGAAGGTCGGTATATTAAAAGTGTTAAATAAATAAATAAAATAAATAAATATGTGCAGATCTGTAGAATATTTGAGGCCTGGTGCGAGGAACGTGGGGTGCCCCCTTGGATGACCAAGATCCCCATGATTCTAGAATTTTTTTTACAGGATGGCCTGAACAAAGGTTTGCCCCTCAACTCCTTGAAGGTCCAGGTGGCAGCTCTTTCCTCTTTCAGAGGCGAGGCGAATGGAGCCTGCCTGTTGACACATCTGGACTTGGCCCATTTCCTAAAAGGGGTTAAAAACCTCCGACCACCCTTAAAGTGGCTGGTCCCCCCCCTCTGGAACCTCAATCTAGTATTGGACCTTTTAGCAGGGCCTTCCTTTTGGCTGCTGCACAGTCTGACTCTATGCCTGTTAACGCTGAAACTGTATTCTTGGTGGCGATATGCTCGACTCATCACATCTCTGAACTATGGGCACTGTCATGTCAGGAGCCATTTCTCCTGTTGACTCCAGGAATGTTACAGCTTCGCATCGTTCCTTCCTTCTTGCCAAATGTAGTCTCGGAGTTTCACCTGAACCAGTCCATTTCCTTACCGTCTCTAGATAGATGCAAGGACATGGAAAACTACCGCCTCCTAAGCCACTTAAACGTCAGTAGGCTTTTAGTACAGTGTCTGGAACGTTCAGATGGACCACTTGTTTGTTCTTCACGTTGGAAGGAAACAAGGCGAAGCAGCTTTGCAAGCTACCATAGCTTGCTGGATCAAGGAAGTAATCACGGGAGCTTATGCAGAGGCAGGGAAGCCTTTATCCCTCCAGGTTAAAGCTCATTCCACTAGGGCCCAGGCAGTATCGTGAGCGGAAGCTAAGCTACTGTCTCCCGTCAACATCTGCCGAGCAGTGACGTGGTCTTCCTTGCACACCTCCAGGTTCTGTCGCCTGGACGTCCTTTGTGAGGGCCTAGTAGCCTTTGTGAGGGCGTTGCTAACCGAACCACAGGCAGCCTCCGCCCAGTTTTGGAGTAGCTTTTGTATATCCCATTGGTCCCGAGTCCATCTGGCTACACGCTAGGAAATGGAGAAATTACTTACCTGATAATTTCGTTTTCTTTAGTGTAGGCAGATGGACTCAGCATCCCGCCCATGGCATGAACAGTGCCAAGGAATCACCCAGGAGGTGAATCTCTATTCCGAGAGGTTACTGGTAAGCCGTCACCCTATCCCTAGATCAGGGCATCTAGAATGCTGGGATTCAGCGCTTATGTTTGGTTGAGTACAGATACGGTCACCTGTTGTATTCAAATTTTATTCAAGTTTTTCAGTAGTGTGTCCACAATGGCTTTTGAAGAGAATACCGATCTGCTGGCAGGGGAGAACATGACCCATTGATCCCTGAGTCCATCTGTCTACACTAAGGAAAACGAAATTATCAGGTAAGTAATTTCTCCAATTTATCACATCCTCTTTATGACATTTACAATAACTTCCTTGTATTGCATAGTTGATAAGCCATTTCACAGACTAACAGTAATATATTGGTTCCTTATGTTAAATGTTATATTTTCATCTTCCTAAAATCCTGCTCTTTTATAGGTCGGATGCTGCTAATTCTGGGCAGCTCCCGGCCTGGTTTGTAAAGGATGGGGGATCCAGAGAAGATTCTGAGTGCCTCCCCAAACTGGTACTGCAGCCGCTCTAGTGATGCTGCCAACGGGCTTTTTGGGTTCGCGGCTCGCAACTGCATCTACCTCCTTCGTATTACCCCACTGGAGCCGGGGTTCTACGGTAATAGCAACAACTGGATTGTCACACACGCGTTCAGGGGATGGGAGGAAAGAGGCAGGATTTACTTGGTCATGGAAAATTACACGTTCTGCAGTTACCGGTTTTTGTTCCACGCCGTTAGCTTGCTTACTCTTTGCAGGCTTATGTATTAATCGGGCTCCCTGAAGTAAGTAGGGAAACGGGGTGGGGAGAAGAGCTTCCATTCTCGTCCTCGCAATCTCTGCCTCAGCAGTGAGGAGACGAGATGGAGCGATTGTAGAGATAAAGGGAAAGAAATGTTTGGTAAAAAAATTTCTGTTGAGTAATGAAGAGGGTAAGTTATGAGAAAAGATGGAATTACCCCCCCCCCCTCTCCCCTGAAAAAAAAGTAACTGCCCTTCTTAGAGGAAAACCATGCTTTGAGGGTTGACTCTTTTTTTTCTCTTCTGTGCCAGGAGAGCTGATAGGACACACCGACAGGGTTTCGGGCTTTACCTTTTGCCATTACCCCGGTCAGGCACAGCTGTGCGCCAGCAGCTCGGACGATGGGACAGTGAAAGTGTGGGATACGCAGACTAGAACTGCAGTGACGGAGCACAAGTACCATCAGGTATACACGAGGGGGGCCTTAGGGTTGCAGGCAGGGAGATGGCCAGCTGGCTGACCTTCCTTTATGTTTTAAACGCACTCGGTCAGTCCGAATGAAGTTTATGCATAAAAATGCAGTATGGAGTTCATGCGTGAATGTAGACCGTCTAGCAGGTAGATGGTAAGTGTGCCCGCGGAGCACTGGTTTGAAGAATGGAACTTATTTGGCTCCGAAACGTGAAAGCAGCGGACGATTCCATCTGAACTAACTTGCTTTGTAGACATTTTTTGACCCGAAAGATTCCCCCTGTCCCTTTGTACTTCCAGTTCAGTCAGAACCAGGGTTGCAGTCTGGCACCAGGAGGGGAATTTTTTTTCCATCAATTAATATCCCCTTCCTGAACATACCCAGATCAGTCCAGACAAGTGGGTTTTGCCTCCCTATGGATGGAGGCAGAGAACTAAAAGCTTTGAGGTGCTGCTACATAACCGAGAGCGCCACCTGCAGTGCCCTCGGTATTTCTCTGTCTCCAGCAGATGGGAGAGGTGCAAACTTGCAGTCTAGTTTACAAAAGCAGGTGGCACGTTGGGATCCGTAGCAGTGCCTCAAAGCTTTTAGTTCTCTGCCTCCATCTGCTGGTAGGGAGGCAAAACCCACTTGTCTGGCCTGATCTGTGGTATTATTAGCAGGTAAGAACCAATTTTCCTGTCCCACCCCTCCCACATATCTGGTCTGGTCACTGCATTACTGTCCTGGGCCCAGGAACCCTGCAATCATTGGCCCTGCATCTACCCGCTGAATGTCACCCTTAAGCAGTGACCACGACTCTCTTCCCTCTGGGGCTGTGAACGCTGCCTTCTGTAGCAGCCCCGTCCCGGCTGACCTGCGAAACAGAAGAGCCTACTCGGGAGGGTCGAGTCGGGGACTTCCACGTGGCAGTGCACTGCACCTGCCACTTGAGTCAACCAGGCCAGCTCTGTAGACATATATATTTTAAAAATCCGCCTACATACATATATATTTTTGAGAATTAAAACGAAAGCGGAATAATTAAGTTTCATTTCCAGATTGCGTGTTGTCCGCAGGAGGAAGGAGTTTGGTACGCTTCCTCGATCTGTCAATGTGCTCTTTGTGCAGAATACCATCTCGGCCTTACACTGGTCACCTCTGGTGAAAGATCTGGTTGTGTCTGGAGATGAGAAAGGCATCGTCATTTGTCACTGGTATAACCGAAATGACAGCCAGCAGTTCTTCCCTGAGCCCAGGACCATCTTCTGCCTCACCTGCTCTCCTCATCAGGAAAACCTGGTAGCTGTGGGGTGAGTGCCGCCACCAGCTCCATCCCTCTCTGATTTAAGTTTGAATTCTGGCTCATCTTATGCAGGAACGGCAGTTCTCTACAAGCCACTCTTAATGTCGGTAGAACCTAAAAATAAATGTAAAGTAATTATTCAGAAAACAGCAGGGCTGTGTCCGTGTGCGATAGGGTTGAAAGATGCACCATTCTGAAAAAAC
This sequence comes from Rhinatrema bivittatum, assembly GCF_901001135.1. Lineage (NCBI taxonomy): Eukaryota > Metazoa > Chordata > Amphibia > Gymnophiona > Rhinatrematidae > Rhinatrema > Rhinatrema bivittatum. Next base: position 39,546,560 of record NC_042632.1, on the reverse strand, counting down.
TGAAAAGAGGATGCTTATCCTTTTAGGTATAAATGGAGTTTATGTTAGCAGCCGATGGTTCAAGCCATGATTGTTCTGTGAAAACTATTTACTTGAGGACAAGAACTTGCAAGCCGGATTGGCAGGCTTGACTGGACCCTTGGTCTGACCCAGTATGGCGTATCGTACATTCTTATGACAAAGGTCATGGGTACAACATTGTGGGGGTGGGGATGAGCATTCTCTGCTCACCTTCCGCAGTTCCCGTGTGATTGATCATGGCCGTTTTCTGTTTTCTAGCTATAAAGATGGAATGATTGTTGTCATTGACCTCAGCAGAAAGGGAGAGGTTCTTCACAGGCTGAGAGGACACGACGATGAAATACATTCCATAGCCTGGTGTCCTGTACCAAAGGAAGAAGGATTATACCAGCGCCAGGACGAGGCCCAGGGTAGGAAGCATCCATGGCTCGGGTGGCTGCCGTCAAGCTGCGCCCTCTTGAGTGTTTCAGATACAGTTTTTTTTAGCTGTTGAGTTTGGTGATCTGGCCTAACAATTAGATTAACAATAGTTCCATTTGCTTATAGTTGGATGAGGAAGCAGCTCTCTTCAGTGAGCTAACAGCCCAGGGGTGGCCAATTCGAGAGTGAAAACCAGGCCTGGTTTTCAGGATATCCACAATGAATATGCATGAGAGAGATTTGCATGCACTGCAATCCATTGTATGCAAATCTCTCATGCATATTCATTGTGGATATCCTGAAACCTGCCTGTTTGTGGCTCTCGAGGACTGGAGTTGGCCTCCTCTGTGTACTCCAACTCATCACATATATCAGACAGCCATTGTTTGCTGTTCAGAGTCTGAAGACCATATATGTAGTTGATTTGTAATACGGACGGGCCACTACTTTTTCAATGTACCAGTGATTTATAAATGGGAATAAATAAATCTCAAACTAATAATTTACATTTGCACTTTTATCCCATGTAGGATCCAGTTTGTGTTTTACTGTTAAAGCACTTGAGAAACTTACAGGGAATACAAGCAGAAGCCTGTGGTCCAGTGCACTGGCTTCTGCACTGCACTGCAGCTTCCAAAGGGGGGGGGGGGGGGGGAAGGAGGAGGCATACAGGGGATGGCTTGTCCAAGGTCCCATTGAGATTCAGTGCCAAAAATGAATCTAGAACCTGTGCATCTTCTCTCATTCTTGACCCCTTTTTTGGCTTCTGGCCTCTGAATAAAGCAGCTGTGTGTTGCTTCTTGAACATGTCCCATCTTGCATGCATTTTACTCTGTGGATGCATTCAGGAAACAGTAGATGGTGCACCATAAAGGCGCTGCAGATCAGTATAGACGTGTGGGATCTAATCGGCTATTAGGCAAGGACCAGAAATTATTTGCTGGCAGGTACTCCATAAGGATTGACCCTTTAAGGACACTATAAACATTGAACCCTCTCAGCTCTCTGTTACGTGTGAGCATACTCCCTGGTGACGTCGCTGCAGACAGCCAGGGCTCTGTGAATATTCACCTGACCAACGACCCAGTTAGCGAGCCCCATGCTGTTGGGAGGTTTCACACACTGTTCTCGGCGACTTTTTTTTTTTCCTTTCATGCTTTTCTCTTAGAAGCCGAGGTTACAAATGGAGACCTGCTGGAAGTGGACACGAAGGGTTGCTATCTGGCCTCTGGGAGCAAGGATCAGACGATCCGTATTTGGAGCTTTGCTAAAGGCAAGGGTAAGTGTGAAACCCACCAAAGAGACCTCTCTCTGTCTCAGAGCAGAACCTTTAGTTATGTGAGGGATGTAGAAATGCAATAGAAAGCTCACCGTTTTAGCATGTACCATTTTCACTTCTGTCTGCTGTCAAGCCTGAGAGCTTTCAAGTTATTAGAGAAACCAGATTGGGGGGTGTCAGAATTTGCTTGGGAAAAGAGAAGGACAAAAGTTAACTCTGTGCCAGAGTACGCCTCGCTGAGGTTATACATTTATCAGATGTGCACAGTATGCGGAAGGGACTTGGTTCCTGGTAAAATATAGCGATGAGAAGGGAATGTCAGGGGAATTGGCCTGTATGTGATGCTGGAGGTGTGCAGGGCTCACACTTTATCTTGTCGTCCCCCAGGGGTCATGACTCTGAAGTTGCCCTTTCTGAAGCGAAGAGGAGGCGGCGTTGACCCGGCTGTAAAGGAGCGGATTTGGCTGACTGTTCACTGGCCCCGAGGCCGTCCCACACAAATTACATCCAGCTGTTTTGGGTGCGTAGGTTTAATTTAATTGACCGGAGCTATACGGGTTTGCAATCTTCATTCTTCCATTTTTATTGGTTGCCAGACTCTGAATGTCACGGTCACTCTGTTCCCAAACTCTTTGGTCATGGACAGTCTATCCTTCCGTTTCTTTTTTTTTGTATGTAATCGTTTTTGTTTTTTCTTTCACAGAGGTGAGCTGCTGCTTTGGGATTTGACCAAATCTGGGAAACAGAAGTGGACACTTCTGGGCTCTTCCTCGGAAGGGCAGAACCACTCGAGGATCGTCTTCAATCTGTGTTCGCTGCAGACAGAAGAGGACAGGGAGTTGCTTCTCTCCATCTCCATGGACAGAGACGTAAGAGCTGCTTCCGTTGAGCTCAGGGCAGAGATAGCTAATGGCGCCGTCCTCTTCTCGGTTTGTAGCGCCGGAGCCGTGCGGCATGAAGTTTTAATTCTGAGGCAGGGGCGTGGTTAACAGCAGAACTGCTGGTTCCCTGTACGCGCCCGGATCGGTCCAGACTGCTGGGTTTTGCCTCCCTTCCAGCAGATGGAGACAGAGAGAAACTTGTTTACAGTGAGGAGGTCCCCTGCTAAGGAATGTGGGTGAACGAGCCACGGCATTCGGTGGCTTCAGAGCAAACCAAGAGGCAGAGTGGGCTGCTTGGGCTCGGTGGTTAAGAGCTGCACTCAGCCGTGGCATTTCCCACTGCCATGCAATGTTGTAATCGTGAGCATTCGCTGAAGTGGCAGGTACCTTTCCTCACGTGCCTGGGCGCCGAGTTTAGCGACGCCAGTATCATGAGACTGTTGCAATTAGACTCGTGAGGATACTCTCAGAGACGTGGGGTGGAACGTTTTTTTTTTTTTTTTTTCCTTCCATTTGTAAAATGTCATTAATAACAGTAAATGCCTGCCAGTGCAGTAACAGGCAAGCTTGACAATGCCAAGCTTTGAATTGGTTTCAGTGTAACATTTAAACCTCATCAAGTGTCTTTATTTATTCATTTTTTTTCCACCTCCTGCCACCAATCAAATATTTCAGTTCAGCTGTTGGCTACTTGATAAACTTTAAGCAGTGTGGGAAATTGATATGGTGATTTTTGTTTTTGCTTCTTTTACTATATATATTTGTCAAATAGCATGCCAAATTTAATTCACAAATCTATTTAGGGGGTCAGGAAAATTTACATAGCAGAGAAAGCAGTTTCCTAGCGTGTAGCCAGATGGACTCCAGACCAATGGGTTATGCTCCCCTGCCAGCAGATGGAGACTGAGTCAGGTTTCAAAACTGACGTCACCCTACATACACCCCTGCAGTGACCTTAGCCCTTCAGTATTTCTCCGTCTTCAGCAGATAGAGGACGTGCTTTCCCTATGGGGATCGCTGTACTTTTTGGAAGACAAAATTTGACTTTTAAATTGGAGAAAAGATTGAGCCCCTCTCGTGAGACCTAAAGGTCCCTCCCCCAGTTGAGAATTCCTGAGGTGATTTCCGAGATCCCTCAGAGGGGTGCCTTGGTCCAGAAGCCAGTTCCCAGCATGGACTTTGCTGCTTAATGAGCTGAAGGGCAGCAGGTGCAGGAAGCTGCGCGAGGTGGTGACAGCCAGAGCCCTCGACCCCTACAGCCGGAGGTCATATCTGTACTCAGCTGGTAAGCGCTGAGCCCAGGAAAGTAAAAAAAAAAAAAAAAAGATTTACCTCCCACTTCAGAGATGTTTGGAGGGGTTTCGCTAAGACTTCCTCTGGTCTCCTTGCTCGGTGCACCGTACCGACATCATTCCCGATCCTGTTGGGGTACGGGGAAGTGGGCTTCCAAGCGGGTTGAGCAGGCCCCCCCCCCCCCCCCGTGGGCTAGGCCCCGCTTTAGGCTTGGTCGGCACACCGTGTGGTAGGCCGCAGAGGCGCCATCTTGCGCGTGCGTCTTTGTGCCTGTATTGCCCACCATAGAGCGTCAGTACACGCAGTGCGTATAATGTCGCATGCGTACACTTGCACAATTTACTAGGTGCAGAATACAAGTAAAGCCGGGCGCACAGGCTAAGTGTGCACCTCGCTGCAGCCCTCGTAGGCGCCTGAAGTCAGTGTGCATAAAATTTTAATCATGAGCAGACTGAACATGCCAATGGCTCCAACAGCAAAGAACATAAGCGCCTTTCTCTTTGCGCTGCTTGTCATATTAGGGCTGCACAGTCTGATGGATTCTTGCTTATGTCAGCACTGTGAGGAAGCCCAGGGAGAGCTGGCCTCCCCGGACTTTGCTAAGCCCGGCCCCTCTCATTCAGAGGGCTGGTGCGGGCTCGGACCTAGTCCGTACCTCAGCCATAGGAGTGGCATCAGTGGTGGTGGCAAGAAGATAGCTATGGCTGTGGAATTGGTCAGACGCAACCTCCAAGGCAAATCTCACAAAGATGCCTTTTAAAGGATTGCTTCTTTTCGGAAGCGAATTGGAAAAGCTGGCCAGTAAATGTGGTGAATCTTCAGTTCCCTGGCTACCAGAAGATAAGAAAAAGCAGTTATAGCACCCCTTGCCTATGAGGGGTCTATCCAAGGGCTCCCAGCGCTTTTGCCTCTACAGAAACACATTTCAGAGGGTCTCTCCTTTTTGGAGCAGACAGCCCAAGAGAGGTAGGCTCGGGTTCAGGTTCGTCCTGAACCCCCCCCCCCCCATGAAACTTTGCTGACCCACCCTTGGAACGATGAGCTAGAGGGTCGACTGTCCCTCTTCTACCAACAGTGGGTCGAGATCTTTGGCAGCACTCCTCGGGACATATTCTTGATATCTCTTTGCCACTCCCAGCACACGATATCAGGGAGTGGAGATTACCCTGATAAGGCTCCTCTGGATGAGGGCTATAATCCCAGTACCTCTGCCCCAGGAAAATACAGAGAGTTATTCCATCTATTTCATCGTACCCAAGAAGGAAGATTCCTTTCGCCACATCCTGGACCTCAAGAGCATCAACTGACATCTGCGAGTGATTCATTTCTGAAAGGAAACCGTGCTGGAGAGAGAGAGAGTTCTTAACCTCCCTGGACCTATCAGAGGCCTACATATTCCAATCTGTCAAGAACATCAATGTTTCCTATGCTTTGCAGTATTGATCACTATTATCAGTTTTGGGTGCTGCCCTTTGGCCTGGCCACCACCCCCAGAACATTTTCCAAGATTATGGTGGTGTAGCATCAATGTTGAGAAAAGAGAGAATCCTGGTGCACCCGTATTTGGATGACTGGTTGATCTGGGCAAAGTCCGTAGAAGAGTCTCCAGGTGACCAATGGTGACCACCTTGCTTCAGGAACTCGGGCCGTAAACCTGGACTAAAGCAGTCTGAAACACTCCCAATCCTTAGAATATCTGGGAGTCCAATTAGACACCAAGCAGGGTAAGGTATTCCTTCCGACTAAGTGGATAAGGAAGTTCATGTCCCAATTGCGTCGGTTGATGAGCACGATATGCCCATCGGTGTGGAGCTGTCTTCAAGTTCTCAGTTTGATGGCGGCAACTCTGGAAGTAGTGTCGTGGGCACACATGCGACCACTTCAGCGCACCCTGCTGTCACTTTGGAACCCACAGTCTCCAAACTATTTGATTCGCCTGCTCTCTGCTCCAGTGTTGGCTGCAGGAAGCTCATCTGGGTAAGAGTGTACCCCTGTCCTCTCTGAACTGGCTGGTCCTCATGACAGACTTGAGCCTCCAGGGCTGGGGAGCTCACTGTCAGGAATGGCAGCCCAGAGGCGTTGAACCAAGGAAGAGGCTCTGTGGAACATAAACCACCTGGAAGCCCAGGCAGTCAGATTGGCATGTCTACAATTGAGCCACATACTCCAGGGTCAAGCGGTCCGTGTAATGTCAGACATCGCAATGACAGTAACCTACATCAGCTGCCAGAGTGGAACCAAAAGCCAGCAAGTGTCACAGGAGATAAACCTCCTTATGGAATGGGTGGAAATACATCTACAGATTATTTCAGCCTCCCACATCGCAGGAAAAGACATCATTAGAGCAGACTTTCTAAGCAGGGAGAGTCTGGATCCAGGAGAGTGGGTTTTGTCAGCCAAAGCCTTTCAGCTGGTAATAGACCGCTGGGTTCTCCCATCCATCGACCTGCTGGCTGCATCTCACAACACGAAGGTTTCCTGATTCTTCAGTTGCAGAAGAGATCAATGGTCCCTGGGAATAGACACTCTCATTCAGACCTTGCCAGAAAAGGAGCTGCTGTATGCCTTCCCTCTGTGGCCCTTGCTGGGGCATGGTCATTTGCAGAATCCAGCACCACAGGGGATTAGTCTTAGTACCTCCGGATTGGCCCAGGTGTCCATGGTATGTGGACATGCGGAGACTCCTGGTGGACACCCCCCTGTGCCTCCCACCACACAGGGACCTGCTACAACAGAGGCTGGTCCTTCACGAGGATCCGACTCGATTCTTTCTTACAGTCTAGCCCTTGAGAGGGCATGCCTGATGAAGTGAGGATGTTCGGCTGAAGTAATTGCCACCTTACTCCACGCGCAGAAGTTCTCTATGTCCTTAGTGTATGTGCGGGTCCGGAGAGTATTTGAGGTCTGGTGCGAGGAACGCGGTATTTCTACTCGGACAGATAAAATCCCATTAATTTTGGAATTTTTTCAGGATGGCTTGAATAAAGGTTTGACCCTTAACTCCTTCAAGGTCAATGTAGCGGCACTCTCCTGTTTCAGGGGCAAGGTACACGGAATCCGCCTGTTGGCTCATCCGGTCGTGACCCGTTTTCTGAAAGGAGTGAAGCACATCTGGCCATCCCTATGGTGGCTGGTTCACTTGTGGAATCTTAATCTAATATTGGAGTTTTTGGCAGGGCTCTCCTTTCGGCCGCTTTGTAGTCTTTCCTTGCATTTATTAACCTTGAAACTATGTTCCTGGTGGCTATATGCTCGGAATGTCGCATCTCTGAACTACAGGTCTTGTGTCGAGAACCGTTCCTCCGGATGACTCCAGGAACATTACAGCTTCGTACCATTCCATCCTTCTTGCCCAAGGTAGTCTTGGACTTCCATTTGAATCAGTCCATTTCGTTACCATCCCTAAATAAGGATAAGGACGTGGAAGAATACCGCCTCCTCCATCATTTGAATATCAGAAGGCTTTTGGTGCAGTATCTGGAAGTTTCAGAACCGGTCCGATAGTCGGACTTCCCGTTTGTCCTTCACGGTGGAAGGAAGCAGGTCAAACCAGCTTCGCGGGCTACTATAGCTCGTTGGATTAAGGAGGTGGTCCTCCTTGCACACCTTCTCCAAGTGTTGACTCGACCGCGGGCAGCCTCCCGCTCCGATCGGGAGTAGCTTTTGTTCATCCCATTAGTCCTGAGTCCATCTGGCTACACGCTAGGAAATGGAGAAATTACCTGATAATTTCATTTTCCTTAGTGTGGACAGATGGACTCAGCATCCCACCAACGGCTGCCCAAGAACGGTGCCAAGGATTCACCCATGGCGTGAATATAGATTCCAAGAGATTATGTTAAGCCGTCATCCAGTCCCTAGATCAGGGCATCTATAAGCTTACTGGGTTCAGTGTTAATGTTTGGTTGAGTACAGTTATGGTTATCCGTTTTTAATCAAGGTTTTTCAATAGTATGTCCACAGTGGCTTTTGAAGAGAATACTGAAGGGCTGAGGTCACTGCAGGGGTGTATCTAGGGTGAGGTCAGCTTTGAAACCTGACTCTGTCTCCATCTGCTGGCAGGGGAGCATAGCCCATTGGTCCTGAGTCCATCTATCTACACTAAGGAAAACGAAATTATCAGGTAAGTAATTTCTCCAATGTTATGCAAGTAAAATTTGCGTGGGAATATATTTTCAGGAAAAGCTTCCTTGTTGGCTTGCTTTTAGTTTATTTTTTTTTTGCTCTGTTATTGATGCGATGGCAAACATTTTGCTCTTTGGTTCCTGATTGGCGTGTCCGCAGGTTAAATGCTGGGACCTGTCCTCGCTGGATTGCTGCTGGACTGTGTCTTCCCTTGGCGGGTTTGTTTACAGCCTCGCTTTCTCCCCCGTGGACGTGGGCTGCCTCGCCATAGGAGTTGGGGACAGCATGATCCGGGTGTGGAATACGCTAGCAATAAACAACGCTTATGATGTGAAAACATTGTGGCAAGGAATCAAATCCAAAGTTACAGCGGTAAGGAGTTTGTTTCATTTGTGGAAATTACGTGCTGTGATTTTCTATAGCTTCCGTCTCTGGAACTTGTGGAATTATTTAAGGTGATTTGTTCTCTGATACAGAGGTGAGAATGTGGAATGTGCTCCCACGGCCTGAATTGTGCAGACTGGAGTTGAAACCCAGCTGATGCTCCTTATGACCTTGGGCAAGTCACTTTATGTCCTGTTGCCTCAGGTTGCCACATAGATTGTAAACTCTTCCTGAAAGTGTCTTATTCTAGCTGAATTCTAATAATGTTGCAAGATGCCTTGAGCACTATGTGGAAAAGCAGACTAAAAATCTAAAAATGATTATGTAGAGACCTCAGATAATGTTCTGCATTGCCTGCAGGCTAAGTCAGAACTTGTTTTCCTATCTGCTGTGCTCTAGCCCAGAGATCGTCAGCGCTGTCCAGGAGTACCCCTCCCCCGAGCCAGTCGGGTTTTCAGGATATCCACAATCAACATGCATGAGAGAAATTCACATACACTGCTTCCGTGTTTTTTGCAGATCTATCACATGCACTCTGATTGTGGAAAGCTGACTGGCTGGGGAGGTGCTCCAGTTGAGGGTTGAACATTTCTGGGCTGGCGCATAGCAGATTTGAAAATCCGACTGGCTAGGAGGTACTCCAGGACGGCCTCTGTTTTAGCCAGCGGCAGCTGAGCGTCTTCCACATTGATAGCACAAAGCAGCTCTAAAACTGTAGTAGTTAAACTAAAATCAAGTACTAAAAGCAGGGTCCTCCAAGACACTTTAAAAACGTGTGCTTTCAAAAGGAGGAAGACTAAGTAACTGCTTTAACATTGTGGAAAATAGTTTCTCATTGAACCCTGGCGGCTGTGGCTAGCTTACTTTGGAATTTCATGTTCACAGCATTGGCTGAGCCCAGCTTATTACTTCTTGCTGCGTTGTGCACAATGCCCTAATGGTATTACAGATTTAGCACTGCTGCATTTTGAATGGTAGCCTGCAAGCGGGCTTTCCCTTCAGAACATTTGGCCCTCTCTCACAGCCGAGAGCTCCTGACCATCCTCGCTGCTGTCGCATAAATCATCTTAGCCGTAGGAAAGCTGTGGTTCAAAAGATCATATTCCATGCAGCTGCCCACCCTGGGACAAAGGCTTTGCATCCATTCTCGAAAGGGGAAGGCTGGGGGCGTCTTTTTTTTTTTTTTTTCTCGCTGAAGTTTGTTACAGATACTCGCACTTGCCGTTTTGTGCAGGTCCTGTTGGAAATGGAATGACCACCCATAGGTATGAGAATGCAGTGAACGCAGGATTATTTTCCTCCCCCCGATCTGAAGGCTTCCTCATAACGTGGCTAAAAAGGGTCTGCATGTCGTGAAAGGCCCTGTTGAGGGGAAACACGTTTTGCCACGTAAATGACTTTGAAAATTGTCCTCGAAAGCTTGAGGAATTTGTGCATTGTTAGACCTACCGATAAAGCTTAACTAAAAAAAAAAAACCATTAGACCTCGCCCACATAAAAAATGCTTTTGAAATTGAAAAGAAACTTTTTTTTTTTTTTTTTTTAAATACTCTGTTGTGGTTTTTTTTTTTTTGTTAAATAAAGCACAGCTTAAACAAGGACGTGGAGATTTTAGGGGTTCAGTTTGGTTTTTTTTTGTTTGTCTCTTTCAGCTCTCCTGGCACCCCACGAAGGAAGGCTGCTTGGCATTTGGAACGGACGATGGGAAAGTTGGAATCTATGACACTTATTCCAGCAAGTGAGAGTGCCTGCTGCCCCCCCCCCCCCCCGGTGGATCCAACGAGGGCTTTAGCGATAGGACCAGCAGTGACCCATTACACTTGTTGCATGCTATATCCAGAGAGCTGTGGATACGGTGTACTGATTTTAGGATTTGCTCCAAGTTTACAGATGGCAGTTTGGAATTTGGTTGGGAGCAGTCATTTTGATTGTGCATGTTGCTCAATGAATGCAGTCTCTCTCTCAGATTTTCATCTTGTTTTGGCCTTCGTATATTTAACATTTTCGCCCTTCTCTCTAAAGGCCACCACAGATTTCCAGCACATACCATAAGAAGACTGTGTACTCCTTGGCTTGGGGACCCCTTGTACCTCCTCTGTCTTTTGGTGAGTTGTGTTTTTTTTTTTTTAAGATGGTTCTGGGTATCTGTCAATGCAGTTGTTTAACGAGCATTTTTTTTCCCCTTCACGTACCAAGCAGTTGTACGAACTTCTCACAGAAACTGTTGCCATGCCTGGCCGTATTATCTGTCCCAGTGCAAGTGGCACAATTTCATCGTTTTTTTTTTTTCTCTTCCTCTGCTTTTGCAGGAGGAGAAGACGACCGACCCTCCGTGTCCTTATACAGCTGTGGCGGAGAAGGCGTCATCTTCCAGCACAATCCCTGGAAGCTGAGTGGAGAAGCCCATGACATCAACAAAGTGATCAGGGACACAAACTCTATCAAAGTGGGTTCACTGCTAGGAACAGGGATGTGATGGGGTGGGACAGCAGGAAGTATCAGTGTTAGCAAAGAAAAAAAAAAAACGTAACTAGATTTAAGTTGACTTTCTCATAATATGAGAGTAAAGTAGCAAGTAGTGTGGTTGGCATGTTTGTCCACCTGGATAGATAGAAATAAAAATGAAGAAAAATACAGTGGTGTGATAAAGTTTGTTACAAGCTTTTGCCATGATATCCTTGCTTGCTTGAAACCAGTCGTATGCAATAAAAAGTGTATAAATTTAAGCAATTTCATGTTTTTTTGAGAGGCAATAATGTGTAAAGTTGGAACAGTAAGAGTAATGCAGAATTGGCGTGTGTGTGTGTGCGAAGTAGTAGGGGAACCCTTGAGGGGTTAATATTGAAAGCCACTTAGCTGGGTTACTCACAAGTTGTACAGCTAAATGCCAACTTTTTCAATACTGGGGCACTTATCTGGCTAGATTTTAGCCTGATAAGTCATTCAGCCGGATAAAAAGGAAGCGTTCCAGAGTGTCCCTAAGTTATCTGACTAACTTAGCAGATTTTCAGCTGTATCCGACTAAATTAGTCGGGTAACTTTTAGGCCTGCCTCAGAGCAGTTCTGAAGTTATCTGGCCTCATACCTTCAGACTTAACCAACTAGATTTAAAGGAATAGAGCCAGTTAAGTGCCGTGCTGACTTTAAAACACATCTAGCGGACCTAGCAGCTCAAATCAAACGTCCCGCAGCCAAATGAGTGCCCTGCCAGGCCGAGCCTCCACCCTGCCCAAACCACTCTGATGTCCAGAGCCAGCCTTCCCCCATCCGCTCCCAGGTTCTACCAGCATTTCCCATTCAGACCTTTCTGTGCCTTTTCCACTCTATCTTCTGCCAGGATGGTAGCCTGCGTCTACTGTGATCCCCACCCACCCTTTCTCAGCCGCTATGTCACGCTCTGTTAGACGTCAGCAGTAGATGGATTTAAGCAAGCAAAGGGATCTTTTTTTTTTTTTTTGCAAAGGATCATGTCTTTTGCCAGCAAGGGGATACTTCAGCATTTAGGGTTTAAATAGCTGAGTCTCAGCTTCCTTTGCATTATTATACACTATAAAGAGGGGTTAGAACACACAAAGGTTGTGGATTTGTGTTAATGGGTTTTAAGAGGAGGAACTTGAGAAAAAAATGTTGAAAGCATTTCTGGATCGCCCTCATTTTGCAAACCTTGTAAGGCTGGATGGTGGTGATTTGGGGTTTTGGGGGGGAAGGGGTGGAGGAAGTGATAGTTGATGATTTTAAATAGCCTTGGTTACCAGTCTTATTTTATTTCCTTCTGTTTCTTTCAGCACAAGTTGCCAGCACACACAGAAATGAGCTGGAAGCCAGATGGCAAAATTTTGGCTATTGGCAATGAGGATGGGTATGTTTGAAAACAAGCAAAATCTGTCAGGCTGCTTGTACCTCTGCCTTTATGCTTGCGTCGCTCAGCTGGAGCTTCAAACCTAAAATCTCTATGGCACGGCTACAGTCTTTGCCTTTCACCGCGGGGGACATTAGGTTCACGGTTTGCTTTTTGAGGTTCTCCATGAAATGAATTTAATGAACCTCTGCTCATTCCGAGACTGGCATTGTCTGTATACCCTGCCTGGTAGCGAAAAGGTCAGTTCTGACCAGACCATCCCTTACTCGGCCAATACGCTTTCTTATGTTTGCATTCGCATAAATCACAGGCAGATTAGGCATGTTCTCATTTTGGGCACTTATTCTAATGCAGATAACATGGGATCGGGAGAGCATGGTCCGTCAGTGTGGTGCAACCATATCCATTTGTGTTTTGTTGTTTTTTTGTTTGCTGTTTTTAAATTGCAGATCCATTGAAATCTTCCAGGCTCCCAGTCTGAAACTGGTCTGCACCATTCAGCAGCACCACAAACTGATTAATGTGGTTCGCTGGCATCACGAGCATGGGACCCAAGCAGAACTGAGCTACCTGCTGGCCTCTGGCTCCAACAACGCCATTGTTTACGTGCACAGCCTGAAGAGCGTGCTGGGTAACTCTCTCTCTCTTGGACACTCGACTTGTTTTATAGGCCAGCTCTTTGAGCCCAGGAAAGACCGTGCTGCTCTTTTAAGTTGTGGGGGGAGGGGTTTATTTTATTTTTTTTGTTTTTCAGTTAAGAGAACATAGATGGATAATTGTGGAGAATACTTGTGTGAATAGTATTGACATTAGAGAACCACCAATTGAGAGAGAAGAGATTTAGAAGGCCGTTTAAGGGCCTCTTATACATTGAAGTTAATTGGTGAAAATTGACAGGAAATGAAGATTATGGTCTAGCAAAAGTGGGTTGGTATTATTACTTTAAATATAAAGGCAATTATTGCATCTTTTGGGTGCCCCATTCCCCTTATAAGCCCACCAAATAATTAAATTAATAATTTCCTCTCTTTCTTGTCTGTTTTCCCTTCCACCTCCAGTTGTTGCTATGTCATGGACCCTTGCTTTATTTTCTGTTCCCTGTATGTACCCGGATCAGTCCAGACAGCTGGGTTTTGCCTCCCCTCCAGCAGGTGGAGACAGAGAGGTTTTTGACTGACACTGCCCTTAAGTTCAGGTGCCACCTGCAGTCTGCTTTATTTTCTGTTATTTTTATTATTGAGTCTAGGGTAATAGTTTGTGATTATTCTTGACTTATTCAAAAGTATCTGATTTGAAATGCAACTTAATGAAGAAAAGAACAAGTCCTGCCTTCTCCAGATTACAGTAGAAAGGATGTGTTGCTGTTGCTACCCTCTGAGACAAAAGCTGTACATTGGCCAGTGCTCTGGTTTTCGCCGCTGCTTTTGTATCGGTGGCCTTTGCACCAATTTTCAAGATCTTATGTCTGTTAATGTTCTATACTGGGTCAGACCAAAAATCCATCAAGCCCAGAATCCTGTGTCCAACAGTGACCAACCAAGTCACATTTACCTGGCAAGTACCCAAACATTAAATGACTAGATCCCAAGCTACTTAAGCCTTACATATTAATAGCAGTTTATGGACTTCTGCTCTGAGAATTTATCCAAACCTTTTTTTAAACCCAGCTACACTTTTGCTTAGTTTATTTTAAAATTACTTATATACCTCATACTCCATTGATCGAAGTGGTTTTCAATTTAAAAACATTTGACAATAACCATTTTTAAAAATGCTCAACATTAAAACAATAGATAAAATTATAAAATGAGAGAAAATAAACAGCTGTCATCTCCAGACCTGGTCTCTGATGATTAAGGAACTCTGACATAAAACAATAACATGAATAAAACCTCAGATGCCTGCACTTTTAGCCTCATTGAAGGAGGCTAATTCTTGGACAGCTGATTTCTGAAAAATAACTTTGAGAATTGCCCTCTAAAGGGTGTTGCAGGTGCCAGAGACCCAACCTGCCGTTGAGGCTGGGCAGGCAAGGGCCACTCCCACCTTGGATATTTTATACAAGCTATAGATGCAAACACGGTTTCTGTTTTTTTGGGTTTTTTTAGAGAGTTCTGCAGATGCTCCTGCGACGATAACGGAGCCTTTCCGAAGCCTTGCTGGGCACACCGCTAAAATCACCAGCTTGGCATGGAGCCCCCATCACGATGGCCGACTGGTATCCGCATGTTACGATGGGACTGCGCAGGTAAACTGGAGGCAGATTAATGATCACATGGTGGGATGGGACCACATACGTTACGGAGCAATAGATGGCTGCTCTTTCTTTGTTACGACAGAATACGTTCAGAGCTTGTCTTATTTAAATATATGTACAAAATTAAGCTGATTTAGTGAGTCTGTGCTATATAAAGCTTTGCAAGAAACCATGACCAATGAAATGAATGAAACAAAAAGTCTCTCCTCGTGGATGTCTTTATACACTTTCCACGGCTAATAATGGGCTGTGAACCTGTTTCATCACCATGTACACACAATAACAAAAATTACCTTTCAACCAGGAGTGCGCAAACCTTTTGAGTTATAGCCGCTTTCATTCGTGCAATTGGTTGGGACCCCCCTCCAAGATGGGTATCCAACAAGCAGCCATACCGCCAGCCAGTGGCTCAAAGCCCGCGTCTTGTTTCCCTTCGGTCTGTGTGCATGTGCACAGAGAGAAAGACGCCTCCCACCCAGGCAGAAAAAAAACACGGATGGAGGCATAGACCACAGCACACCAGACAAACAGACACAGGTCCCTCGCCACGATGGTTAAGGGCTGGAAACATTTTTTTTTGAAATAACGTAGATGCCAGCCAAACGTTTGAGTTGAGAACCTCCCTCCTGTACTGCCCAAGCAGTGCTGGGAGTGGGTAAACCCCATACCTCGCTCCCAGCAGAGTCTGATAATTCAGGGGAAGGATTATAGGACCGTGGAGGGGGAGCGCTGAGAAGGTCCGGCAGCAGTGCGATGTAGTAATAGAACGGGGGGTCCTGAACTGCGGCCTGGAATATTGTTTGAACATTAGGAAGGGATTACGGGGTGGGAGGAACATACAGTCGGACAAAGCCATATATGAAATTCGGGCTGCAGAGCTCTTTACTGTTTCTATTTTTTCTTCTTTCTTTTTATAGCACTACTTAATGATATCATTTGAAGATATCTGGTTAAGTAGTAAGTTATCCAGTTGCACAAGTCCAGGTAACTTTAGACCTGCTCTAGAACGCCCTTTTTTCTTTTTTTTTAATTCGGCTATATTTTAGCTAGATAATTTATCCGACTAAAATCAAGCCGGATAAGTGGCTCAATATTCAGAAATTTGCTGTTTAGGAAGATAACTTGTGAGTTATCCATCTAAATGGCCTTTGAATGTTGACTCCCTTAATAACTTACAAAGGTAGTATGTGATACTGGAACCATTCCATCTTTTATTCAAATTGAGATCAAATTTCATGTCCACCTAAGCTATGATCAAAAATGTAGACATCTATTTATTTTTATTTAAACTCTTTTTCTCTCACTGCCTCAGCGGGATAGGGACTCCCTGTACATGTATGCAATCTGATTTAAGGTAACACTGAATTACAATAATGAGGTACCATTCAAAAGCCTAGCCTCGTTTAAATATCACTCTTGTTGTGATGTAAGATATGTAACTTTATATGTTTTATGTAAACTGTTCATGGTATTTTTATGGGTATTAGGTTGTTCCTCGCAGGGGGCATTTAGCTTGGACCTGTGGGTTAAAATGACTTGCCCAAGGTCACAGCAAGTGTCAGCAGCACAAGCAGGATTTGAACGCAGATCCATTATTCTGAGCATTGGACTTCCCAGGGCATCAGCTATCTCGCTACCCTGGAAGCACATGATGACTGACTGACTCCTATGTGGACACAGCCGTAGATTGGTTTGACTTCTTCTTGCTTCATCTGAAGGTGTGGGATGTTCTGAAGGAAGAGCCGTTGTCTAATTACCGGGGACACAAGGGCCGGCTGCTTTCCATCCAGTGGTCTCCAGTCGAACCAGATTCGCTTTGGACAGGAGCAGATGATTTCTGTGTGCATAAATGGTCTGCGTCCAAGCAGGAGCATTCCAGGCCCCCTCGAGGTTTGTACTGAAATATTGGTTTGAATTTTGTGTCGGCTTTCAGTGCAGAGTGGATTGATTTAAACCTGGGTTCAGATCACCAAGCAGAAAGCCTGCATTTAAAGCCATTTTCCCATTCCTTTCTCATTTGCTGCACTGCTCATTGATGTAACCCGTAAAACGGTTTGAGAGCAATGTGTGCGCAGAGATTTCCTTTCCTGTGCATACTCCAGATCAGTCCAGACAAGTGGAGTTTATGCATCCCTACCAGCAGAGGGAGGCAGAGAACAAACCTTTGAGGCACTGCTACATAACCAAGAGCGCCACCTGCAGTCCCTCAGTATTTCTCTGTCTCCAGCAGATGGGAGAGGTGCAAACCTGCAGTCTGACTAAAAAGAAAGAGAAAAGTTTGGAGACTAAAGATTTTGAATCCGGAGTCTCCCTGAGGTGGAGCAGGATGACCGGGGGCTTGGAAATCCCTGACTGGTGTTTTGTCCTCGTCTGGCCGGAGGTCCTGATAGCCAGTGGACTGGTTCTCTCAGGATCTTTGAGGTCTTTCTGGTTCCTGCCCAATATAGGGGTGTTTGGTACACCCCACTTGTCAGGAAAGGAAAATTTGGGTTCTTAGCTGCTAATTTTTACTCCTGAATTACCACAGATCAGTCTAGAGACCCAGCCCCATCTTTCAAAAGACTTCCTCGCTTCTGGTTCCCTGTACGTACCCGGATCAGTCCAGACAGTGTCTGGACTGATCCGTGGTACTACAGGAACGAAAATTAGCAGGTTAAGAACCAATTTTCCTATGTTGCTGGGCTGAAGTCTGATATAGTCAGAGTACTGAGCAGCGTGTACATAGTTGGATGTATGTTTTTCGGTTAACTCAAGAGGGCCTAGTCCCAGGGGCTGCAGCTTTAAGTCTCTGTTCGCCCTTAGTGTGGGTGAAGGATTGTTAACATAGTCCTCTTGGCTTGGGTTCAGGTCAATACCGAGGGACTGCAGGTGGCACACTCTGTTATGTAACAGGGCCTCAAGGTTTTGTTTTCTGCTGGCAGGGATGCATAAACCCCACTTGTCTGGAACGAAAATTAGCAGGTAGGAACCAATTTTCCTTTTGAAATCGCTGCATGTACTTTTGCACCAGCTTCAGCACAAGGTGTGCAAAGACTTGGTGCCCGCAGCCCTTGTTTTCAAAATGAAAACTCCCCTGTCCCTCCCACCCCGACCCACAGGAAGTATGAAAATTGCTCTCCCCCCAATTGCACTCAACTTTATATTTATTGCATTTTTTTTTTTAAAACTAATAAGCATTTCCTAATTACATACCAATATTTAAGCAATGATGGTAGTGTATATAACTTTGGATTGTGTCCTGTTTCCTAGGGATGGTAATTGGAATTTAATTAAACACACAAAAATAGCATTTAAAATGAGAGCATTGACCCTGCATGACCCTTAAAGTGTCTGACCAGTGGTATCCGACAGTGATCAGTCCAGGTCATTAGGAAGAAATCCTAGTAGGCTTCTGATACATTCATGATTTTAATACAGTTACTTTTGAAAGTTGTAATCACATTATTGTTTGTTTTTTTTTTTAAAGGAAATCTTACTGTAATTTGTAATTTAACATTAAATAAAATAAAACTAAAAGGATCTGGGAATATTCATGCTAAGGGTCGACCTTGAAACTAATGCTGAATCTTTTCTGTCCACGTGGTGTGCAAGAGAGAATCCCAGATTTGGAAACGGTTGCTCCCGGGTATACCTCTGACATCCTATATGGTGAAATACTGGAATAGATGCCGTGATCCTTCCCTGAGGCGTCCCAGAGAAGTGCCATTTCAATATTTAACCCCCCCCCCTGAAGAAGCCACCATTGGACAGATCAAAGGTCCTTTGTCAGAAAAAGGTTTTGAGGCTCTGGCGTTATGGTAAACATGTTTTACCGTATGTTCAACTGGGTTTAAGCACTACCTGTGCGGGGTTTCGAGAGGTGACTATTAACCTGATTTGCTCGCTCATAAATATAAGGAGTTTATTTTCAGATATTCATGGGGATGAAAATAAAATAATTACACAGTTTTCACGTCATGATGAGTACAGACACTATCTTCTGTATGAACATGTCCTTTTCCCTCTTTTTTTTTAAAATAGTTTGAACTGTATCCTGGTCTGCACAATGCTTTTTTGCTTATGAAAAAAACGTTTAGTTGATGATTAGATTTGTGATGTGGGAGCTCCTCTAGGGTTTTGTTTTGTTTTTTTCCCTATAGATTTGTATCCACCGTGTTTCATAGGATGAGCACATGAGAGAGATAATTTTGCAGGCAATCGCCCACTTCAGAGCCTCCTGCAATCACACCCAACCTAGGAATAAAGCGCTTCTCGTAGGTTTGCCGCAGGCAAGAGGTGAAATCTCTCTGCCAGGGAGGGAGAAACGTGGAATAGAAAACTATACCCCGCAGGCAATACCTCTCTGATGGGAGAGGCCTAGTAAAGCAACTGAATAACATCATCACTATTTGCCATCCCTGTGCAGGTAAAAAGGGCATGGAGTTAGAAAAGAAACGAAGCCTCCAGGTTAAACCCAAAGCCAAGAAGAAGAAAAAGCTGACCGGCAAAGGCAAGCAGGAGACGAGTGAAATGGCGAACGCTGAAGAGAGTGGTGGGGGGCATGCGGTACCTGCGGAGAATGGGACCTCGGAGCCGGAAGACGAGGACGAAATCCCAGACCAGCAGAGCCCCAATGAGATTTCTTTGCAAGGTACTGTTTGTGCGCGTTGATACCTCTGCGTGTTTGCATCGGATCGGATGCACTCTGAAGTTCGTGACGCCAGAGGGAATGGCTAATGTGTGCTGCTGCATGACTAAAAAACTAGCATGAAGCTGCCAGAGATGAAATACAAATTCACAGCAAAATATTCACACTTACTGGTGTTGAATAATTCTCAAAAGAAGTCCCCAGAGTTCCACATCTCCCTCCATGTCATGGCAGGATGTTGCTTCTGAACCGTTGTAGGCATTTGTAAGCATGTTGAATTATTAACAGAAACACTTCTGTGAGAGGTTAATTAAACTTAGTAGTTTTGTCAGGACTTCAGAGCTGTGGGAATATGTTCAGAAGGAGCCACTTATGTTTCCCTTTCCTCACCCCCAGCAGGGTGGTGTTTAGGGGGTGGGGTGGCCAGCAGCGAACAGTGCAATTTGTATAAAATCAGCAAGGGGATCAAATTCCAGAAAAGGGGACACGTGATAGACTATTAATCAGCATTCATTATTCAGCAATGCCGCGGTTCTGTGCAAATGATGTAGCTGATAAGGCTGTCTGTTATCTTGCCAGCATGTGTGAGAAAGAGATCAAGTTTGAAAATATTTCCTTTGCAAACCTAGATGAAAAGCTTTTTGATGGGCAATTTCAACCATTCTGTTCTTTCGCTGCATTCAGCCATCAAATTTGGATCCTAAAAACATACCCATTTTGAGGATTAATGGTGGAAACCTATTTTACATTGCTTGTATTTAAAGTTAAAATCTATGGCTAGCATTGTTAAGTAGGAGTTTTATACTGCTGTAAAAGCTGCATACAAGTACCAAATAATTACAGATCAATGAACAGTAGAATGCCCCCTCCAACACTATAATAAGGGGGTAATTTTGAAATACCATGCCTAAATTGGGCAGCAAAAACGCCCTTTCCTAGTGTTTAGCCAGATGGACTCAGGACCAATGGGTTTATGCTCCCCTGCCAGCAGATGGAGACTGTCAGATTTCAAGGCTGATGTCACCCTACATACACCCCTGCAGTGACCTCAGCCCTTCAGTATTTCTCCGTCTCCAGCAGATGGTGGATGTACCTCTCCCTATGGGGATTGCTGTACTTTTTGGAAGGAGAAATTCTACATTTAAATTGGAGAAAAAATTGAGCCCCACTCTCTTGCGGTGATACCTAAAGGTGCCTCCCCCAGTTGAGACTTCCTGAGGTGAGGTAGTCATGGGTACAGGTCAATACTGAGGGACTGTAGGGAGTACTCTCGGTTAAGTAGCAGTGCCTGAAAAGTTTTTATTCTCTGCCTCCATCTGCTGGTAGGGATACAAAACCCACTTGTCTGGACTGATCTGTGGTATTTCAGGAACGAAAATTAGCAGGCAAGAACCAATTTTCCTTTCTAAGGTTCACCACCCACGTGTAAGTATGCTCCTAATTTTAAAAGGTTAGTCGAGCACGGCTAGCGCACACGTGTTTTTCAATAGGACCATGTCGCCATTTATGTCTGCGAATTTTAAAATATGCTCATGCAAAGCCCATTCCCAGTTTTCCAATTGGTCCACCAGTTTGTCCAGTTAATGGCGAGATCTTTCAGACCCCCCTCTGGTTCTTCATCCTGCACACTGAACCCTGTCCTATAAGCCCTTAAACTCGAGATCTACAGACCTGCTCCTCATCAGGAGCAGCAGTAAAATTACTTGGATATCCAACGTACGGGCGCTGCAGGTTTCATTTTTTAAATTTGGAGTTGTACACCCCCAGAATGCCCATGCCCTCTCCCCTTTCCGCCCTCTTATTCCTTGCTCACGCATGGGCACATACGCGTCTATTGCGGCTTTTTAAAATCTGCCTTGCTCACGCGTGGCCCCACATAGATGTGGGCATTTTTTTGCGCGAGCAATGCTTTTAAAAATCAACCTGAGTTCCAAAAGCATTTACACACTTAGCTGGGTTTTACATGTGCAAATGCCCTTTACCTGTGTCAGTGGGCTTTTGAAAATTGCTGTGATAGTAGGTTACATTTACATGCAGAACTCCTTTGAAAATTCACCGGCTCGTCTGCTTTGAAAGTATATCCCACCAGCGTTAGCTACACCCCGTGAAACCAGCTATGTGTGTGTGTTCATAAGAGTAAACCCGTCCCCACTTCGCCCCGGGAGTGCTTCCGCTCAGTCCGGGTAAACTTGCACATGAACAAGGGACATGCACACAGGTTTACCCTGCGTGTTGGGTGGGCGATTTTATAACAGGCCATTTCTACAGGGAAAATACTGTTTTAGCCACAGAAATGGCTTTTAAATATCCCCGCCCTATGTTACAGAAGCACAGAAAAACAAGTACTTTTTGGGAGGGAAGAATAGTTTTAAATACCCCGAAAAGCCTAATTTCTATGCAAGCCTCCACTAACCTGCAGCCCTAAGCTTAATGCTCGGGGCATCCGTCGTGTTGTGCATTCACATTCCTGTTTTGTTTGTTGCTGATTGCGATGCCTTGACTCCTTCCAGGGTGCGGAGAGCCCCCGTCATTCCCGGAAAATGGGTCTGGGAAGCAGAGGCCTTCCCCCAGCCTGAAAAACATTCTTGCCAAGAAGGAACAGCCGAAAGAGGAGAAGAGAAAAGAGAAACCAGGTGCTCTTCTGCTTCGGCGTGAAACGTGGCAGCGCTGCGGAAGTCCCCTGCTTTCATACCGGAGTCGGGTCCTTCGCGTCCTGGCTGGGGCCGGGAATCATGGTCATTGCTTAAAGCAGGGGTCCCCAAACCTTTCAAGGGAAGGGCCACATTTCAAGTCCCCCCCCCCCCCCCCCCAGAGAGCTGGCAGGTCTCCCCTCCCCCCACTCCCCTTGGAGTCTTAGGTCTCTGAGCAAGAGTTGGGGGGGGGGGGGTGCCCTCAGAACTGGCTGCTGAGCAGTGGGGGGGGGCAGGGATGTCTTTTACTTTTATTGACAAAGTGCTAGGAAAGAGGGGGGCAGAGTTCCCAAGGAGGGAACAGATAGTGTCAATAAGTCCTGATTTCTTGGAAAATGGCAACCCTTGCCTTCCAGATGTGTGTATATGACACATTTCTCCCTTCCCTCTCACTCTGCCTCTCCCTTTTACTTCCTTCTCCTCCCTCTCATTTTGCTTCTTTCTCTCTCTCTGTCTTCTTACCTTCCTCTTTTGCCTCCTCCCCATCCCACCCTCTCATCTCACCACCTCACCGCACCCCCACCTTCCCTCCACTCCCCATCTCACTTGGCTCATCCTTCAGATGGTGGGGCCTGGTCTTGCTCTATTCCGTGGTGCAGTCAGGTGGCTCTGCTTGGGCTCCCGGGGGCTGGGAAGCCCTGCCAGCTTTTCCTTTGCAAGCACCACACGTCGTCTGCTGGTGGGGCCTGGCAAACCCCGCCAACCTTTGTCACTTTTGCTGCGTCTCGTCTTCTCTTTCCACTGGGCGGGGCCTGAGAAACCCTTCCAGTCTTCTGCTGCCACCGACACTGCATATGGACAAGAAAAAAAAACCAAAACCCTTCCTCTGAGGGGTGGATCCCACAACAGGAAGGCAGGCTGGAAAAATGAGCTCTATAGGGCCATAGTTTGGGGACTCCTGGCTTTAAGGGGGTGAGGCCTTTTAGGGCCGATGAAAGTATTGCTCATGCTTCTTGTGACCTTGTCGAGTCACCTCATCTTCCGTTGCCTGAGGTACAAACTTACGGGGTCGTTCTTTAAACCGCGATGACACTATCGCGGCGATATAATTTAAATCGGGGGAAGGGGAGGAGTGTGGGCGGGGTTATGGCCCGTCACTACCATGGGAAATACCACTTTTTCCCGTGGTGCTATTGGGGGGGGGAGGCGCTGGGAGAAGAGTGTGCGGCCTGGCCGTAACCGCAGCAGGTGAAAACGCACCGCCGCATCCTTTCGCTCCCCCCCCCCCACCCCACGGGCCATCATTCCGCTATAATTATAAATGAATGATGAATCCTGGACTTAGATTGTGAGTCCCCGCTGCACCTGATTGTACCTGTGAAAAGGCCTGATCTAAATCCAAATAAATAATGTGTGGATCCCTTAAATGTCTGCCAACCTGACCCCACTCATGGTCATTTTCCCCCATTCCCACTTTTTAGCTCCCTAAATTTAGGCTCCCAGCGGTGTGAAATTTTTTTTATAAGAGTTTTATTTTTCATTTCTTCAAATTTTTCAGTCTAAAATATATGTATGTACTGATTTGGTTTCATCTTGTTTATATATATTTTAGCCCATTCACGTCAGCTTGTTGTGTGGGTTTTGTATTTTATTTTTTTATTTTTTTGTTGTTGTTGTTCAGATATCGTAGGGAAGAAAAAGAAGGCTCGCTCTGTGCTACCCGTCAGCACATCCATGGATCACCGCTCCAAAGAGGAACTGCACCAGGATTGTTTGACACTGGCGACATCCATATTCTCAAACAGTATGTTTGGCACTACATGTCTATGTTCCATGGGATAAGGAGGGTGTATCTGTATGGCTCAGAGATCTGCATGCACGT
Organism: Rhinatrema bivittatum; assembly: GCF_901001135.1. Lineage (NCBI taxonomy): Eukaryota > Metazoa > Chordata > Amphibia > Gymnophiona > Rhinatrematidae > Rhinatrema > Rhinatrema bivittatum. The sequence goes on along the minus strand of NC_042632.1, from coordinate 39,522,902 downwards.
TTATGCTCTGAAGTGGGCTTGGCATTAAGTATGTGCACTCGGGGGACGGGACAGTAGCAGTGTGTGTGCGGCCATGCAGAGGACCCGGGCTTGACCTTCCGTGCCCTAGGCTGACTGAGGCTAGGGATGCTCCGGAGGGAGTCTCGCCCATCGCTCAGTGGTGACACTTACTGTAGATGTACGTGGAGGGAGCCACGTCTATGCCTCCTAGCCAAGGATAGTCCTGTAATGGCTGGGGGATTGTTATAAATTACAGGAAAGCTCCCAAGTGGTTGTGACTGAAGCCCATGGCACTGTAGCTCAATAGAAGGTGGTTCTAATTCATCTGGAAGACTAAGAGAAGGAAATTGCCAGACTGAAAAGAAATATTAAAGGGTGTGCGTTCTAGCTGTATACATGGTATTCAGCTATGGTGAGAATGCTGTGGTGCTGTTGGTTAGTAGCTTAACAGATAGGCAAGTGGCATGGGGGTGCCATGCTTCAAGAAGTGTTTGGGTTTTTTTTTGGGGGGGGGGAGGAGCATGTAATAAATAACTCTGATTATACATTTCAGTGATGGATTTTGTAAACAAGCAAATCATTTTATCAGAAAAAAACACAAAAGAAAAAAAAACCCCTGAAATGTAACTTCTGGAGGAACGTACCTGGATTAGTCCAAACTCCTGGGTTTATGCATCCCTGCCAGCAGATGGAGACAGAGAAAGTTTAACTGAAGCTGCTTCATAATCCCTGGTGCCACCTGCAGTTCCTCAGTATTTCTTTGTCTCCAGCAGATGGTAACTGGTGCAAAAACATGCAGTTCTACAATCGATAAGTTTTTATTTTTCCATCAGCTCCCTGCTCCTTTTCCCCTGAATTTATCCTTCTGCTCCATATTGCTTATTTAATGCAGCAGGAAGGTATGGGATACCAGCATACAGGGCTGGCATCCCTGGCTACAAACCTGATGGCTTTCCGGGGTACAGTGTTTGTTAGGCCCGGGTAAGGTGGATAATGATTCAGATGACACTGCTGGATCCCCGGAGGCCACCAGGGATTCAGGGGCAACGTTGTCGAGGCATCCGGGTATTGATTCTGAGGCAGTTGCCGTGGTCCCGGAGGAGGACTCGGAGGTTCTTCTGGTTTTGGAGGGGGATGACCCCAAGATTCTCCATTTGTTTTGGAGGGAAGAGTTGGGTCCTCTGATTCTTCATGTTCTTGAGGAATGGGGATAAAAGTCCCTCAGAAAGACTCTGACATGGATGGGGCAGATCCAGTCCTAGATGGACTTGGGGACCCCCCCAATTGCGTTTCCTTATAAGTCCGTGAAAAAGATGGTGGATCAAGAATAGAGTACTCCAGTTTGAGAGTGGGAAGAGCAATGTCAAAGCTTTATCCCTTACCTGAGCAGACTTTAGAGCTTTTATCTCTTCCAAAAGTGGATGCGGCGGTTTCGGCGCTTTGAAGGATGTTCAGGATCGGAAGTTGGAGATCCACCTCAAAAGAATCCTTTCAGGTGTCTGCTTTGATTCTGCGGGCCACCATTTGTTCCAGCTTCATGCATAGGGCATGTCTGAGCTGGGTGCAATGACTTTAGGTTGTGCAAGCAAAGTCTGGTGATGAGATTAAGGCAGAATGCTTGGAGGCGGTCGCGTACATAGCAGATGCTTTGTACAATTTGGTGAGAACTTTGTCTTGTATTATGGAATCCGCTGTGTCAGCCAGGTGGTTATTGTGGCTGCGCAATTGGTCGGCGGATGTGTCATTTAAGTTCCAATTGGGTTCGCTACCTTTTAAAGGGCATCTTTTATTTGGGGAAGACCTGGAGAAATTGATGAAGCAACTGGGTGAGAATAAGGTTCACAAGTTGCTGGAGGATAAGCCTAGAAGTAAGCAGTCTTTTCAGTCTTGTGTGTATTTTCGAGAAGGCAGGAGGTCTCGTCATGCAAGAGGAGCTCCAGTGTTGCAGAAGCAATTTTCTCCTTGAGGTAGGCCTGGGGGTAAGTCCTTTCGTGGTGGTTGTAGGCCCTTCAGAACTTCCACAGGTGGTGAAGTTATGGGGGCAAAATCTTCACAATGAGGTGAGGCTGGTTCACTCTTATTCCCTTTATAGGGGGTCATCTAGCTTGATTTTACGGGGAGTAGGCCAAGGTCTCCCCGTAAAATCCCAGGATCAGTGGGTTCTCAGTGTAATAAGAGACAGTTATGCGTTAGGTTATGAACGGGGTGTACAAACTATTTCTAGTCTTCCCCTGCGGGTCGTTGAAAAGTGTCGGGCGGTTCGAGAGACTTTAGACAGGTTGCAGAGCTATGGGGCAAGGGTCGATACTCCAGGAAGATTGCTTTTGTCTAGCGGCTTGGCTTTTGAGAGGCACCACGAGGCAGAGAGGATACCGGGATGCAGTCATAACTACCCTTCTGCAAGCTAGACAGATGTCGACTTCATTGTCATATGTTCGGGTCTGGAAGGTCTTTGAGGCATGGTATATGACTAAAGGAGTACAGGCCTTATGGTCTTAGTTGTCTCACATTTTGTCTTTCCTTCAAGAAGGTTTAGTCAAAGGCCTGGTTTTCAATTCGCTGAGAATGCAGGTAGCAGCTCTGGCCTGCTTACGAGGGAAAGTTGAAGGGTACAAGTTGTCTTCTCATCCCAATGTACTTAAGTTTATTCAGGAAGTTAAGAATTTGTGCCCTCCAGTGTGGAGAGTTTGTCCATCCTGGAATCTTAATCTCATTCTCCGAGGGTTGTGTGAGGCACCCTTTGAACCTATCCGTAGAGCTACTCTTAAGGATTTGACTCTAAAGGTAGTCTTCTTAGTCACCATTTGTTCTGCAAGGAGGATTTCTGAGTTGCAGGCGTGGTCTTTCCGTGCTCCTTCAGATCTCGAACTCAGGTGTGTCTTTGCGGACGGTTCCCTGGTTTCTTCCGAAGGTGGTCTCTGCTTTTCGTGTTAATCAGACAGTGGAGCTTCTGGCTTTTCTGGAATTGGATGCTTTTACGCTTCATGTGCGAGAGCTTAGGCTGTTGGATGTCTATAGGGCTTTGCTGAGGTATCTCAAGGTCACGAATAAGTTTAAGGAGGTCTGATCAACTTTCCATTTTATGGAGTGGTTTGAAGAAGGGTACCCAGGCTTCCAAGGCTACCATTGCGCGGGGCTTAAGGAGGCTATTGGGTTGACAAACATTCTCAAAGGCCATCAAATTCCTGAAGGTTTGAGGACTCACTCTACTTAGTCTCAGGCGGCTTCGTGGGTGGAGGCTCAGTTGGGTTCGCCACAGGAGGTTTGTAGAGTGGCAACTTGGAAGTCGCTTCATACTTTTGCAAGGTACTACCAGCTGGATGTAGGGAATCCTGAGGCTTGGTCGTTTGGCGATAGTGTCTTGCAAGCGGGACAAGGGTTTTTGCAAGCGTTTTTTTTTTTTTTTTTGCTTGGGTACAGATCAATTCAGAGGAACTGCAGGTGGCACCAGGGATTATGAAGAAGTGTCAGTTAAACTTTCTCTGTCTCCATCTGCTGGCAGGGAATCATAAACCCCAGGAGTCTGGACTGATCCGAGGTACTACAGGAACAAAATTTACCTGGCTGACTTTAGACAGTTAGCTCTGAATATCGGTGCTCACTGGCTAAAACATAACTGTGCTCCTGCAACTCCTCCATCACTGCCTCTTTTCATCTGGGTAAATTCAGTCCTATTAATAAGTTACCTGGACAAAAAACAGGGGGTGGCATTTTCAAATTTCAAGATTTTGTTGGGTAACTCCAAAAGTGATCAGGACAAACATCAGCCTCCATGATAAATGCTTTCTTGGCCGAAGCCCTTCTGCAGTGCAAAATGTACAATAAACCCATATTTGTAAATCCTCCTGTATGGGGGTAATTTTCCAAAGGTTTTACACACACACATATGGACTTTTGAAAATTGCTAGGATATGTGCTACTTTTTCATGTATAAATCCTTTGGAAAATTACCTCCAGCCTGTATATTTTTTTTTTCCTGGCAAAATGTTGAATTGTCTTTTGCGTTATCTTCCTGTTAATGGGGGAGGTGCAAGAAATCAAGGCATATTTAATCTGTGTTTAACTCTTTTCTCTCCCACACTGCTGGCTGAAGATCGCACTGGTGGGTCAGGGGATCCCATGCACCTGGGACTATTCACAGATCGTGTTTCGCTGTACCAGATGATGGAAGCAGAAGGTAGAATCAGTCTATTTGCAGATCACTTATCCTTATGAACGAATGATGCAGCAGGGAGATTTTGTGTCGTCGGAACCATAGTGGAGGCATCAAACACTTGCCTTTTTTTTCTAGTTACCAGCACAGCGGCAAGAGTTAGATATTTCTGCTGGAAAGATTTTTCTCCATGGAGAAGTAAGACCAAATTCAGGCACATACGTTGGTGGTCATTGGGCGGCACCATCATGAACCTGGAATTCTTTCTGAGCATGCATGCGTAGTCCCACTCTGCTGCCGCCAAACACAGCCTTTGGTTGTTTTTCTTCTACCGAAGCAAAAGGAAGTTTTTTGCTCTCTCTCCTAGACACTTGCAATATTTTTCCCTGAGTATCTTGATTTTATTCTTCTCTTTCCACTTGCTTTTAAGTATTTTTCTCTTCTATGTGTTTTTTTATTTTCATGTATCTCCTCATAAAAAAAAAAAATTATGTACAAATTAGATTAGTTTTCTTTTACCTGGTTCCTACATCAGGTCAGGCAAAAAGCTCTTCAAACTCCGCACTAAATGTAAGCATGAAATGTCGAGCCTTATCATTCATGAGCTCTGTCTATGCTGCCTGGGACTCTCGCATGACACGAGTAACTGCATAGCGTGCAGACGGCTGTTCCCTCGAGCATTCCTAAACACAGAGATCAAGCTGAAGTTTCAGTTGTCTTTTCCATCAAAGCATAAGGAAAGATCAGTAGCTGCTCCCTTTGGCCTTCTACTGCATGATGAATTCATTAGGAATGGCTGGAAGAAGTCGTGTTCGGTCTCAAAAACGAATGCCTAGAGAAAAACCAGGATTAGGGTCTTGGAGCCAAATGGTACAGTATTTTAGCACTACCATGCAGTCTGCGAATATCCAGGACAGAGGTTTGTTGCTGGCTGGGGGCTTTTTTTTTTGTTTTTTTTTAAACCTTTGATCTACAACAGTTTCCTTCATCAGAATTGCTTTGTTACACCTTACTTGTCCAGGAATTGCTCACTATCTTCGTCCCCCTTCAGGAGCTGGGAAATAATTATTGTCTTGTCAACAGGGAAGAACCATTTGGAGAATGGGCATGCAGAGCTGCATCACCAGCTGATGCTGTGGAAAGGAGATCTCAAGGGAGCCCTCCAGCTTGCTGCAGAGAGGGGAGAACTGACTGACCAGTTGCTTGCGGTGTCACCTATGGGTATGTGATCGATAAGCACAAATCTGGTTTCACTCTCTAGGAGTGGTAGAGAGGGTCTTCCATCTTGTGCTGGCTCCTGTGTAATTTGAACGGTCTAATTACGAGTCGCGTTATCTTGTGTTTCCCAGCTGGGTACCAGGTGTGGCTGTGGACTGTAGAGATGTATGTGAAGCAGCTGTGCTACCAGGAGCAATATGTCAAGGCAGCCTCTCACCTCCTTTCCATTCACAAAGTCTATGAAGCCGTGGACCTCCTGAAAGCCAACCACTTCTACAGGTTCATAATATTTTCATGCATGCATTGCAAGAAATTTAAAAAAATGTGCTTCAGCATCTTGCCCACGCTGGCAGTATGAGATTGTTTTGTTAGCCTCTTCCTGGTGGCAGTCATCGCTGAGTGTTAATGAGATGGTTTTTCTGGCTGTTCTTTTTTTTTTTTTTTTTGCTTTGCTGTTGCAGGGAGGCTATTGCAGTTGCTAAAGCTCGACTGGCTCCAGAGGATCCTGTGCTTAAAGATCTGTACACATGCTGGGCGGCAGTGCTGGAAAAAGACGGACATTATCCCATGGCAGCCAAGTGGTGGGTATGAGCATTCGGACATGCTCGTGAGAGCTACGGGAAGTCAAATGTAGTGGTCACAGAGCCCAGACAGAAGAGACCAACTTGGAATTTATATCAGCCCCCAGCTTCAGGGATTTTGGATTATGTTTGAAATAACTGGAGAAGGTTTGGTAATTCAACCACGGCATTCCCTGCACTGTCTTAACATTATTGTAGTGGAGTAATTTGTACTGATTTTTCTCAGTTGTAATAGATCATGATTTGGTGCTTTTGCTTTTAGCTGTACATTCAAAATACATATTATGACAATGGACATTAGAGACACCTTCTAAAGGCATATCGTAAACCTGTTTTTATAACGCCGCCTCGTAATCGGCAGCCTTCTAGTAATTGTGAACTCAGTTGTTTCTCTCTTTATCCTGGCTTCTTTTCCCTTCCCTCGATGCCTCAACATAACAAATGGTTTCATTCTCCATGTTTTCCTCCCTTTTATTAACTTTTATCAAGCCTGACAGATTCGGGCATCCTCTCCGTTGCCTTTAGGAGCTGATGACCTCCATGCCAACATTTAATAATCTTTGTTTTTTTTTATTAGTTATTTAGGGGCTGCTTCCCCTTATGATGCAGCCAAAGTGTTGGCCAAGAAAGGTGACTTGGCCTCTCTGAAAACTGCCGCAGAGCTGGCTTTGATAGCAGGAGAGAAGGACCTGGCTGCATCCTTCTCTGTCAGATGTGCTCAGGAGCTGCTTTCTGCCAAGAACTGGGTGGGAGCCCAGGCGGTTCTTCAACAACAGGAGAGCCTGCTGGTTGGTCCTTCTTGTGATTTACGTTACCCGTTGAATTAATTTTAGCCATGGTTTTCCTTTTGCTTTAACACAAAGCATTATACAGACCTTAGACTCGTAGATCATTTATGGTTAGTCGCACAAATTCCTAATGGAATGGAATAGTAGCTTCTAAATCACTCGCACATAGAACATTATATATCACTGGGGACGAGGCCCAGCTCACTTGCAGTAAAATAGCTGTGAAGTTCCTGATAATGGTCCAGAGCAGAAGGGGGCAGACTATGGTGGTGGCGAGAGCATGTCATTTCCACCTGCGACGTCTGTAAATTGTAAGAGGTCACCACTGCAGGCCGTACGAAAGCCTTGCACATATCTTATCTGGAATTCCCCATCTATCCCCCAGACTTAACAGTTTCACCCCATCCAGACCCATCATTACTACGACTGTGGACCAAAACGTTTGTCCACTCCTGATGCAAAATATGTAACTAAAACGAATGGGTTTTGTAGGCAGATAATTACATTTATCCAGGGCAGAGTTCCTCATTGTCATGCCTTTATAGGTACATGAGTAGTTAGTGCCTGCATACCAATTTCATAGCATTTAATTTTCGTATTACTATAAATATATAAAACCGTGATCTATAAATATACGCATTCTGTATTTTTTGTGTATTCTGGACATCATCAGTTTTGCAGCACCTTAGTTCTTGGGGATTTTTTGCACTCATTGTCAGGGTCAAAGGCTAGTTTTCTGCACCAGTGAACTGCTGTACAAGAGGCTTCCAGAGGGAGTAGCAACAGAGTGGAAGAGCCTGTCATCCCCTTGTTTCCACAATTGGGTGGTGGAGCGCGATGGCTCATTCATAGATACTGTGATGGAAGCGTGGCAGAGAGCATTTGGAGTGGATACCATTGACCAGTCTACGGCCGCATTTCAGCAGCTCCATGGCATCGAGCATCCTCCGGCGACACCAAACACAAGCCTTAGACAGGTAAGGGCTCTCATATACCAGTTTTGTTTTATTTACTAAGCATATTTATAGGCTACTTCCCCAGTCTGCAAAAGATTGCTCAAAGCAGTGGCCACTATCAAAATATAACCCATTTGTTAACGGATTTTTATTAGAAATTTAAATCCCATGAATCTAAACAATCAAGAAATCCGGCACCTAAACCCAAAGGCATAAATCAGAAATGAACTTCAGCAAATATCAACTGATTTAAATTCCAGAGAAGAGAAATGTCTATAAGGTGCCACCCAGCTCCTGTTATTTTGGCTATACCAGGCTAACACGGCTATCCCTCTAAAGATTTTTCCCCCTCGCATGTTTCTCGGATCGTGGTTAGTTTGTGATTTCTCTCTCATTCCTGCAGCTGCTGTTCCATATATCGCATGAGACGACACTGGCAGTGCTCAGCAATCAGATCGCTTCTTGGGATGAAGCTGTGAGGGCCCTGCTTAAGGCAGTGACCCGAGGCTATGATGCTGGGCACTTTACTCTGATGCAAGAAATCTGCTGCCTTCTCCTTCCAGACGGTAAAGATGAACAAGATGTTAAACAATGTTTTATTTTACTTATTTGAATGTATTCTACTTTTTGGCACTTCACAGCAGATTACATTCAGATACTGTAGGTATAATAAATCCCACAGTAAAAATTGTTTGCCAGCAGCACCAAGTTGTCCTTTCTCACTCTGATGCATTAAGACAGGTGGTTACATAATCTTCCCCCCCCCCCCCCCCCCCGCCAAGATTTCAGTTTTACAAAGTGACATGTGCCAATCAAATTAGTGGCACTATAAATATTCCTTATGGATAGAATGAAAACCTCAAGATCAAACGGTCGTCATGAAGCCAAAGGGCGAGAGGCTGAAAGGAATGTCAGAAACCATTTTTATTCTAAGACACCTAGGTAGGTTTCCAGCAGAAATGGTAGAATTCAAGGGGACAGGCACAAAGAAACCTTAGTAGTGGTTGGGGGGTGGAGAAGATCACAGATTGAGACAGTAGGTAGGCACAAGTGGGCCCATTTATCAATCTCTTCCATGGAAGGAAGCTGAAATGCATTGTCAGATCTGAGCTACTTCTCCTATCATAAGGACACAGATGGGTTTTGATTCCAAACAGCTTCTTCTAGCCCTATTCAAAGTAGCTTTTTCTTTTCTTGTTAGGTTGCAGTTATCTCAAAGACCACCTGGACAGCACAAATATGTTAAGCACTGCTGCATACAGAAGCCTACAGGCTTTTGTCTCCTATGGACGAATGTATGATCTGTGGTGGCGGTGGCCTGAAGATTCCCAGGCTTCAGAAGATTCAGAGCTGTGTCTTGCTGAGCAAGAGAACCCAGGACTGCATCCCAGCCCTCTGGCTGACAGCGCCACAGGCGAGACTGCAAAAGGACCAGAAGGTGACCTTGCAGTTGTCCATCTGGGTGGCCCAGAGACAGAGGCAGGCATGGCAGATGGAGCCACAGAAAAACTAGAAGACCATATCCCCAGTGCATCCAGCAACGGCATATCGTCGGGGACCGCTGGAGCAACCAGCTCACAGCCCTGTTCTGAGAGGCAGCTGATCCTAAATGATTGTAAAGTACTGGTTTCTGACCCCCATGCAGTCTTCCAGAGCGTGCAGAGGGATATAAAACAAATCCAAAAAAGATTGGCCGACATGATCCAGGAACATCAGAAAAGCCTCATGCATCCAACCACAAAAGATGATGCAGCTGAAAAGGAGCAGGATCCGAGCTCTGAGACACCAGCAGAAACACCAGCTCCAGACAGTCAAAACCAGGGGTAAGCATGAAGATAAGGTACTTTATGTAGCCTTCTCATTTCCCTTATTTATTCCCGTACTGAAGTCGAGTGCACCTCCGCTTCCATCCGCTACTGTTTCTTTGTACTGGCCCAGCAAAATAACATACATTAATGATCGAATGCTTACATTTCCAAGCCGTGGCTGCTGCTGAGCTGAGTTACCATAAAAATAAAAAAAAGAGAGGGGAAAAAATTATTAATCAGATAAGTATGAAAAAAAAAAAGTGCAACACTTGCTGGGCAGACTGGATGGGCCGTTTTGGTCTTCTTCTGCTGTCATTTCTATGTTTCAATAAGTTTAATAGCACAAAGCTTCCTTGATTTCTGCACATGCACTTCTATGCATTGTAAATTGTAAGTGGATAACTGTATACAGTAGCTTTCATTTATTATCAAACAACTGGTAGGAGGAAGTGATGTCACATGGTCTGGCAGCATGAAAGAATGGCTCCCAACCCGATCTAAATTCAGACCTCCGATTTACGCAGCCAGAGTGATCCCAATGGATAATTTATTGTTGGCAGCTGACTCAGTGCTTACCCCAATTATAGTAGATTTGAAGCACTTTTCTTATGCAAATATAGTGGCGCTGGGGCCAAAAGGCTGTACAGATAGTGTGGGACTGTAACAAGATGGTGCTGAGGTAGGCCACAGTGTGTTCGAACATACTGGGGGAGATGTGCTGACCAGGGCTGAATTTAAAACCTAATTCCTGTTCATGCCTCGGCTCAGTCCAGACAAGTGGCTTTATTCATCCCTACCAGCAGATGGCGGCAGAGAACAAAACTCTGAGGCACTGCTACATAACTGTTTCCAGTAGATGGGAGAGATGCAAACCTGCATAGGGTTTTCAAAAAAAAAAAAAAAAAAAAAAAAAGATTTCAGCTCCTCGTGATGTTAGGTTCCATCGTGGGCCATCCCGTGGGTATAGCAAGGGATTGGAGATCCCTGGCTTGGCTCAGCCCTCATCTTCAAGGGGGGTGTGAAAGCCAGCGATCCTGGATCCCTCACCCACTCTGGATTCCTGGCACCCTCCGTGCTTGGCCTCCTTCAGAAGCAGGGAAGTATTTGACGTTTCCCTGGACCAAGCCAGATCAGTCCAGACCAGTGGGCTCTGCACTCCCACCAGCAGATGGAGGCAGAGAAACAAAACTAAGTGTGCCACCTGCAGCTCCTCAGTCTTTCTCTGTCTGCAGCAGATGGTGGTGGTGCATTCTTGGCTGCGTTGGCTGGAGTTTTGGATTTGCTTCCCGAGGTGCCAGGTTCCGTTTTTGGGCCATCCCTCAGGTTGAGCCGGGCGAACGGAGGGGTTGGATACCCCTGGTAGTGATAGCCCGAGCGTCCCGGGACCCCCGACAGCCAAGGGACTTTCTCCCTCCGCGTTGCTGCTGGCTCAGGGACGTTCTTTGTTTTGTCCTTGTTTAATTAAGTTTGAAAAACCAAAATGAGACGGGCTGACCTCTTTTTTTTTTTTTCTTGAGAGCTCAGCGGCACTGCTGGGTGAATCGGTCTGCTCGGCAGTGCCAGGACCGGCAGACCCTGAAGGCTACAGGAGGCAGGGAACAAGCAGCGATTGTAGCAGGGCCGCGGGCCCTTCCCTTTCCTGGCATGGACCGGTGATTTCCTGCACGCGGCAGCTCGTCGGGGGACGAGCTCTATTTAGCGCGAGAGCCATTTCTCTTCTGCCGGCTGCTTCTCCCGCATGACTGCTCGGCGGGGCTACTTTTGGCACGTGCGCGCCATTTTTGTGCAGCAGCTTTTCGCCCGCACGATCAGCGCAGCATCCCAGCCCGGGGGGGGTCCCCCTGGGATTGCGCCGCAATCGCGTAGGTGGCAGACAAGCCATGTGTAGAGGGCCTGCAAGACCTGTGGCACATGGTCTGCTTTCTTGGATTCCCTTTCTCTATGCACTTCATGCGCATCGGGGGGAGGGGCTCCTCCATTAAGGGGCTCAAGCCCAAGAAGGCTGCACGCCTGGCAGCTTCTGGGGCTGGGACCAAGGGCAGGCCCCCTACTGGCTCCAGTTCGGTGTCCAGAAAGGAGTCCCAGGATGATCCTCCTTCGCTTTCTCCCACGATGCGAGAGCCTGCTCAGGGGAATGATCGGGGCACTCCAGCGGCGAGGAGCCAGACCCGTGTGGTTTTTCCCCTGAGTTCATCCTTTTGATGCATGAGGCCTTTTTGGCTAGAAAGTCAGCCAAAAGGAAGCCCCACGAGATGACTTTGGGTGCCCCGAAATGACCTAGACTACAGGACGACTCTCGGGATCCACATGCACCCATGGGGATCTGGGCATCTCGGACAACCCGCAGACAGAAAAGGCTCCCTCCCCTCATGCGGACACTGATGCAGACCCAGATGAGAACCTGTCTCCAGATCCGGATGCCAGCAGGGATAGGCTGGGTCTGAAGGGGGACGATCCACGTGTGGTTCATTTGTTTAAAAAGGAGTTGTGTCCCCTTATCCCCCCAGGTGTTGGAGAAGTTGGGTGAAGTTAGCTCAGGAGGGTGTCAACCTGTTCTTGGACGGCCTCCAGGACCCACCCAGTACCTCTCTTATTCCTAAGAAAATCCAGAAGCTAATTAGCTGGGAATGGACTCTCCGGAGGTAGGCCTGAAGGTCGCATGGGCTACGGCGAAGCTGTATCCTGTGTTGGAAGAGCATTTGGAGAGCCTTAAGACACCTACAATGGATGCGGCGGCGGTGTCCATGGTCACTAAGAAGACCACCATTCCGGTGGCAGGGGCTGCCGCTCTGAAGGATATGCAGGACCGTAAGTTGGAGATTCAGCTCATGTGTCTGTTAGAGGTCTCGTCTTTGAGTGTTTCAAGAGCATGCTCAATTGCTCTCTGCTTCAGGGGAACTCTCCAATTTGAACAAACATATGTCATCGTCAGGTTGTCTGTCAAGCTTCTTGCCTACTAAAGAGCTAAGTGCTTTTGGATATAATTAATAACAGATTTAAATTAAAGAATTATTATTTGCAACAAAAATATATATTTAAAAAAATCTTTGGATTTTAATGAACACAATTCCCATGATAAGTGTTTCCCCGCAGCAGTTCGGTTGATGAGGAGTAATTATTGCAGGAATTGTGTTTAATGATTTATTTATTATAAGGCTTTGTGCGGTTGTTTATATTGTTAGTTTTAGTGGTTACAGCTCTCCTTTGTGTGCTTTGGCAGTACTTTGATAGATTACGGCAGTAATGTGCATTATTGGATAGAGATCGATTCACTTCTGCACAATTGGCAGATTTATATTAGAAAAGAATTGGGATAGAGCTCGGGAAAGGATGGACAGTGTTTGAAGGTTATTGTGACCAGAAAAACAAGCTGATGAGGCCCATTTCAAAAAGTTATGCTTTGTTGAATGTGGACTTAAAATTCAAGCCAATTTACATATGGGCATAGGAGAGAAATTTGGGAATGCCTATGGCTGAAAGTGATTGGGAACAGTGTTTTCCAGCTATTTAAAAAAAACAACTCAGTATCTTCTCAAATTACGGAGAACGGATAGAAGGTCAGGCTGATGCAATATCTAACTAGATAAATGAAGCTTGACCGACGTGCCCGCAAATGCGCAGTAGAGAGCAGCTCTACTGCGCATGTGCGGGCGAGCACGTCAGTCTTAGGCAGCGTCAAAAAAAAACCAAAAAACATGGCGGCAGCGGGTAGCGGTAGCGGGCGGCAGCGGCGGCGGTAGCGGCAGCGGGGGCGGGCGGCAGTGGCGGCGGTAGCGGGCGGCAGCGGCGGCGGTAGGGAGGGAGGGACGGACTAAGTGGGAGGGACGAAGAGAGAGAGTGGGAGGGAGTGACTGAGTGAGAGGGAGGGATTGAGTGAGGGGGACTGAGGGAGAGGGAGGGAGTGAGTGGGACTGAGGGGGAGGGAGGGAGTGGGACAGGGAGAGTGAGTGAGAGGGAGAGAGGGGGAGGGAGTGAGTGAGAGGAGAGGGGGCTGGGGAGGAGTGGGTGAGTGGGTGGGAGGGAGGTAGGGGAGAGAGAATGAGGGAGGTAGGGGAGAGAGAATGAGGGGGAGGTGAGAGACAGAGGGATGTAGCCCGTTTTAACGGGCTTAACGGCTTGTCAGTACATAAAACATGTGTTCCCGAACTGGGTAATAGGAAAATGAGCTGCCATGCTAAAAGGGACGTGCAATGGGTAATTTGTGCATCCCTAGTGCTCTGCACGGGTGCCCAGAAGTGGCTGTGCGTCTAGAACAGCCTGGCCAGAGCTCCCTCCACACCACTAGCAGTGCTGTTCCTGATTGGTCCTTTTCATTGACACCTGTCAGTGAAAGGAGCAATCCCATTTCAGGACAGCCTTCTGAAAGGAGATTGGTCCGTTCACTGACATAAAAGTGAATGGACCAATCAGCAGAAAGTGAAGGAGTGAGTAAATTAATATCAAGTGCCTGACCCTTAATATTAATGTATTCATTCCTTCACTCACTGCCGGCAGGCATTCCAGTTGGACCAGACCTTAGGGATGCTGCTTTCGGTGGTTCCCCTATCTGGAACCACAGCACGCAGGATTTTTTTTTTAAGCCCTTGAGGACATAATTCAGCTTTCTGTGGTTCCTCCTATTTAGTATTGCTCGGATACTAATAGGATTTGTTTTTCATCAGCCCTTAGAGCGCCCATGCATTAATGCCTGCTCCCAGGCAGGCGTTACATTTGCAGCGTTAAAATGGCCATGTAGTAATTTTTTGCTGGAGGGGTAATAGCTAATAGCCTCATCAACATGCATTTACAGGTGAGAACGCTATTAGCTACGCGTGGTTTGGATATGCGTTTTGGACACGCTAATCCCTTATTGCATGAAGGGTTTTGAGGGCGCATCCAAGCACCTGTAAAAGCTGTGCGCTCAGCCTGGGTGTTGTTTAGATGGTACTTGACCCACACAATTGCCTAAACTGTTGCTGGAGGGGGTGTGAAGACAAAGGCATGTTCTTTGTCATTTGGTAGACTTGCTGTGAGGTGATCAAAATGTGGGATGCTGTGGCTCGATCCTAAAAATGTTCTTGCTTCATATCAACATTGATATTGAGCATATAATAAAAACAAGTAAATATAGAAATGACATCAGAAGACCACCAAATGGTCCATCCAGTCTGCCCAGCAAGCTTTCACATTTAGTTTTTTTTCATACTTTTCTGTTACTCTTGTCCCTTTAAATAACATTTTTGGTTCTATTTCCCTTCCACCCCCGCCATTGTAGATAGCAGTGCTGGAGCTGCATCTAAGTGAAGTATCTAGCTAATTGGTTTGGGGTAGTAACCGCCGTAATAAGCAAGCTACACCCACGCTTGTTTACCCAGTCTGTGCAACTCAGTCCTTGTTGGTTGTTTGAATACAAATCCTTTCTTCTTCATTCCCCCTGCCATTGAAGCAGTGAGCTGCGCTAGATATGTATTCTAAGTGAAGTATCAGGCTTGATTCGGGGTAGTAACCACCGTAACAAGCAAGCTACACCCATGCTTATTTGTTTTACCCAGACTATGTAATTCAGACCTTGTTGGTAGTTGTCTGAATATAAATCATCTTTTCTTCATTCTCCCTGCCGTTGAAGCAGAGAGCTATGCTGGATATGCATTGAAAGTGAAGTATCAGGCATTTTTGGTTTGGGGTAGTAACCGCCATAACAAGCAAGCTACTCCCCTGCTTTTATGTGGATGCAAATCCTTTTTTCCACATTTCTTCTTGCCGTTGAAGCATAGAGCAATGTTGGAGTTGCATTAACCATGTGTATGTTTATTGAATAAGGATATTAATCTTCAGGTAGTAGCCGTCATTCCCGCAAGCCAAACAAACATGGTACAAATCCATAACTCTTATGTCTTCTACCCAGGATAGAATCAAACTTTAGAAAAATTATCTTAAATCGGATGATAAAAACTCTTAGCAATTGTTTCATAAAAATAATAAAACTAGAAAAATGGTTCTCTTACATGGCTTCTTTTAAGCAGAGCCTCTGTTTCAAGGGGCTCACTTTCAAACCAGTACATTTAGTTTTTTCCACACGATATGCCCTTGAGCATGCATGCATACAGGAGGATCTGAATCCACGTCTCCAAAAGGAAGCGATAGCGTCAATGTTGATGTCCCCTTATAAGCCTTCCAACTGACACACAACTTTTCTTCTATTCACAGGAAGAAAGAATTGGAGCCCGTTTCTCTCCCTGTGTTGATGAAAAGGCTTGCAGAGGCAAACCAGAAACTTGAAGAATCTCCAGAATTTGTAAAGGTAAAGAATATTTTATTTTAAAACAAAGTTTATGATAAACATGCCTGATGTAGTTGGTTCTTACTTATAAATAATCATCATTAGAATTCACAGAAATTATATCCCATATTAGTTCCTTCTGTGTTTGATGTATTTGCCACACCGTTTATTGCTAAATTTTAGACATCAAAAGACCCAGTTTTCTGGTACCTGAGTTTGTTGGCTTTTTGAAACTGGACGACACACCCAACTCCAGAAATGACATCCTGCGATCTGTACACTAAGTAGTATTGCTTTCCACTTCCCCTGCTTTGAGCTCGACGGTCAATCTTTATGCCACATGCTTGTGTCTTCCTCAGCTTTTCCCTTTCCCGGACGTACTGGAGTGCTGCCTTGTGCTGCTTCACATTGGAGCCCAATACCCCACCGAACTCCCTGTGGACTTAGAACAACAGGCCTTGGCGACCTTGCAGAAACACAGCAAAGGCCAGAAAGCATATGACGTTTACAAGAAGTTCTGCACGTGATCTTCCTGGTTACTGCTCTAATGTCCTTTATTTTCTGCACAGATGTCCTATTTTCTTATTTATAATGTCTCACTGGCTATTCCCTGCTGCAGGGAGCACATATTTTTACTTCCGCCAATTGTGCACAGGTGGATATTTGGTCGAGGGCAGTCCAGGTACTTGGATAACTTAAATGGAATATTCAGCAGTATTGTGTTGCTAAATATAGGCAGATACAGAGTTCTCTGGATAATTTTAGAAATGCCTCACAGCTATCCAAGTAAGTTATCTGGCTCAGTTTTTATCTTGATAACAGCCAGTGAATGTGGGGGAAATGTAAAAAAAAAAAAAAAAAAAAAAGGTTTGTTCAGCTAAATCCTAAACTTCACCAGACAAACCATCTGCATATGGACCCAGATAAAACATATTAGAATTAACATTGTAATCTGCATCATAAAGCAGTCGATGATTCTGTAACAGGAAAAAAAAAATTAGGACTCTGAGTGCTCTTCAAAGAAAACGTTGTTTTTTTTTTTTTTTAAAGTCAGGTTTGGAGGTAAAATCTCACAAGGCATGATTAGATAAGATTCAGCTAATGACTTTAGGAATGCTTCCACTTGTTCAAATGAATATGTAAAAACAATCATTCATATAAAATTAAAGACTTTTGCCATTACAGAATGTTTGGATTCATAGTGCAGTTAATTCACGCCACCTTTGTGCTTGTGAAATACATTATGTCAGCTTTATGGAGAATGACGATAGCAAAAGATCTGCTGCTCTTAATAAGTTTTATATAATAGAAGCAGCAGTCATTTCCTCATGGGCCAGTATCCACCCTGGTATACTCTAAAAATCCCTTTGCATAGACCTTTAGTCATGCTTAATGTTACTAGAGGCCTCCTTACAATTTTTTTTTTTAAACCATTAAAAATAGAACATCCTTAGACTTTGCAACAGACCACTATTCTTGAGGAACCTGCAGTAATCCTGTTCCTGTGTGATTAGGTTAGTTGCATTAGGGCAGGGCTTCCAAAACTTGTTTTGGTAACATCATTGTTAGTCAAGTTTTCAGGCTCTCTCTAATGAATATGCATGAGCAATTTGCATATAAAAGGTATAGGACAATTGATTCTTCCCTGCTAATTTTCCTTTCTAGAATACCACAGACCAATCCAGACATGTGGGTTTATGCATCCCTAGCAGCAGATGGAGGCAGAGAGCAAAACTTTGAGGCACTGCTACATAACTGAAAGTGCCACCTGCAGTCCCTCCATATTGACCTGTACCCAAGCCAAGATGTCTAACTGCAAACTTCCAGGACACCTCTTCCTCTAAAAGAGCCAGGGCACAAGTTGGAACTCCCAACCCAAACTGACCCCTGAACTATGGGATCTTGCATCTCAAGCGAAAACTAGATACAGTTCTATTCTGCAGCACAAATTTAAATCCCATATCCAGAATCAGGCAAGGTCTTTTGAGAATCATCATAATGGGCTGGGAGTCTGGACTGATCTGTGGTATTCCAGGAACGAAAATTTAGGAGGTAAGAACCAATTTTCCTTTCCTGTTCATACCTCAGCTCAGTCCAGACAAGTGGGATCCCGAAAGACCTACATGCAGCACAATTTCCCCAAAGGCGCTCTCCTCTGGGGCCCTGACATCCAAATGGTAATGTTTAGTGAAAGTGTGCAAAGAGGACCATGTTGTTGCCCAACAAATCTCCTGCGGAGACACCAACACACTGCCCATGAGGCTGCCTGTGCTTAGTGGAATGTGCCCGCAATCCCTCAGGGATCGACTGACCTTTACAAATATCAGCCAAAACAATCGCCTTCTTCAACCAACGAGAAATTGTATTCTTAGTTGCTCTGCAACCCTTCTTTGGCCCATGAATAAAACAAAAAGATGGTCCAAGGCCCATTAGTCACATAGGATATCTTACAAGAACTCGACGTACATCCAAAAGATGATGTTCCCTTGCATAGGGAGAATCAGGCGTCAGATGAGAAAAGCCCAGCAACTCCACAGTCTGGCATAGATGAAAAGCAGACACCACCTTGGGAAAAAAGGAAAGAACCGCCCGTAACGAGACTCCATCATCAGAAATCCACAAAAAAGGCTCCCTGCAGGATAAGGTTTGAAGCTCAGAAATCAGTCTCGCTGAGCAAATCACCACCAGAAAAACAGCCTTCAAGGTAAGATCCTTTAAGGAAACCTTGCGTAAAAGGCTTGATAGGAGGACCACACAGCACTTGCAGAACCAAATTAAGATTCCAGGATGGACAACGGCTACAGACTGGAGGTCGCAAGTATTTTGCTCCTTTCAAAAAACGCACTACATTCGGATGCGAAGCTAAAGGTCTTCACCGCAACTTTCCTCTGAAACAACCCAAGGCTGCAACCTGGACTCAGAAATATAGGCCAAACCTTTCCACAGACCCTCCTGCTAAAAGGCCAAAACCTGGGCCACATTTGCTACAAGGGATCAGGGTCATAGGCACCACACTCCAAACTCTGATAAATGCCAAAGTGGAGTATCTTCTAGCCTGAAGAAGAGTAGAAATCATCTATTCGAATACCCCTTCAGGCGGAAACATCACCATTCAAAAGCCAAGCTGCTAGATGGAAGTGATCCGCCTGTTCCGACAAGATGGGTCCCTGACGCAGCAGACCCTTCACATCGCTTAACCAGATCCGCAAACCATGGACATCGCGGTCATTCCAGTGCTACCAGGTTCACTCGTCCCTGATGTTGCTCGATACGATGTAACACTCTACCTACAAGCTGCCACGGAGAAAAGACATAGCAGGAGCCTCTCTGGCCATGGCTGAACTAGGATGTCGATCCCTATGGAGCCGAATTCCCTTCGGTGGCTGAAAAACTTGGTTACCTTGGCATTCTTTCTTTTTATCATGAGATCGAACTGGGGCTTGCCCCACTTGCGCCAAAGGAGCACAAAAGCCTCCACCACCAACTCCCATTCTTCTGGGTCCAGTTATTGCCTGCTGAGATAATCCACCTGCATATTGTCCACACCTGTGACGTGAGATGCTGCAAGAGCCATTAGATGAAGTTCCGCCCAGGCAAAGAGTTTGTGAACTTCCTGACCCACCAAACGATTCTTTGCTCTGCCGATTGATATAGGACACCGTCGTTGCATTGTCTGGAGAACAGACGTACTGCCCATCCCTGAAGTCGAGGAAGAAAGAACAGCGCCCTCCGAACCGCCCTTCTTTCCACACGGTTGATTGGACAGGACACTTCCTCCGGGGACCACTGCCCTTGGGCCGCCGATCCTTGATACACCGCTCCCCAACAGCTGAAATTGGCATCTGTGATCACTACCACCCAGTCCGGAACCTCCAGATCTACTCTCTTCTCCAAATTGGACCTAGATACCCACCACGAGAGACTGGAACTGGCTTCCTCCTGGAGTGGTAACAGCATTTGAAACTCCTCAGACATCAGATTCCAACAGAACAGGAGAGCTTTCTGTAATGGATGCATGTGTGCAAAAGCCCATGGCACCAAATCCAGCATAGAAGCTATGGATCATAGGACTTGCAAATAATCCCAAACCTTGGTAACTGGCAGCTCCTGCAGCTGAAGCACTTGCAACTGCAACCTGAGCATCTGGGTGTCGAATTGCGTTCCCAGATAATCCAAGGATTGGGACGGTATAAGCTGGCTTTTGCCTGGTTTAATTGTCCAGCCCAGAGGCTCCAGGCGCCCTGCTCAACCAGAGGGATGTCCCACGAAGGAACCTAACACCTCTGGGAGCTCCGTCCTCAGATTTTCTATCTTCTTTCTAACACTAAAACTAATTTTTTTCCCCCCCTAAATTATCAGACTGCAGCTTTGCGCCTCTGCCATCTGCTAGAGCCAGAGAAATACTGAGGAACTACAGGTGGTACTCTCTGTTATGTAGCAGTGCCTCAAAGTTTTGTTCTCTGCCTCTATCTGCTGGTAGGAATGAATAAAGTCACTTGTCTAGACTGAGCCGGGGCATGAACAGGAACCAGGTTTTAAATTCATCCCTGGTCAGCTAAGGCATAGAGGCAGCATCTGATTTGCATGAGCAGCAATTGAAACTTAAGAACATAAGAAATTGCCATGGTGGGTCAGACCAAGGGTCCATCAAGCCCAGCATCCTGTTTCTAACAGAGGCCAAACCAGGCCACAAGAACCTGGCAAGTACCCAAACACCAAGAAGATCCCACGCTACTGATGCAATTAATAGCAATGGCTATTCCCTAAGTCAACTTCATTAATAGCAGTTAATGGACGTCTCCTCCAAGAACTTATCCAAACCTTTTTTGAACCCAGCTACACTAACTGCACTAACCACATCCTCTGGCAACAAATTCCAGAGCTTAATTGTGCGTTTGGTGAAAAAGAATTTTCTCAGATTAGTCTTAAATGTGCAACTTGCTAACTTCATGGAATGCCCCCTACTCCTTCTATTATCCAAAAGTGTAAATAATCGATTCACATCTACTCGTTCAAGACCTCTCATGATCTTAAAGACCTTATCATATCCCCCTTCAGCCGTCTCTTCTCCATGCTGAATAGCCCTAACCTCTTCAGCCTTTCCTCATAGGGGAGCTGTTTCATCCCCTTTATCATTTTGGTCGTCTTTCTCTGTACCTTGTCCATCACAACTATATCTTTTTTGCGATACTGTGACCAGAAATGTACACAGTATTCAAGGTGAAGTTCTCATTCTGGAGCAATACAGAGGCATTGACATTTTCCGTTTTATTAACCATTCCCTTCCTCCCTACCCAGTTTCCTCTCTACCCTTTCCCCTCCCTACCCCAAAGTTTTTATTTCACTATTTACTGCTCTGCGGGAACAGAAGTAGTTTCCGCTCACTGGCTGGTTGCTGGTGCGCGCTTTCCCAGGACAGCAGCTAACGGCTGCTGTCCTGGCAGGCCTCTGTTCCTTCCCGCCCAGACCCTGCCCCTTTCTCAGTGCCCGGCGTTTATATGCAGGGCCGGGCCTTTGAATATGTGGGCTTTAGTGGGCAGGCTAGAATGATCATTTTGGTCTTTTATCTGCTGTGGTTTACTGAGTAAGGGGGTGGGGGGGGGGGGTGGAATGTGCACACTCATTCCCTCTTACATTCTCCACTTTGTAGCATCCTGCACCCATGGGGGAAGGGATGGACTTGTATAACTGGAGTCATTTTTTTCTGCCTTTTACTGCCCATTGTTCTCATCTGGGAGGGGGAGGTAGCTGGTGGTATAGGTGTGAGGTGTGCTTATAGCCTTTGTCTCCCTCCCCGTCTTAGATGGGTCAACATACTTTCCCCATCCCCACCTCTAGGTGTTTATGGGGGGGGGGGGGGGGGGGGGGGAAGGAAGAAGAGAGGTGGTGTATGCAGGTGGGGCATGCCCACTCTCCTTTCCCTTCCCATAGGGGAGGAGGGATATGCCAAGGGCCACAATACTTCACCCTCCTCACCACTGGGAGGGTGTAGCATAGGTAGTGATGGAGAGCCTATGTACAGTGCATGCAGAAAGTAGGCAGACCCCCTTCACTTTTTTCACATTTTATGGTTCAGCTTTATTCTAAAAGGGATAATGTGCATGTTTTCCTTCCATAATCTACATGCAAGACTCCATAAACGACAAAGGGGAAGGGTTGTAGAAATTTGTACAAATTAAAAAAAAACCCCAATACAAACTGAAATATCACATTTACAGCAGTATTCAGACCCTTTACTCAGTACTGTGAGACAGTATTTGCAGTGATTATAGCCTCAAGTCCTCATGGCTATGAGGCTACATCTTGGCACACCTCGATTTGGGGATTTCCTCCTATTCCTCTCTGCAGAACTTCTCAAGCTCTGTCCTGTTGGAGGGGGAGCATCAATGCCCAGCTATTATCAGGTCTCTGCAGTCAAGTCTGGGCTCGGGCTGGGCCACTGAAGCACATTCACAGACTTGTCCCTAAGCCACTCCTGTATTTCTTGGCTGAGTGCTTCGAGTTGTCATTTTGTTGGAAGATGAATCGTTGCCCAGGCTGAGGTCCAGGGTACTCTGGACTAGGTTTTCATCAAGGATCTCTCTGTACTTTGCTCCATTCATCTTTCCCTCAATCCAGACTAATGTCCCAGTTTCTGCAGCTGAAAAAATCCTCACAACATAATGCTGCTGCCGCCACCATCACGGTTCAGCGTAGGGATGGTATTTACTAGGTGATGAGCGGCACATTGTTTCCTCCACAGATGATGCTCGGTATTCAGCCCATGGAGTTCAATCTTGGTTTCATCAAATCATGGAATCTAGTTTCTTATGCTCTGAGAGTCCTTTAAGTGCCTTTTGGCAAACTCCAAGTAGGCTGTCCTGTGCTTTTTTTATTAAGAAATGGCTTCTGTCTGGCGACTGTACCATAATGGCCTGATTGGTAGAGTGCTGCCGACATGGTTGTCCTTTGGGCAGGTCCTCCCATCTCCACAGCAGAATGCTGGAACTCTGTCCAAGTGGCCATCAGATGCTAGGTCACCTCCTTGCGCAAGGCCCTTCTCTCCCCGATTGCTTTGCTTGGGCGGGCAGGCAGGCAGGCAGCCAAGCCAGTGCTAGGTAGAGTCCAGGTCCTTCTGAACTTCTTCCATTTAAGAATGATGGAGAGCACTGTGTTTTTCAGGCTTTTCAATGCTGCAGCAATTTTTGGTCCCTTTCCCTAGATCTGAGCCTTGACCCCATCCTGTCCCAGAGGGCTACAGGTAATTCCTTAAGAGTTCATGGCTTTGATTTTACTCTAATATGCACTGTCAACTTTGGGACATGATATAGACAGGTGTATGGCTTTCCAAATCATATCCAATCAATTGAATTAACCACAGGTAGACTCCAAACAAGTTGGAGTAGCATCTCAACTTTGAATGTCATAGTAAAAGGATCTGAATACCTAGGTGGATGGGGGGTTTTATATTTTATTTTACACAAATTTCAACAAACCTGATTTTACTTTGCCATTATGGGGTATTGTGCGTAGATTGAGGAAGGAAAAATGCCTAATATCCATTTTAGAATAAGGCTGTAACATAAAATATGGAAAAGTGAAGGGGTCTGACTAAGAACATGCCATACTGGGTCAGACCAAGGGTCCATCAAGCCCAGCATCCTGTTTACAACAGAGGCCAAACCAGGCCACAAGAACCTGGCAAGTACCCCAAAACTAAGTCTATTCCATGTTACTGTTGCAAGTAATACGGTAGCAGTGGCTATTTTCTAAGTCAACTTAATTAATAGCAGGTAATGGGCTTCTCCTCCAAGAACTTATCCAATCCTTTTTTTTATACACAGCTACACTAACTGATGACAAATTCCAGAGCTTAATTGTGCATTGAGTGAAAAATGCTGCGGCAGTCAAAAAAGCAAACAATGTTGGGAATTGATAGAAAGGGAATGGTGAATAAAACAGAAAATGTCATAATGCCTCTGTATCGCTCCATGGTGAGACCGCACCTTGAATACTGTGTACAATTCTGGTCGCTGCATCTCAAAAAAGATATTATTGTGATGGAGAAGGTACCAAAATGATAAGGGGAATGGAACAGCTCCCCTATGAGGAAAGACTAAAGATGTTAGGACTTTTCAGCTTGGAGAAGAGACGGCCAAGGGGGGGATATGATAGAGGTGTTTAAAATCATGAGAGGTCTAGAACAGGTAGATGTGAATCGGTTATTTACTCTTTCGGATAATAGAAAGACTAGGGGGCACTCCATGAAAGCTGAAAAGTCCTAACCTCTTTAGTCTTTCCTCATAGGGGAGGTGTTCCATTCCCCTTATCATTTTGGTAGCCCTTCTCTGTACCTGATGCTCATTCCGTATGGATGTCCTAAAAATCACACTTATTCATGATCCTCAAAGACCAGCTTTAGCAATTATATATATATATATATATATATATATATATAAAATATATTATATAATATATTATATAATATATATCAGATTTCGCACTAGCTGAATGGCTGTTCCATTTGTTGAACCTATCAAACTGTAGCTGTGTGAAGTATCAACAGGTATAACCACCAACTAGTACAGCAGAGATGTCAACTTTTTAAAGCTTGGATGAGAAGTTGTTAAGAGAGAGACACAAAGAATTCCTCCACTTATCTACATTTCATTGGTGGAGCAATGGCTTTTTTTAAATATCCAAAATGGGGAAGGGCAGGATGAGCCTGTTCCAAAAATAAATTTGGCCACTAACATTTCTTTTATATTAAAACTTGAGAGGTTTACATGTGATATATATATATATATACACAGCATTAAAGTGGACTAAAGCAGCAGTAAAATCCTCTTACAACAAATGTTAAGAATTTACCACAAACTTGACCGCTCTCACCCTAGCAGAGGTAAGGACCTACCAGAACAGTCATTTTAGATAGGCAGGGAGAAGTGACTGCTAGTTATTTGTGCAATTTTTAATTAATATAAACAGACCTATACTCTTCATTTTTCGAGCCTTATTTGCATGCACAGATCTTTAAAAGCCATCTGAATAAAATGGCTTTCAGAAGCAATTTTCCCTTGGTCAGGAAGAAAAACAAAATAATTCTCCCTGCCTATGCTTGGACAGCCTTCTTTCATCATCTCGTTTTAGCTAAAGTGCTTCTTGGGAGTCCTTCTTCCTTGTGCCTCACCTAGCACGAGCTTGAAGTCCATGGACGTCTGCTCTTCTTCCAATCTACCCAACTGCCCTAGTTCTAGTCATCGGGTTGTTGCAGTGCTTGCTTATGCTATGGTTAATACCGGTATGTACACAGACCATACTACAAATAGGCATTAGGTAGATTGAGTTTGTTTCTAAGCAAGCAATTTTATATTCTCTTCGCAATGGGCTTTACAAGTCAACATCTGCTAAAATTATCACAAAATACTTATACCAGTTATTATTTAGTGGTAGGAGCCCTACTGTGCTCACACTTTAGAGGACAGGATACATACCACACAATGCGAGGCTTTGGTTGTATTTCAACAAGCAATGTATTAAAGAATTTTGTAAAATGGGTCGGGGGGGGGGGGGGAGGCAACATAGTGAAGAACATCTAGTAATCATGCAGCACTATGCTCAGTCAACGCAATCCAAGGCTATAACCAAAGGCCTGACAGTTAGAACAAATGAAGACAGGCAGTGTGCCTGTTTCACAGAAAATGGTACCAATACAGTTGAACTTACAGAAGAAAATAGTAGTCAAAAGTTCGTATTTGATTTTTAAAAGTACAACAGGAAGTAGGGGAAGGAAGGATTTGGTCCCAGGGTGAATACAACAACACACTCCAGGGTGTACACTGCAGCATTTCAACATACATGGTGAGTAATTAATGAAGGCAAAATACTCTGCACCCTACCTGCTGATGCACCCTGCATGTGCGTTGCAATCCAATGCATGCCCTATATGCATATTCTTGCTTACAAAAATTATTTACAATTTTTACACCGTTGAACACTGTCCTTTTTCAACAATTTACAAGTATTATATTTAAAATATTTCATGTACCTCCTATCTGTTATCAAATTTCCAGGCGACATACAATATCCAAAAAAAATGCTGAACAGGAAGAACCCCAAGATCTTTGCAGATAAAATTAAAAAAAAAAATAAAATAAAAAAAAAACATAAAAAAATCTTTATTTTACAAATTTAAAAACATAAATAATATTTACAGGCATTTTAAATACCAAGCTATAACAAATTTTCACAATCCCTTTTCTTAAGTTTGTTAAAACCGTATAACTCTCTCTTCAATGAGTCAATATTTTTCTCTTTTGTCCTCCCGTCCATGAGAGCTTTGCACATGAATACAGAGACGAAGGGCATTATTTTCTCACCTTAAAGCATTAACAAACTATAAAAATTCTTCTTAGAATATGATCTGCTTAAAATAGCATTCAAACATCTGGGCTTCTTAGTGTTAGGCTGGGGGGGGGGGTTTTTGGGGTTTTTTTTTTAATTTACCCATAACTAAAATGTAAAATTTGTTCATTCCTTTATTTGCCAAGCAGTTGGCCATTTAGGGAAGGAACAGTTTAACTTCTGATCCAAAAACACCCCTAGCTATGGAAACTGTACAAAATTGGAGGAACTTTAGGCTGGAATCAATATTTCTAATTTAGGAAAAAAAAAAAAAAAAAGGTCAGGTCCCTTTTCCAACTCAACTTGCTTCTAAGGTCTCTGGAATTAAAACTTAACAGCATCCATAACTGTAGGCATCGGGCATGGCAGCGGTTGCTGGCATGGGTGAGGAGAGCAGCATACAACAGAACCCAGGAAATAAAAACAGCCAGCACCTAGCTCATGACAACACCACCACCAAAATGGCACAAAGAACTTTATGACCCGTTTGAAAACATCTGCAACTTCAGGAGCAGTTGTTCTCAATGCACCTCTAGCGTCACAAGAGGCGCTGTTTCAATGCCATGGCAATACACAGAACAGAAATAAAGCCAAGGGAGGGAGGTCAACATTCCTGTACAGAGACTAAAAAGCTTCTAACCCAGAAGCACAAGTGGAATTGTGTATTAAGATTTCAGTTCTTGGGAAGATCTGACAACCCTGAAAAAGATTTACACTAAAATATATCCTTTTTTTAAAAATTCAGTGGTGTATATACAGTTTTTCTGCCTATCAATATGCTGCTGGTATTGAAAAGGTGAAGCACCCTGCTGACAAGTGGGGGATTTACAAATCCCATTTGGGAACCAAAGATAAATCTCATTTGAGTCCTACCACCAGATACTTGCAGTTAACAGCTGCCTGGGAGAAGCTCCTTACAGGTTAAATAAAAGCAGTGTTCTGGAAATGATCACGGCTGCCCGTTGTTGATGAGTGACAAAATGCTCATTTTTTCCTCTGCCTCTTCATTTGACTTTGGAGCCACACCGGTGCCGAGGCCGTACAAGCGGCCACAGTATTTTGCATCATCAATATGATCCTCAAAGAAGAGCTGAGGAAAAGGGAGAGAAAAACATATTTCTTAGGACGGGAGAGAGATTAAAACTGTTTGACAAAGCCATGAAGGGATCTTCAGTTACACCACATAACTAAAACAGGCTGCTTCCGGTTCAGACAGCAGCAGTGATGAATTGATAAGCCACTCTGGAAATTGAAAACAGAGCAGTTCCATAGAAAAACTTAATTCACAAATGCTAGATAAAATGTTATATGTTGCCATGACTCAGAAATACATCAGACAAACTTCTGTCAGATCTCTCACCATGAAAAAAACAAATTAGTTTTGGCTTGCAGTAGACTATAGATCAAAAAAAATAACACAAGGGTGCCCTCGTTAATATCATTCTCAGAGAAGCATTCTACGGTGCAAATGTGGACAAAATGATCTTTATGGTGAACTCTTTCCCTGTACGTACAGGATCAATCCAGACTCCTGGGTTTTGCCTCCTCACCAGCAGATGGAGACAGAGCAAGATTTGACTGGCTCTGCCATATATACCAGGGTGCCACCCACAGTCAGCCAGTATTACTCTGTCTCCAGCAGATAGTCCGGGTGCACCACTTACAGTCTGAGCTGATTCTTTATAAAAAAAAAAAAAAAAAGGGTAGATTCAGATTAGTGTTTTGGTTAGCTGATTTTAAGTTTTGTTAAAAAAAAAAAAGTAAATAAGAGAAGTCTTTCTAGGGAAGGAGAGCGATCGGCTGAAGGTCTTAGCCTTCGAGGGGGTTGGCAGGTCCTGAGGGGACCATCCCCCCTGGTTCTGCAGGCTGCTGTGGCTAAGGGTCGAGGGCCCTTCCTTTGCCTTTTGGGCAGCCCAGCTTGGGGTGATACCGGGGAGCCCGGATCACTCACCCCAACCAGACCGCTTCAGGACTCATCTCTAGACAGCGGAGCAGGTCAGACTGCGCTTCCTGTAATTTAAAACAAAAAACAAAAAAACCAACTTTCTTTTTCTCTGGCGGGTCTCTATTTTTTGCCGTGGCGAGCCATTTGGTGTGTTTTTTTTTCTTCCCCTTCCTCTTCCGTTTTCGGCATGATTTTTTTCTCTTGGGTCGGCCCGGCTCCCTAATGCCACGTGGTCCGGCTTGCGGCGCTTGTGGGGCGGAACGCGCACGCCTCTCGCGGGAGGGCCTATATTCGGCCTGCATCCCCAGAGGTGAAGGGACATCGAGGAGCTGCCTGCCTCATCTCATAGACCGCTGTAAGGAAGCGCGGGAAAAGCCGCCATTTTGGGTGCTGCTTCTATTGCAGCACCAATCGCGGTAGGGGATGGAGATTTCCCACCCCCCTCTCCCCGCAGCAGTTACGAGGGTCGTCCCAGTGGCGGCGGCTACAGGAGAAGGGCAGGACGATGATACAGGAACAGATTCAGATGGTTCCTGTTCATCTTTTTCTTCTGATTTTGTTTTAGCCATGCACAGAGCCTTTAAGGCTTGCAAGGCTTCGAAATTTCATGCTCCTAAGTTCGGGGGTTCCGAGGCACCGCCCCCTCCCCCCCAAGCGGCAAAACCAGTCGCCGGACCAGGCGTTGTCGTCCAAGGCAAAGCGTCCATTGCGGGCTATCCCACCTCGGGAGGATTCAGACTTGGATACAGATCCGGATGAGACTACTCTGCCCCCGAGGGGGGTTGAAGGAGTCAGCGACCAACCGCATGGGCCTGCGCGGCAGAGTCAGGTCACGGAGGGCGACGATCCTAAGGTGGTTCGCCTGTTCTGTAGGAATGAGCTGGGTCCCTTAATCCCTGCAATCCTGGAAGAGTTAGGGATTGCTGCTCCTCCAGAAGAGTCTCGCTTGGGCTCAATGGACCCAGTATTCTTGGGTCTGAGTGGTCCTCCTACAGTGTTTCCATTCCATTTTTCAGCTATGGACCTGCTTTTTCGTGAATGGGATACCCCAGATTTGGGGTTGAAGGTCACGAAGGCTATGGATAAACTTTATCCCCTCCTGGAAGATGCGTTGGATATGCTTCGGGTTCCGAAGGTGGATGCTGCGGTTTCTGTGGTGACAAAAAGGACTACTATTCCAGTTACGGGAGCCACAGTTCTTAAAGACCTTCAGGATCGAAAATTAGAGGTGCAGCTTAAGAAGATCTTTGAAGTATCTGCCCTAGGAGTCCGGGCGGCGATGTGTAGCAATTTTGCCTTGAGAGCGGGGCTTCGATGGGTGCAACAATTGTTGGCCAATGAGGGCCTTTCCGAAGAAGTGTGACAGGTAGGCCGCCTTGAAGCGGTAGTGGCCTATAGTGCTGATGCCCTTCATGATCTTCTGCGCACTTCAGCTCGCTCCATGGTCTCGGCCACGTCGGCACGCAGGTTGTTGTGGTTGCACAATTGGGCGGCAGATGGAGCCTCCAAATCCCGTTTGGGTTCTTTGCCCTTTAAGGGGAAACTACTCTTTGGGAAAGAACTGGAGAATAGGATTCAGTCCCTGGGCGAGAATAAGGTTCACCGGCTACCGGAGGACAGAACGCGATCCAGGGGATCCTTCGACGCGATCCGATTTAGAGGGGCTCGCAAGTCTCGTCCGGCTCGGACAGCCACCTCTTCCCTTTCGTCCCACACAGACATGCCAGCACTCTTGGTCCCAGCCTTCACGTGGCCGGCGTTTCGGTAGACCTGGGGTTGCCCAGACATCTTCAAGTGGGAAGCCTGGGCAATAATGTCCGGATGGTCCATTCCTCGGTACCGAAGATAGGGGGCAGGTTGTCTCTGTTTTACAAGGAATGGGCCACAATCACATTGGACCAGTGGGTTCTTTCAGTGATAAGACACCAATACGCTTTAGATTTTGCATGTCATCCCAGTCCGCGATTTCTAATATCCCCGTGCGGATATGCCGAAAAACAACAAGCAGTCAAACACACTTTGCATCAACTTCTAGATCTAGGGGCAATCGTTCCGGTGCCTCCTTCAGAACAGCGAAGGGGACGTTATTCCAAATACTCTGTCTTTCCAAAAAAAGGAGGGTTCATTCCGGCCCATCTTCGATCTAAAGCGGATCAACAGATGCCTTCGGATCCCCTGTTTTCGCATGGAGATGTTGTGATCGGTCATCGCTTCCGTTCGGCCGGGGGAGTTTCTGGCTTCTCTAGACCCGATGGAGGCGTATCTGCACATCGGGATCCAGGAGGACCACCAGAAATATGAGATCTTTCATCCTGGGGAACCACTACCAGTTTCAAGCTCTACCATTCGGTCTTGCGACGGCTCCCAGGATGTTTACAGAGATTATGGTGGTAGTTGCAGCTCAACTTTGCTGGGAGGGCTTGCTCGTGCACCCATACCTAGACGATTGGTTGATTCGGGTGAAGTCCGAAAGGATGTGTCAATCAGCAATCCACCGGGTACTACAGTTGAAGTCTCTCGGTTGGGTGGTCAACTTAGCCAAGTGTCACTTAGTCCCATCCCAATTGTTGGAGATTTTGGGAGCCTTGTTCGACACGCGTCAGGGAAGAGTTTACCTTACATCGGATCGCGGTCTCAAGCTGCAGGGCCAAGTAGCAACTTTGCTTCAGCAACATGTTCTGACAGTTTGGGATTACTTACAGGTACTTGGTTCCATGGCTTCCACACTGGAATTGGTACCATGGTCATTCGCACACATGCGGCCCTTGCAATCGGCCCTGCTCTCTCATTGGAGTCCCATTTCCGAACGGTTCTAGCCTTCCTCTACCCTTGACGGAGGCAGCTCGTTCCAGCCTAGTTTGGTGGCTGCGTTCGGACAATCTGCACAAGGGTCTCCCACTAATGGTGCCGGATTAGACGGTGGTCACCAAGGATGCCAGCCTTTCCGGCTGGGGAGCTGTTTGTTTGCGGCAATCTGTTCAGGGACTCTGGTCTCCAGAGGAGTCTCAATGGTCGATCAACTGATTGGAGACCAGAGCAGTACGCCTAGCTCTGCAGGCCTTCCTTCCACCGATTCAGGGGACATCTGTAGGAGTGCTGTCAGACAATGCGACCACAGTGGCCTACATCAATCGGCAGGGTGGAACCAGGAGTTGTCCGGTGGCACTGGAAGCTCGTCTGTTGATCCATTGGGCAGAGCTCCACCTGACCAGTATAGCTGCGTCCCACATAGAAAATCCGCATGTACATTGTCAACCCCTGCTAAGTCAAAATCAGCTCGATCCCGGAGAGTGGAAATTAGCGGACAGGGATTACCAACTCCTCTGCGACAGATGGGGCACACTGTGCATGGATTTGATGGCGACTTTCAAGAATACTAAGGCTTCATGCTTCTTTGCTAGTCGAAGGGACACGGGCAGAGGGCATGGACGCGCTAGCGTTGGCTTGGCTGACGATGGTTCTACTGTATGTCTTTCTGCCGTGGCCTCTGATTGGCAAGGTGCTTCGTCGCATAGAGACATATCCGTCGGAGGCGATCCTA